>NW_020664439.1:47455652-47632381 GCF_002925995.2 Terrapene triunguis
GCTGCCCGCGCAGCAGCATGGCTGCGAGGGAGGGGGGACAGGGGAGAGGCCAGGGGCCGCCTCCCCGGCTGGGAGCTCAAGGGCTGGGCAGGATGGTCCTGAGGGCCGGATGTGGCCCGCGGGCCGTAGTTTGTCCACCTCTGTGCTAGATACAAGAGGCCAGTCTTTTTTTACAATGCTTATTTTGAGCTTGTTTTAACTGAAGACTATTTGAGGAGTCCAAGCCCAGTGCCATTTGTCTCGTTAAAACAAGGAGAGGTGATGTGGCTGAGCGGCCCCTCAGGATAAGGCAGCTTGGTAGGGAAAGTGCCGTCGCCGAGGGCTGCGGGTGGCGTTTGCCGTGCGGCTTGCGGCAGACCCGAAATCACCATCCGGAGTGTTTGCAAGCAAGAGGGCGGTTTGTTCAGGGCTGTGCAGACCAAGCTGCCTTTTCCAAGGAGCTCGCAGTTATCCCCCGGTGTGCTGGAGAGGCGCATATGGGGGAATTGGTTCCTCAGAGAGAGCTTTGGAAGGGATTTTATTAAAGAAGATTCTTCTTCTGTCCTTCTAAAGGCCTGGTCCTCCTCTCAGCAGTGAAACCCCATTGACGTGGGGAAGTTACTTCGGATTTACTCCATTGTAAATGAAAGGAGAGCCATCGCCATTGGCATGCAAATAACCACACTGCCCTTTCCCGTGGCAGTTATCTGCTCATGCTGTTTATTCCTTTCTTGGCTGTCGTAATCCTCTGATTGTAGCAGTATCGATTATTGTAGTTATGGCATCTTGCAGGATGTGGCTCATGGTAACAAGGGAGCACTGGGCTCACGACAGACCTGCCCGCCTGCTGCACAGATACCCCAGGAAGGCCACTGGTTGTCTTCGGTTGCAGCTCACCAATGCAAGAGAGGGCACGATTTTTGCCTTGTGAGTTTTTCTGAGGCACAGCCACTTGATTTACAGACCAGCACAGCTGCAGACGAGCGATCTGAAACAAAATTACCACCTTAAGTTCCAACTCCAGAATCGTTATTGTGGGTGATAAAATGCCATCTGAACAGCATGACTTTTTGTTTTTAGCTCCCTGGTTAAGTTTGAATCTCTGGCAGTCAGCAAAATCTTATTTTCACTTGTAAATGGAGCTGATTTGATAATGAATTCACTTAAAAGAGAGTATGTGCAGAGCACCGGGCTATCATTTTTACAGAGAAAACTTTCCTGGCTACCCCGGGCTGTAACGCAAAGGTGGATTGCAGATCATGAATTGAAGACTATAGTTTTCTGGTGTCTGCTAAGAAGAACGAAATGCTATGGTGAAATATCAGAGACTGTTACTGTGACGGGTTCGATCACAGAAACCCCCTTGGGACTGTCACCTGATGCGCTGAGACTACCTCTGAGCCCGTTTTCTCTGCCAGTTTGGGCCTCCAGAACCCTGCCTTGTTGAGCCAGACACGCCAGTCTGCTCCAACACGGACCCAGGGTCTGAACCACGTGCCCCAAAGCTGCAGACTTAACTGAAAACAGCTTAAGAAGTGCTTCTGTCTCCAACACCCAAACACCCAGCTCCCAATGGGATCCAAACCTCAAATGAATCCATTTTACTCTGTATAAAGCTTATACAGGGTAAACTCATGAATTGTCCGGCCTCTATAACACTGATAGAGAGATATGCACAGCTGTTTGCTCCCCCAGGTATTAATCACTTACTCTGGGTTAATTAATAAGCAAAAGTGATTTTATTAAGTATAAAAAGTAGGCTTTAAGTGGTTCTTAGTAATAACAGACAGAACAAAGTAAATTACCAAGCAAAATAAAACAAAACACTGAAGTCTAAGCCTAATACATTAAGAAACTGATTACAGATAAAATCTCACCCTCAGAGATGTTCCAATAAGCTTCTTTCACAGACTAGACTCCTTTCTAGTCTGGGCCCAATCCTTTCCCCTGGTACAGACCTTGTTAGTTCCAGCTCAGGTGGTAGCTAGGGGATTTCTCATGGCTGCAGCCTTCTTTGTTCTGTTCCACCCCCTTATATAGCTTTGGCACAAGGTGGGAACCTTTTGTCTCTGTCTTTTGACCCCTCCTTCTAAATGGAAAAGCACCAGGTTTAAGATGGATTCCACTACCCAGCCTTCATTCTTCCTGGCCTGACTCACAGGAAGGTTTGTAAGTAAACAGAGCCATTTACGACCAATTGTCCTAGTTGATGGGAGCCATCAAGATTCCAAACCACCATTAATGGCCCCCACTTTACATAATTACAATAGGACCTCAGAGTTATATTTCATATTTCTAGTTTCAGATACAAGAATGATACATTTATACAAATAGGATGACCACACTCAGTAGATTATAAGTTTGTAATAATACCTTGCAAGAGACCTTTTGCATGAAGCATATTCCAGTTGCATTATATTCACACTCATTCACATATTTTCATAAAATCATATGGAGTGCAACGTCACAGTTATAGCAACCTGCACTGATCTCCCTACTGTGTGTATAAAGATCAACACATTCATTTAAAAACTTCCTACACTGGGATGGTGATTGATTATTTATGCAGTGGTGTTATGTTATCTGATTAAAATATGACCATATAGATCATTGTGGCAACCACTGTTATATATTTGCAACAAATCTTGTACAAAATGTGGCATGGAAGATGCCTATGAAAAGGTTATGATTTGCTGGTTATGATTATGCTATCTGTATGCATGTATCATTTTTGTATCTAAAGTTATGAGTATTGGCTCTGTACTGGGGCGAGGGATAGCTCAGTGGTTTGAGCCTTGGCCGGCTAAACCCAGGGTTGTGAGTTCAATCCTTGAGGGGGCCACTTAGGGATCTGGGACAAAATCAGTACTTGGTCCTGCTAGTGAAGGCAGGGGGCTTGACTCAAGGTCCCTTCCAGTTCTAGGAGACAGGATATCTTTATTTATTTACCTGTATTTCAAATGTTTGCTCCTGGGGTAACGCAGCTAGCACATCTTGGAGGGACTATTCAAATTACGTGGCTAATCAAGAAACGTTTAACTGACAGTGGACCATGGGAGACGCCCATCTACACTGAATGGACTGTCCTGCAAAGATACTGTCTGAGGTATGGGCAATGATTTCCTGCTGTGACTAAGCAAAATTATGCCTGGACATGTGACTTGCCCATGTGATTCCAAACCCCATCTTGTCACCTGTGATTTTCCACTAGCTGTGCTAAGGGTTTTGTTTGAAACAATGGGTTTCCTTCCACTTGGCAGAAGCTATTAAAAGGCCCTGGAAACATCTCCATTTTGCCTCTCTCCTGCTCCAGCCTTTTTCCTGCTCAAGCCTCTGGACTATGGATTTATATTAATGGGAGTATTCTAACCAAGCGACTGAGGTCCTTCCAGTGATTTGGAAGCAGCCAGAGACTTGACGTAAGCCAGCAGTTTATACCATCGCTGCTACAAGCCTAAACCAAAAACTCTGCAATTACTGTATGTATTTGCAAAAACAACAGGGAGTCCAGTGGCACCTTAAAGACTAACAGATTTACTTGGGCATAAGCTTTCGTGGGTAAAAAACCCACGTCTTCAGATGCATGGAGTGAAAAGTACAGAAGCAGGCATGACCATACTGACACATGAAGAGAAGGGAGTTTGATTCCTTTAACCAATTTTATCTCTCAACTTTCTTTACTTTTTTATAAATAAACCTTTAGATTTTAGATACTAAAGGATTGGCATCAGCATGATAATTGGATAAGATCTGAGTTGTATATTGACCTGGGTGTGTGGCTGGTCCTTTGGGATCAAATGAAACTTTTATTTGAGGAGATTGGTTTTAAAGAACCACTCATCTCTAAGTTTAGTGTTTTGGGGGTGATACAAGGAGTGGAATGCCTAAGGAAATGGCTTTTATGACTTCTTGTTAGCCAGTGTGGCTGCAGGGCTGTTTCATTGCTGTGTAGACTTCAGGGCTCAGACTGGATCCCTGGCTCTAAGGCCACGATTTGGCCAGCATGGGCCAGCCGCAGGTGTCTAGTTGTTGTGTAGACATAACCTAAGTGGCCTGCAAGAGGGAACTAATGGGGTAAGGTGCCTGTAAAGTGACCACTGGCCAGGAGGGGGTGCACCACAAGCGACCACACTGCTACAGCTTCCAATAGCCTTTTTGACCCGAGAGTCGCAAAGTTGTTTACGGCTCACGACATCCCTTATTTGCAAAAGGGCAGAATGAGTCTGAATTACAAAAGGATCCCGAGTCAGTTATTGGCAGAGCCGGGACTAGAACCCACCACGCTTGCTGTTAAGTATTTGACAATCCTCCGTCCCCATGACACAAACCCAGTCACAGGAAAACAATTTCATTTGCGTTAGTTTAAATTTAGCTCTGCAAACTGTTCACCAGGAAGCTGGAATTAATTAATACTTTCTGCTTTTTTTAAACTTAAAATGGCTAACATAGTGTTTGACGCATCCAATGTGGTTGCTGTAAATTTGTAGCTGTTTAATGCCATTTGATTTATTTATTATTTGTATTCCAGTCGTCTCTAGAGGCTAAGGGGCCCCATTGTGCTACGTGCAATATAAACTCATAGTAAAAAACCAGCCCATCCCCCAAGGAGCTTGCAGAGGAAACAGAGGGAAGCATTATTATCTCCATTTTACAGAGGAGGACCTGAAGGACAGAGAGATTAGGTGATTTGGCCAAGGTCACACAGGAAGTCTGTGGCAAAGTTGAGAATTGAACAAAGAAATCCTTAGAGCCCCGTGTGCTATTAACCACCCTTCTTCTCATTTGAAGACAAAATCAACAACATTTCGCTTCCTCCGGTGTAAAATAGTGCAACTGTGCTTAAGGCTCTATCAGTGCTGAAATCATAACCATATTTTGGGGGGTTAATAACATGGCTGTGAAAACAAGAAAGAGAGAAAAGCGCTCCAGGATCAAACTTGGTAATCTTAAGTGATATTAATATAACGTACCCACTAATGCTATCACACTGCAGAATTCAGATAATACACAGCTATTATGAAAATTGATAATTCACCGTAGTAATCGGTTACTTTCCAGTCTAACAACCAGCATGCCATTACGGGTAGGGGTGCGCAGTGTAGTGTGGATTGTTTCTTCTGTTTTTCATTGTTAGCATTTGTCTTTTTGTTTTTATTGGTGTTTTTGTCTTTTGCTTGTGGTTTTCTCGGGGTGTTTTGAATGTCACATTGTTTACTGGGGGGAGGCTATTTTAGCTGAGAGTGAAATGCACTAAAGAATCATTATAAACAGAACTTTCTCATTTATTGAGTGTTCTCCCCCCAGCCTTTTTCAGTCGGAAATGTACAAAAAGTGTTTTTTTAAAAAGGAATCGCTTTGACTCAGATTGTGTGAGATGAATCATAACCCACTTTCTCGTCTGAGAGGCGCAAAAAAAAATCCCAGCTCTGCTGTTGGCGTCAGCATAATCAATATGGAGCGCTTGTCAGAGAGACAAAAGGGAGGGGGAGCATCAGAAGACTGAAAAGAATCAAAAGTGGTAGAACTCTCTCATTTCTTCTTCTTGAGTCAGCCAGTGCATCACGCCGGCTCGTCATGTCATCCATGGAGCACACCTGCTTGCAGTCAGCGTGTTCTTGGCTAAGACGCAAGGTCGGGATGGGCGTTCAAAAGCCGTGCCGTTGATGGTCCAAACTGGTATTCAAATCATGAAACCCCACTTTGACACATCTGTATGTTTCTGAATGCTGCCAATCAGTCAAGAATACAAACTCATCTTGACTTGCAAAACATGCTGTACCTTATCAACCATCTTGACTCTGCGAGAGCACTCTGTGTTGGCTGATTGGAGCGTGGATGGCAAACATGAGACCCTGTGATCCTCCAGCTTTCCAGTCCAGTAGAGGAAAACAGAAGACAAACTTCAACTAGTAATAAGACTGCGGTGGCAGTGAATTTAAATTGTGAAATCAAGTCTGATTCATTATGGATATTCTTACTTTACGAATGCGCTTGCTTGAATTAGAATTTTTTTTTATTTGTGTCTCTCCTAAGCTCCAGGCACATACAAATGTCAGAACCAGGCATTACTACTCTACTTACACAGGCTAACGGTCCTGGAGTCTTAATGTTTCAAAGGGAGGGCTCATTGAAGGTCAAGGAGGACGTTCCACCCATCCCAAGAATAGCACTGCACAGTTAGGTACATGATAGAGGCATGCTTATAGGCATTCTGGGAATAAGGAAGGAAACATTCCACCCTGCACTGTGCGTTAATGTACAGTAGAGATGATAGATGTAAGTGTGTGGGAGGAGGGTTGAACCATCCTCTGCAGCATCAAATATTGGTCACTGCTAGAGGTAGGCTACTGAACTTGGTGGACTAATGGTCTCAAATGCTATAGGCTTAATTCACTTCTCAATTAAACCATTTTCTTTCCTGGACCCTATAATGGCGTTAGCACATCCCTACAATGCACCTAGTTGTGAAACTGGAGCTTCCATTTGCTTATTTTTATGAATCAGGCCCTGTGTCCCATTCATCCAGTAAACGGCAACATTCTGCTTTCTGACACAATTCCCCCCATAAATGCTGGTTCCAGACACTCCCTTTAGAGGTTAATAGCTTGCTCTGTAGCAAACACATGTTCTGATTCCGATTACGCACGAGTGAACAGACAGAATAAATGATTTGTAGCTGTTTATGTGAGGGCAGTTTTGGAGGACCGGAGATGGTTTCTTTGGAGGGGGGGGCATTTTTAAAAATCATTTTGCATTATATATTTGGCTTTAAAAACCCGCTGTTTGCTGAAACCGTCAGTATTTCCTCCTCATCTGCATGCCCTGCAAGGGTAATTCATTCTAGCTGCTGTCCCCAAAATGCCATGTTCCGAGGAAGCCTGCTTCCTCCACCTTGTTGCGCTCTATGAATGAGTTGGGGGTGAGCCACGGTACCAATGGGCCTCCCCTTTCTGAATGTGGTGATTGTCTCCAAATCAGCTCTTACCTTTACCATTGAGCCATGGGATGGTGCCTAGCTGGGCTCTCCTTCTGGGAGGCACAGAGTGACTGCTGGGTTTGATGCTAGTGCAGTACCGTTATCACATGCTAAACACTACGGCATTCCGTGTGATATGTTCTTTGATGACAGCGCACACACCCCCGGGATGGTTATAATTCCAGTCCCACATCCATCAACATGCCATGGGCTTCTCTTTGTCATTTCTTCTCACAGCAGAAGCTAGGGAGACTGAATATTTTTCTTATCAGGGCGGGATTGGTCTGGGGGGAACTGGTGGTGAGAGAGATACTGGAAAGAGGACTTATTTTGAGCAACCAGACCTTCAGGTGGGTTGTACTGGCTGCATCAGAACCCAGCTTGCTAAGAGATTTCCTTCCTCCCCGTACTCCGTCACAACAGTTGAGATCAGCTGACACCCTCTGCCTCTCACTCCCTTTTTGAAAGCCCCTTGCAAATCCTTACTAGATCTGAAACATCTTCAGTGGTGATTCTCAGGGGTTGTTGGGGGGCAAGGGAATAAGTTAACAGCAACTGCAGTAGGAGCAGAGTTAGGGCAAAGCTTGGCACTTTTGAAAATCCCATCCCATGTCTTTACAGTTCTAGATTGTAAACCCCTGGGCTTGATCAAAACATCAGCCACCAAGTGCTACGTGCTTTCTGCAATTCCCTAGTGGCTGCTCATTCAGTAACACCCCTACTGGCACTGAACCAGTCATAACCTCTTCCTCTATGCACATTATCTTTCTAAATATAGGGTTGTTTTTTATGTTCAGAAATATTGTCTAGTGTATTTGCATAGAATAAAATAAAAAGGAAGATAAAATATAACATGTACATTCTGGATATGCAACGCTTGATGCACCCTGTACATAATATCCCTCGTTTGGAGGGGCGGGAACAATCGTAAGGGATACAGGAGGAAGAATAACCGTTTGCCATTCTGTTTGGTGTGAGCAGAGGATGGACACTTTATTTTTATGACAAATTGCTTGCCCCCGATGGCTAGGAGGTATCCAGAAATGGATTGTGGATTCTCAGGCCTTGTCTACTCCGGAAAGTTGCACCAGTTTAACTTACTGTGTGATTTTTTAAACTGATTTAGTTAAACTGGTGCAAGAAGCTGTGTGGACTTTCTTATTTCACTTTAAACCAGGCTTAGGTTAAATTGATTAGGAACTTCTGCCGCTCCCCCGTCAACTCCGCTTCCGCCTCTCGCCGCGGTGGAGTACAGGAGTCGACGACAGGGCGATCGGGGATCGATTTATCGCGTCTACACTAGATGCAATAAATCAATCCCCGATAGATCGATCACTACCCACCGATGCAGCGGGTAGTGTAGACGTACCTTCAGTGTGGCTTTGTCCCCCTCTAGTGGCTAGGCCACAAATAGAGTCTTATGGGTCTGCTACTGCCTCTGAACCCGGTCTGATAGTTCAAGCAGGAGAGGCGCTCATGCAATTAGATCCGGAGGTCCTAGGTTTGAACTCCACAGGCAGTCCACACAGAAGCATTATTTCGTGCTAGTTGACACCTTTGTTGGCAGTCTCAGCAGAAAGGCTGTGAACTGAATTGACAAGTAGACCTACAGTCCCTCGAGCTAGGGATAGAGGCATGCTGGTGGTGCAGTGTTAGGGAGCTGTGCCCTGACTCAGCCTGTCCCTGGCCTGTGGATGAACAGAGTGCTTCATTCTCAAGAGCCATCCCTCCAAAATGCTTTCCCAAGCAGGGCATTTGCTTTTAAAATAGAAACGGTATTTGTAAGCCAGGCTTGACAGGAGTAATTGGACGTGGGCAAGGGCTTATTTTTTGGGAGACAGGAGTAGGGAGGTAAATGGATCAGCAGGCTGGAAACAGAATGTCTGTACTAGCTAAGAAGAGGGAACACCCAAGGTACCGTTGACAATGCACAAGATAACAATGGGTAAGATTAGCCTGGAACATAACATGAGGGGGAAGGAGTCAGTCGTGCATGACAGTGCGTGATGTACTGGGATTGGTTCCTACAAAGTGACCACACCAATCCCAAAACACGTCATGCAATGTATTGTAAATACAATGTAATGTGTCAGTGTAGGTAAAGGAAGAGGTTTACTGCGTAACTTTGGATGTGCGGCACTGCCTAAACCCACCGCCTACGCTTGAGTCGGATCAACTCAGTGTGGCTTTGCAGTATGCCAAAGAAGGGAACCTGAGTGACGAGGCTGGAGCCGAATTGAGTTCCTGGGGACCAAGTAGAAGAGGTTTTGAGGGAGCCCCAACAGTATTTTGTAGGATGCCAATTAGTCTCCAGCTCCCAACTTTTTCTCTCTCTCTCTACATTGCAGACACTGCTTCCACCAGGGTGGAGCAGGACGTGGGGGTGGGGGGAGCGAGAGAGAGGGAATTAATGTGCCTAAGATCTGTCCAGTTTTGCATAATTACTTTTTGACAATTGCTAGGAGCGGATTAATCTTTTTATTGCTTGCCTCATTTCATGAAGCAATAGCGTGACCTTTAGGATAAGAGAGGATGAGAGACCTACCTGCAGCCCTGTAAGGAGGACAAAAGTTCAAGGTTTTTACAATCACAGCATTGAGACACAGAGTGGGGAAATGATCCTTCAGGAAACGTGAGATAATTGCCCCTGGCCCTGGACAATTGCACATGTCTGGAAGAATAAGGAGCAGCTCACAGGCCGATGACTTGGCGCACCGCCCAGCTGGGCCATGCACACGCTCTGGGCTGCATCATCAGCTCGTGTGTCTTGGTGAGTGTAGCTCCATTGATTTTGGTGAAGCTGCATCAGTTTACATCTCCTGAGCTGATGATCTGGTCCAGTATAGCTAGAATGAGCTCATTTGAGAGGCAAGATGCCATTGGCTGCCTGCCTACACTTTAGGGGGTGGGTAGAAGGCAGACAGTGTAGGGGTTAGTGCTGCAAAGTAAGAAGTTTCGCAGGTTTTCTTTGAGCAAATGTCCACTGATTTTACTTCTCTTTCGGCTAATAATATCACCTGATAACCGTCAGAGCCTGGCCCGCAGCTATTCATAGGAAGAGGCTTTTGCCATATCTCAGATAGAGAAGTATCTTCCCAAACCGCGGTCAGCATTTGTGTCTGTGTCATCCCATCTGTGCCTTTAGTGGCGAGAACAGTTCGGTTTTCCTTTTAAGTGGCGTTGGACGGATGAAACCCGGACTGATGAAACCCAGGCTCGGGTCAAGCATCGCAAAGTTTGGCTGCAGATCTGAAACTAACTCGAAAGCTTCTGCAGCCCTCTGTTCTAGAAATTGGATTGGAGTCTTCCCAGGAACTGACTTCCATGCTGTGTTTGAGTGCTCTTGATCCAGGCCAGGGCCGAAAACAGGAGGCTTGTGGAAAAGAAAAATAATTTAGAAATAGAAAAATTTAACCAAACTGTTTTGAACCTCAAACCCCATTTGGGTCATGTGAGTCATTGTTTTATTTAATCCAAATGGAGTCTCACCGTGCTCCATTTTCTGTTTTGGATACAAGCTGCAACAAGCCATAACTCATGCCTTTCTACCACACTACTCCACCGTGTACTCTGCATGCGGAGTGCTACAGGGAGATCATTTTTAAAATGCTTTGGAGAGTTATTGGTACTATTTTTCCATCTGCCAGTAAGAGCAGGCTCCCTTCACAGCAACAATCCAGCTCGCAGAGGAGGATACAGTTTTAGCAACATCAAATAACCTTAAAAGAACGTTCTCTCCATAATGGTGTCGTGGTGTTTAGGGATGGCGTCTCTGGCCCTTGCAGAAGTAAAACCAAGTGGTGTGTGCCCCTTTCACAAGGGAAGAGCCTCCTCTTTCCAGTTGAACAAAGCTCTCAATTCTTGCACTAACAGGTAGTCAGATACTGAACCTCAGGCCTGGGTGGGAAAGAAGGAAACCGCTGTCTGGTGTAAAGAAAAGTGAAGGCAGCTGTTTGGAGCTGCTGGGAAGTTTGGAGTGGCAGAAGTTAGGCCCAAGGGAAATGGGTTAGTGTCAGAGTGCACGTCAGGCACTCAAAGCTGCACAATGGATTCAGTTGATCACCTGGGCAGTGTGTATGCAGAAATGCATCATACACCTGGCATTGCTGCGTGGATTCCTTTTCAAAGGAGTCAGGTGTCCCACTGAAATTCAGCGGGGCATGGGCATCCAACACCCTTAGATGCCTTCAACAATCCCAGGCCTTTGGTGGTTTGAGAGCCCAGCAGCAAACTTCTGTTGGAGTCTCTTCTCTTTGCCACCTTCTTCCTTTCTCCCAGCTTCTGCTCCCTTGTTTTCTGTTTAGCGACATTTCCTCATCTGCTCCTTCCCAGGCAGGCGTGAGGCAGGTTGGCAGACAGGAGCAATTGGCAGAGCGAGAATCTCTGACTCAAAGTTTCACATCTCCTACCCGTTAGCAGCCTTTTCCACCTCCCCGCTCAACAGAGGAGGCAGCACACTCTGCCCACCAGTCTGGCAAGGTGGAAGCAGGCTGCTGAACACCAGCTGGAGTGCAGCCAGGCCGATGGAGAATGAACCGTGTCCCTCAGGCTCAGCAGCGTGTGATTTTGGGGGCTGGGTGTGAGTCTGGGAGAATGCTGACAGCCTTTGCCCGGAGGAGAGGAAATGATTGGCTTGGGGAGGAAGGGAAAGAGCAAGGGGCAGTTTTGCAACATGGAAACAATTACAAATAAGCTCTTGTTGTTTGTACAGCATCAAGCACGATGGGGTGCTGGTCCAGGACTAGGCTCCTAGGGGCTACAGCAATGCAGATAATAATAACGCTGAGTAACGTCCATTAGGTGGCTTCTGGGTGAACAGTAGAAGTCCGTCTGTTCCCCACTGTGGGCTGAAAAACTGGTATCTGTGTCAGTGCATGTTGTGGGCAGGCTGGTGTGTTCTTTTTCACCTGCCCCACGGCTTGGTTCTCAGCTGAGCAGCCACTAAGGGGCCCAGGGTTTGTTTGAATTTGGGGCTCTTGTATTTTGGGGCTCAGAGCAGCTGGGAATTGGCACCTTTTGTCACCACCGGGACGTGGACAGTCTGGCCTAAGCAGGTAAGAGCAGGAGTCAGGTTTAGTGGTCAGAGCAGGAATAGGGCCTGGTAGTCGGAGCAGTAGTTGGGAGTTGGTGGTAAAGCCAGGGGTCAGAACCAGAGTCTGAAACTAGGAGTCAAGCCGAAGGACAGACCCAGAATCACGACTCAGGAGTCTAGTCCGGTATCGCAGCTGGAGTCAGAGACCAGGAGTCAATCCAAGGGTCAGGGTCAGGGTCCAGTGGGATCTGTTATAGCAGCAGGCCCGGTGCGGCTGAGTTGCAGAGACAGCTTCCTGCTTAAATAGTGCACCTGGACCAACCAGAGGTCACAGGGGATGTTGCCAAAAGGGTTTTCTGTGCGCGGCACTTCCTGTGGTGCTTAGGCCCCCAAGGTTTACAGAGCATTAATTGCAGGTCTTCCACGGTTGCCTGGTGGTAGCGTGGAAGCATTTGTCACCCGGAGCCCTGCAGACTGGGGTTGTTGCCCTCCGGTTCCTTACACGTTTGGCCTCTACGAAGGGTGGAGAGGGCTTCAAGCATTAGTAGAGTATTAAATGTCTGAGGAGGAGGTGACCTCATTTGGCCTCAGAGTTTTGTGCTACATTGCGGCTCCTGCTAACAAGTGGGGTGGCTGTCGAATCCCCTAGAACCACCCACCCCTGCTTCTACCAGCAAGTAGAAGCACCTTGAGTCACCGCGTCAGAGCGCTGAGCCAGCACCTTTTGTGTACAGCTGTGCTTGGCATCCGATGGGAAAGCCAGAGCCCCACCCAGTCCCCTCCTGCACAGCGGCTGGGACTTCCGTCCCCAAACCAACAGAAACGTACTTTTGTGGCTCCCCAAAAGAGGATCCTGAGATCTTGTATAGAATTTCAGCACAGGTCCCGCAGACCAGGGGAATGCCCAGAAAGTCACCACCGCCCCCGGAGGGGTGGGGGAAGAGAGACCGATTTCCATCACACACTCTGCCCTTTGTTTGCAGCACGCGTTTCAAGCAAACATTTTAGAGAGATGTTTGTTTCTCTATTTGTGTCCTTTCTGTTTCAAGCGTTAAATCTCGCATTGATGGTTTTGAAAATGTAAGTGCAAAGAGACGTGGCTCAAAGGGTCGGTACTGCAGTTCCGGAGCCATTCATAGGAATTTACAGGCTGGATCAAACATAAGGTCCATCAGGACCCTGTCTCTGACTGCAGCCAGCACCAGCTGCTTCAGTGGAAGGAGCAAGAAACCGCCCGATAGCAGTGATGGGATAACTTGCCCCCGAGAACGTTTCCTCCTGAGTAAAGCCAGATGATTATTTTTTTTCAGATGAAACTTTTCTGTTGGGGGGAAAATGCAGATTTCACAACACTGCAACATTTCACGAATTCATGTCAGTTTCACTTAATTGTTTTGGCAGGGGGAAAAAACCAAAACCAAAAATCCAGATAAAAGTTGGAACAGTTCATTCCAGCGTTTTCTAAACGAAACATTTTGATTTTAGGGGCCAAAATAACGTTTTGTTATGAAATTTCCTTTGATTTTATTTCATTTGAAATGCAAAATCATTCTTAAAAGCAACTCCAAATCAAAACACAATGTTTTGTTCAGCCCAAAGCAATTTTTGGTTTGCCAAAAATTCCAAAATGTTGGTTTTGGGTTGACTGTCAGCAACCAAAAACTCCATGTTTCACCCCGCTCTGCTCCTGATCCCCATGTATCAGCAGCAGCAGTTTATTTTTCATCTGTGCAATCATTTCTGTTGAAAACATTCATTTTTCAGTGCAACTTTTAAGCAAACTTTCTCTCCTTTTTTTCAAACTGGAAAAGGGAGATGGGGAAGTAGAAAGTGAGAGGAAGTGTTTTTTTCCCCCACCTCCACTTCCTCTCACTTTTCTTCCCCCACCCTGCCTCTGTTTCTGGTGGGGGTGGGGGATTTTTTTTTTTAAGTGGGCTTTTTCCAACCTAATTTAAACGGAAAAAAAAATCATTCTGGAATTTTACAGTGCAAAGCAAAGAATTACACGAAAAAATCAAATGAAACAAATCTTTCCTATTTAATTTTTTTTTCATTAAGCATATTTGCCTCTTTACAATCCGCTCAGTGTATAGCCCATCTAGAATGCCCATTCCTTTTTCATCACCCAGACACCAGTTTCAATTCAGGCTAGATCAGTAGTGACCCGTGTGTCACGGGTTGCCTCAGTCCCTCATATCCCTTCTGGAAGTAGCCCTCCCTTGCCAGGGTTAAGGCACATTGGCAAAGCACTGCAGGGAAGGTTCCCATGCTATGGCTGCTGTGTGGATAGAGTGCTTTGATCTAATCTGGCACCATTCATCAGCATTAAAGGAGATAAAGTACATCTTGCTCTATCCTCTGCATGTCCATGATCGATCAGCAAAGGAGGTTTCCTTTATTATTATTTTTTTTCCATCTCAAGATGTCACACTGAGGCCCTAATTCAACCACTTTGCAAATGGTAAAACATCTGCCCCCAACTGAGACAATAGAACAAAACCAGAGCATGCTGCAAAAAGTGAGCATTAAGTCAAGTACTGTAGAACGTCACTGACCCCCGCTGGGTTGGGAGACCCATTGCAGGCTACCAGTTTCTGGGGACTGGCAAATAACCAGTCGGGCACAAGAAAACAATCAAATCTCCTGCATTGCAACAGGTACCTAGTCAGTGCTGGGTCGTCATCAGAAGCTCAGATCAGATCAAGCTTTGAGGGAAATCCAGGTCCAAACTTTGCAGGTGGCTCTTATGACTGGAACCGACTCAGTCAAACCCCAGATGTGGACATTAAGAATGCTCTAGTCCTCACCTGACCTTTGGAGCTCGGCCCCACCATGGTCGCAGTGATTTAGGAAAATTACTTTGGACCATGCTGGTAAATGCACTGTATTCTGCTTAGTAAAACTGATGGGATAACCTGCCCTTGAGCCTTTTGTGGTGCATGGGGAAGGGAGGAGTTAGGTTCAAGGGGTTTTTCACCAGGCATAAGAGGCATTATTGCAATGCCATTGTTCCAGGGAGCACAGGGGGCTGCTCCCTCCTAATGCCTCAATGAAATCAAAGGAGCCAGGGAGCGGGGGGCTGCTTCCCACCCTCCTTCCTCTCAGAGCTTGCCCAGGCACCCTGGGGTGACAGCACAGTTTGGCAGGAAGCACATTCCTCGTGCCTACTGGGGAGTTGTGATCAGGTTCGTATCCGCTGAGGCCTGGAGCACCTTGTACTGTGGAGAAAGAGAGAGCCTTGTGGGTAAGGCCCTGGACAGGGCCTCAGAAGATCTGGCTTCAGTTTCTGGCTCTGCCACAAACTCCCTGGGTGACCATGGGCAAGTTGACCTATCTGAGCCTCAGCTCCCCATCTGCAGTAGCACTTACAGGGTGTGGTGAGGATTAATGCCCCAATGCTTCTGAGTTGCTCCAACAGGAACAGTGGGTGAGCAGCATGGGAAAGTCTCTGAGAAGGTATCAGGAAGGCTTAGAGACGAGGTGGGTGATGGTATTTTTTGTTGGGCCAGCTTCTGTTGGTGAGAGAAACAAGCTTTTGAGCTCCACAGAGCTGAAGAAAGAGATCTGAGGAGCTTGAACCTTCTCTCTTTCACCAACAGAGGTTGGTTCAATAAAAGATATTCCCTCCCCCACCTTGTCTCTGATCTCCTGGGGCCAATACGGCTACAACAGCACTGCAAAAAACAGTGAAGCTTTAGTAAGATGAGGCCTCACCATTGCCCTGCGTTTGCTGTTAAATCATTAGCGGTGCATGGGCCGAGACCACCAAGGCATATTGGAAACGTCTCAGGTTTGCAGATAAGTGAAGTGAGATAACGAGATTGTACTGTGGTTAGGGGGTGAAAACAATGAGCAAGCTTTGCTGTTACTGGAAGTGGTCAGAACGGTCATCACAGAGACCTATGCATCAGGCGTCCTCTGTAGTTGAGATAAAATAAGAGGGCTTAGGAAAGTAGTCAGTAATTAAATCACAGCTTTTGATTTAATTCATGGAGTGTTACAAACATGCCTCGAAGCACCAAGCATCTATGAACGACGCGTGTCCGTTGACGTCTGCCGAAGCAGCGAATTAAGATGAATCTGTCTAACGTCCAAACGTTGCATAAGACGACCGATGTGTCCGACCTGCAGCTGTCAAATGATGAAACTTCAGTGCAGTGAGCTCATTGCTAAGGGATGAGTCACTGCCAGGAAAGCTGGGTCAAAAACCAAAAGAGGACAGGTGGGAGGAGTAGAGGGACGGGTCCGAGAACATCGTATAATTTAATTCACCCTATCGGGCATTTATGTAAATCATCTATCAGCTTAGGTTAAAATTGACTGGAAATTTTGAGGCCAAAATTTGAGGGAGCCCAATCCTGCTTCCTGTAAAACCAATGGCAAATCCCTCACAAACTCCAGTGGGGTTAGGGATTATCACACACATTACAAGGACAAGACTTTGAGAAGTGACTAGTGAATCTCTGTGTCTGGGGCTTTTTGTTATTCAGTTAGAATATACCGAGCCCCAATCCTCCAAATCTGAGTCCCTTTTAAGGTGTCTAAAATCAGGCTCCCCAGATCCCTAATCACTTCTGAAAGGCTTGGCCCCAAATTACTCCAGGAGTAAAAACGATAGTGTTGAACCGCAGGCAGGGCTGAGGCAGTGTTGAAAAGTAGAGCGGATTCATGAACCTGACCATCTGCTAGGCTTGTTGGGAGCTCCGGCCCGAGGGCAGAGCTTCCGAAAGGGGCGTTCGCTAGCATCCAAGGGAGAACGCTTCTGCATAGCTGGGTTAGCTCCTCCCCAGGGTCTGCTGCTGTGGGAATTCCACCTGGGAGAAGGCTATGGCAGTGCAAGATGCCTACAGCCCCATGCCGCCAGCCTCCAAAGCGGAGGCACTATCTTGGGAGGGGTCATTTCCAAGGCACCCTTCCCTAGCATAACCCCTTTTGGACGAGCACCTCCTTTCCTCAGCCAGATGGTAATATTCACTCTCTTCCAGAGCAGAGCTTCCCCTCGTGTCAGCTTGGGCAAAATCAAGGAGCCTGTTGTGTGCATGGCCAGTAGAACATTAACCAGAGCTCCAGGAGTTCTGGGTTTTGTTTTGAGCTCTGCCACAGTAGCGTGGACTTGTGCAAGTGTCTCACCCCTGTTCGTTAAGGGAGGCAGTGTAGCATAGTGGGTATAGCACTAGATTGGGACTTGGGAGCCTGGATGTTAGTCTCAGCTATACCACTGATGTGCTGGGGGACCTTGGGCAAGACACTTCCCTTCTCTGTACCTCGGTTTTCCCCGTCTGCAAAACAGAGCTAATGATAGTGCTTGCTTCCTTTGAGAAGTGTTATATGGTGGAGCTAAGTAGTAGTAACCACCTTTCTCTGTGCCCCGTTTCTCTAATTCTATTGGGGATAACCATGGCTACCTTGCATGGGGCTGTGAGGATTAACAGATGCTTGTGGAGTGCTTGAAAACCCTTGGATGAAAGTCACTGGAGAAGGGGGGGGAGGAACCTTGTTGTTTTGTTGACTTATGGTCAACGTTGTCCTCGAAATGCTGTTTTCGCGTCAATATTTCTTCATTAGGAATAATGATTTTTCCACATCCATTGCCAGCCGATTCAAAACTGTCCAAAAGGAAGATGTGTCATGAATTCCTAAAACACACTTGCTGGAGAGCTCCTAAGCAGAGATGATTAGAAAAATAGCATTGGAGAATATACCAGGGTCTTGAGAATGCCAGGGGAGCTTTTAGCTTGATATTTGGTGCAATGTATTTACATATGAAAAATACTGTAATACACTTTGGTAAAGGCAATGTATTCTATTTCTTCTCGTTTATTGTATCCCAGCAGCAATGAAAACCAGGGAGGACATTGGGTTGATCGAAGGAAATTTAAGTGTAATCAATAAGCATCAGGGGATGTGACCTTGTTTTGATTAACTGTGGTATACTCTACAGTCTAGAGGCATTTCTTTGAATGCATGAATGTAAACCCTTTTGTGGGTGAAGGTCCATTTGCTTTCTACTCATTCTTATGATTTCTGTTTATATGGTTTTGGCTGAGTGCTATACCCACAATGAGAGACTGTCACTGCCCCCAAAGAACTTACAGTCTAAATAGATAAGACAGACATATGTTGTGTTATCCCCATTTTACAGATGGGAAACAGAAGCGCAGAGATATTGGTCCAAGAGCACGAGGTCATACTGGCTTATAGCCCTCCTTACCGTGCTAGAACGGCTCGGGTGTGTTATAGACAACGATAGATCCTGTTTAAAAGAAGGACCGAGTGTTGGGTCGTTTCATCGTGGTGACGGGTCACGGTTGTGTTCTGGCGTTCCTCCCACTCGCGCTGACCAAAGGAAGAGACTTCCCGTAATTGGGGAAGAGGCGCGCGGGGACCCGTGCGGGCTTCTCCCTCAGTCATGTCAGGTTCCGGGGGAGGTGAGAAAGCAGCCGCTTCCAGGAGAGCTCTCCCAGCAGTAGTAGGGACAGGGCAGGAGGCTCAGTTGGGGCTTCCCTCCACCTCCCTGGACCCATGTCATAATACTCCACAGCTTTGTGTAACTGAGACCCCATTTGGGTTGAGTTAGGAAAGTGACAGAAGAAAAGGCTGGTGCTATTGCTGTCCACGAGTTTCCGCCATGAAACTATCACCCATAGTGGCCCCTACTGTTGGCAGCTCCTCAGAGAGGTCTCAGTGGACACAGACTGAACTCCCCCTAAAACCTGTCCCTGCAGGTTAAGACTGAGGCCCATTGGTTGGGGCAGCCTGAAGGAAGCATGCCCTGACGGTAATGCACCCGCTCCAGGCATTGGAGAACTCCAAGAGTGGCTGCCAATACAACCCATTTCAGCAGCGCTGGGGAAAGGAAAGCTAGAAGGGAGGGAAAGAAAATGGTGACGCTGCACAGATCCATCTTGGTGAAGTTTAATGTTAGTTTCGTCGTTTGTCTTTAACCTGCCTTTAAAGGGCTGTCTGTGTCTTTGTCTCTGTCGGAAGCAACTGGGTCATGTTGTTCTGTGTGGCTATTGTAATATGCCACCCACTATTTTTCTCATAGGTTGTTTTTGTAATCGTCGTGTGCAATCTGTTTGTTCTCCGAGTTTTGCGTGCCTAGCCTTTCCTGGTAAGTAATACTACATGGACTCAGGTATAGACATTAACTAGTTGGTTGCAGGCAGTGGGAAAATATTGAGAAAGGAAACGTGGGGTCTTTAATTGAGGTGAATCTAGCCACCAATTTGTTCACAATTAGCGATGGTCTTGTGTGATTGGCCCGCAGGAAAAGTATACCTTCATTCTTTGCAGCAACAATAGTAGAGAGTGCATTATCTGTCACATGGATTGTTTTTTTCTTCTCATAGGCTGATTGTGCCATAGAGGTTTCAGCTAAAAACAGGCCATATGTTGAATGGTATTCAGTGCTTGCAGTTTCCATTGACTTCCCAGGGGCTACAGGTATTCAGCTTTGGTCAAAACCAGGCCCAGAGGCGGCCAATGTTTTCAGTCATGGGGGCCTAGAGATGGGATCCTAAATCTGTATTTACACAGAAGTGGCATGGGAGGGGGAGGGTTCAGAAGTAGTGAACACCCACAAATCCTGAAAATCAGGGCACTTGTATGTATTTCTATGTCTAAATATGGATTTAGAAACCTACCTTTAGGCTCCCAGGTTTGAAAATTTTGGCTTAAGTGACTTTCTCCCCGGCTACCAGTAGCAGAGCTGAGAACAGACCTTACATCTCCTGATCCCCAGCATACATCCTGCCCATTGCACCTCATGATATGCAGCCGTCCCGCAGCATCCCAGTTTACGCACAGACTTATGAAGACGTCTTTGGGCCCTTCAGCTCTCCCGTGTGACTGGTTCCAGCAGCACCTCTGTCTTCAGACGTAACAGTGAAAGCTGGGAACCACTAATAAATTAAGATGGGTTAGGCTCAGCTAGTACCTGGATGGGAATTTCTGTGGAAACACCCGGAATGGCTGAAGCTGTGTGGGCTGGAGAAAGCTAGAACATCAGAAGTCCTGGAGGAAAACCTTAGGAGCAACCAAGTACTCCCCTGGCCCTTGTAATGGTATGTGAGCACCTGGTTCAAATCCCTGCTCCAACTCAGGCAGTGGGTGGCTCAGCTGGGAAATGAATCCAGATTTCCCACGTCCCAGTCCAGAGCCTTAACCGGGAAAGTAGCCTGCAAATAGCTTGCTGTAGCAAATGAAAGTGACGCACTGGCCGGAGGAAGAGGTATATTCAAGTGCATGGGAACTGGCTGAATGATGAATGGAAGAAGGGGGAAAATACGATGCGGCATGTTCCATTCACATGTTAACAAAGGAAACTGAGAAGTGTTTGCATAGACATTACATTACTCTGAGTCCAAATGCCTCATAAAAATGATACCGGATGATCACAGAACGGCACACAGGGGAGGTTAAATTCTCCTGGAGAATAGTCCCTCGGGAAGAACAGTGTGTGAAGTAATACACTAATGGCTTTCAATTTCATGTTTTATATAGAGAGATATTAACTGCTCCCCAGACATCACTTCTTATTACAGCAATGCTGCGTAAGCACTTTGGATGAGACCACTGAGCACTCTTGGCCTTGTCCACCCAGAGAAGGGAGGGTAACGGGGGGCTCTGTCATGTCACACATGTAAAAGACCTTTTTAGTCCATTTCATCTATCTCCTTGCTGCAGAGAGACTGCTCCATGGTCCTCGTTGTTAGGAAACTTTTCCACCGCTTTCTCGCCACATACCGCACCCTAAATTACTCCTCTCCCAGTACGGCAAGGGATGTCTGTGTAAGAGGGAGCATGGGGCTGTGAATCAGGATACCAAGAGTGAATGATCTACAAAGTATCAGAGGGGGAGCTGTGTTAGTCTGAATCTTTAAAAAGCACCAAAGAGCCCTGTGGCACCTTATAGACTAACAAATGTATTGGAGCATAAGCTTTTGTGGGTGAATACCAACTTCGTCAGATGCATGCGTCTGACGAAGTGAGTATTCACCCATGAAAGCTTATGCTCCAATACATTTGTTAGTCTATAAGGTGCCACAGGACTCTTTGATTTACAAAGCTAAGCTTAAAGGGAAAAAATCTATTTATTCCCCTGTGACAGGGTGAACTCACCCTGCACTGGACGGGGAAGGGTTAACTCCTCACAGTGGGTAGAGGAAGCCACGCCCCTACGTCCCTACCGGGCATGCTCCAGGTGTAGCAGCAGTATAAGAGGGAGTAGCCCGGCATAGTCTGGGCTGACTGCTGGAGAGGAAGGATGCTCCTTGCTGGCTCCTGCCCTGGAACCACTGGAGCCCCGGACCGCGGAAGTCAGAGGTCCAGGGCCCATTCTGTACTGCACTAGACAAGGTCTCCCCGACCCCGTCACATCCCCCCAGCTGGGCTTCCTAGTGTGCTCCTATCTGCTCTCTGACCTAGAGTATTCCCACCGGGTTGCACAGAGTGTAAGCTCTTTGTGGCGGGATCTGTATTATGTGACCCTTACAGCGCCAGATGCAACTTCACAAATAAGAATGATTTGGGTTCCATTCCAAGCTCTCCTAAGAGCTCTCAAACATCACCTTGCCCTCATCCTGAAGGGTCTTAAAGTGCCGTCCATGATTTATGTCCTGGATCCGCTTTACTTGCTGCTGAAACGCGCTTGCCCAGCACAACAGCTGTTGCTGTAGATCAGCACCGTGCACTCGTTTGGGACAGGCAGTGAAGAAGCTGTAAGCGCACGGGTATTCATGTCCTCATCTCTTCCATGCACAGCGGTAGACAGTTCAGCCACCTGGACAATTGAGCAGGCTGATTTTTTATTAAACTTTACAGGGGTTTTAATTTTTAAGACAGATACACACGCGCCACTAAATGAGTGCTCGTTTGGTGGTTGGGTTATTTAATGATTTGAAAGGACATCTTTCAATTGAATGTGTGATACCATTTGAACAGCTATCTCCTGGCCATCGTCCTGCTCTCTTTGCATAGTCTTCACTTCCCTAGCAACCGTCTCACTCCACTTGCCAAGTCCCAAATGTGTGATGCAATATTGTCCCACTGTTCCCTTCTGCTCCCCCACCTGTCTATCCAGCCGTCGTCTCTTGTCTTGTATTTAAATTGGAAACCTTTGGGACGAGGACCGTGATTTTGTTCTGCGTTTGTACAGCGCCTACCACCATGTGGTCCTGGTCTATGACTGTGTCTTCTAGGTGCTATAGTAATACAAATGATAAATAATACTGTCTGACAAGACCCAAAAGGAGGGACACAGAAATTATTCTTGCAGGAAACTAAATATGTCCATGAAATCTCCTCCTTTAGTGGGGTTGAAACCTAAGCTTCTGTAAATTAGAGTGACCACATAGCAAGTGCGAAAAATCAGGACACTTTTTTTGGGGGGGTGGTATAGTTGCCTTGCCGATACAAGACAAAGCCCCTAATATTGGGACAGTCTCGATTATATTGGGATGTCTGGTCACCCTACTGTAAATCTTTATTGCTCTGTTGAACTCTGTGGAATTATGCTGAATTTCACCAGCTGAAAACTTGGCACTATCTCTGTTCCATAATTCCGCATGTCTGAGCTAAATCATTATCAACGCTGAATGCTAGCGGTGTGGAACATCGGCAATCAGCAGCGTGGAACAGCAGAGTGGGGCTGAAATGAGCGATGTCCCTCGGAGCTGTGCTTGTCACTGCGTTGAGTACTCCCACCTTCCCCTTTTCAGCGCCTGTACCACAGGCTTCTTTTCGGAAGTGCCCTTTCTCGCGAGCTAAGCAACTTCACTCAGCCTCCCTCCCCTTTCAAACATGCATCCCACAAAGCACTTCTGCATCAGCCTCTCCAAGCCCGGTCCGTTGTCCGTGCCTGCCGTGTCTTGTCTCTGTGTGTGCGCCCTGGATTGTCTGTTTCTGTAGAACTGTAAGCCCGCAGCGCAAGAGATAGGTGTTGCAATCTCCCTAGCCATTCAGTCCTTAATTTCTTTGTTGCGACCCCCACCAATGGTGCGCACTGCGTTGGCGGTTCCTGGGGTGAGAATGCAGGGAGCTGCATTGAGACTGCTCATGTAGACCACCAAACAGCCTCCCATAGGTGACAAGTGTTAGTCCCCATTGGTATGGGCTGCATTCGATGTGATGACATACAAGTGAAAGGCACCAGAGCCTGGGGTCCGGCCCCAGAGCCATCTGATCCTCCAGAATGTGCAAATCTTTGCTAGGCATGAGATTGTTCTTTGCGGCTGAGGGCAGGAATTGTACATGACCATGTTGTGACATTGTACCTCAAGCTAGCACCCCGGAAACGCCATATTCACCACTTTGAGATAATTATGACATCTCTTCTCCTCTCTTTCCCCCCAGGCCGCTGTTCCCGTTGCGGTGAGAACGTTGTCGGGGAAGGCACTGGCTGCACTGCCATGGACCAAGTGTTCCATGTGGAATGTTTTACCTGCATGACCTGTGGCAACAAGCTCAGAGGCCAGCCTTTCTACGCGGTGGAGAAGAAAGCGTATTGTGAACCCTGCTACATCGTAAGTGCCGAGGCTCCTTTCCAACGTGAATACAAACCAACAAAGTTTAGACATCTGTCGATACTCCCCTCCCTACTGTAGATTGCAGCATTGCCGTACAATTAAGGGTGAGCAACTCAACTTGCATAGAGTAAGAACAGACCCATTCATGATGTTCAGAAACAAGTTAAAAAAAATTTCCCCCTTTCCCTCTTGCACATGATTTCTGGTGTCCAGCCAAGCCTTGAAACAAACATGCCAAAATAGAAAGAAGTTTTTCTTGTGATAATCTCAGCCTGGCTGGGAAGAGAAGTAACAGCACTCTTAGGAGAAAGCCCTGTTCCCAAAAGCTTTCCACTGTAAGAGACCTGATTCTGAAGTCCTTGGGTCAGTAAAACTCCCACTGAAGGAGGGGGGAGACTGAAGGATCACGATGTAACTTTGCAACCCCACAGGACGATAAAAGCCGCCGAACAGCATCCAAACTTTAGGCCCCATCCATTGCCCTTTGAAATCAGGAGGAGTCCATCAACCAGTTTCAAGGGTCTTTGAATCCAGATGCCTTTTGCGGTTCACCCATTACCCATTAAAGAGTCTGCATTTACCATGCCCTGGTATTTTGACGGTTTGGGTGAAAAAATTAGTTATAATCCCTGTATTTAGAATAAGCGAAGCTGCAGAATATCGCAGAAAAATTCTGTGGAGACCAATGAATCTTTGTGTAGATTTCTCTCTAATTCCTAGAACCCTTTCTCTCAACACTGGCTTTTGTCAAACATCGCTCAGTTATATTTAGTCTCCCCTAATTGCAAGGTGAGGGGCGACAGCCAGGGTAACTAAGCCCCCAACGTCGAGTGTCCTTTGCAAGCTAAGCAGCCTGTCCTGAAAGGAGCTGAGTGCCTCCCATGAGATGCTGAGCACCCCGCATTCACATTGATGTCAGGGGGGAAATGAGGGTTGGGCACTTCCCAGAATCAGGCCTTCATGAGACCCGGTATCTGAAACCCATTTGCTATTTGCTAAAAGCTTTAGTTCCTCGGTAACGTTCTTTCGTCACTTTTTTCTTATTTATTATCATTACTGCTTCAGAGCATGGTAACAATGCCTCATTATGCCTTGCCATTAGTCCTTTGCAGTGGGATTATCGCTAAAGTGTTGAATGCAATAATGGAGGATCGATGCTGCCTTATTTACAATGGCAATGGTGGATGGTCCCGGTTAATTGGCTCTTAAAAACGAAATGATTTTTTGATGTGCTTTTAAACCATTTCTCCTTTTAATGTTAGCATTAAAATTATTGTGCCATCAAATTTTTAAGGTTAATTTTGTGGCACGTGTGTTGGCCCTTGGGAGGAGACCATCATTCATTGCAAGGTGTGTCGTAATACACTTGGGACAGTGCTTTCTATCACTGAAGTTAAATGTCTCATTGACTTCGGGCTGGGATCTGCTAGTAGGTTAATACTATTTTTTTTTTTTAAACCAGGCATGATTTCTTCACTGCGCATCTGCTTTAGTTTGGGAGAACATCTGCATTAGCCACTGTAATAATGGGTTGAGATTATTTAATCCTATTACTTATACACTTCATTAGCCTGAGTGAATTGTTGGCAAGGGTTCAGTAAACTTCCTACGTTGGGAGATAAAAGGATGAGAGGAAAAATACAGAAGGATTCTGTTCCTCATCTTCTTTCAAATTTATCTTCTATCTTTTTAAGGGATAAAGCAATGATAATTGCTTGGCTGCATCTGCAATAGTAAATTCCACACTACAGCTTTGAACACAGAGGAAAGGATAAACTTTTTATTTTTATAGCTTCTTTGAAATGATTAAGCCAAAAAAAAAAAAGTGTCCTTTAAATGTTCACCTGCACAAGCCACAAAAAACGAAGCTTAAAGGCCTGGCACAAAACACTCCCGGGAATCCAGTCTGTTGCTGATGTGAAAACAACATTAATGGCGTTACATACCCATAGCATGACATAAATAGGGGCAGTGATTTTAAACATCCAGATGGGGAAACTGGAGTCAAGAGTTTGACATCTGATTCAGCAAAGCCCTTAAGCATGTGCTGGACTTTAAGCACGTGCCTAAGTCCCATTGTCTGACATTGTCTGAAATGGCACATAAGCATGTATTTTCAAAACATGCCTAGCTGACTTCGGAGCCTACGTGCCATTTCAAAAGCGACTCCGGAGTCCAAGTCTCCTTGAACATCAGTTTCACACTATGTGCTTTGCTGCGTTGGGGCCTGAATGTTGTGCCTATGGCTGCACGGCAAATCAGCGACTGAACCAGGCTTAGAAAGTAGAGGCCAAATTCTCCGCTGGCATAAATGAGCATAGCTCAGGAGAGCTACCCCAATTAACACCACCTGAGGTTCCGGCCCCAGGAATTCTTGGCTTCTGTTCCAATACTCACACCACTAAACCAGGCTGCCTCTCTGAGATGAAAGAAGACAAAAAAGTGTTTGCCTCATCCAGATTTATAAACCAGGAACTGTTTGCTCTTCTGATAGCTCGCTCGGAGTGATTGCACCATGCGTGTCTGCATAGTCAGGCCACAGGCAAATAAAATGTTTTTGAACAATTAAAAATTGGCAAATGTTTCCGATGTTACTCTTGTGGTGGGGGAGCAGTAGTGAAGCCATAGTTAAGGTTACAACAGAAATTATGTTTAATTAGTAAATAACATTGATCTGGTGGTTAAAAAAAAAAAAAAAAGTGAGTAAACTAACCTAAACTAAAGTACATATTCCCCCAGTGAGAAGTTGGTAAACTCCAGTTACCCACGTTTACCCTATGCTACTGGTCAATATTGACGATAAAAGCCTGCAAACGTATCTCTCTGGTTTTGTTTATCATTGCCCCTCTTAACACAAAATGTTCAAACAGGGTCAGGTCCAAAACCTACTGCAGTCACTCACCCCTTGAAACAATTCCTTATCCCCATCTCAGGAAAAAAAATGCCACCCGGTCTTGAGAACTTGAGTTTGACCCTAGAATTAGTTCCTAACTTTTAAGCACCCAAACAAGAGCATTTAATACAGACCGACGACTATTGCATTGCAATTGCTAAATGCTACAAATGCATTTTTAATTCTGTTGCTCATGCTTTTGCTCAGTATTATTCATTTTATTCCTAAAACGCCACCAACCTCCCTCCATCAAGACACCTGCGGTCAGTTAAAAGCAGTTGTGATAAGCGAAGTGTTAACATCGGGCAATGTGTCACTCCCTATCACTACTACAGACAATCTAACCCCTAAAATCTGACAATATGTCTCCGATCTAACTAGACCCTCCGATATGTAAGCCATGTAGCGCGGCTACAATCTGTTGTCAATGTTAATATACTTTTTCCCCCTTACAGAGAAATTTACTGCCAAAAGCCTTTGGTTTGCTTGCTCGGTATTTGGGGGAAATTTTTGCATTGGGCTTTGTATAAAGAAGAGGTTAAGGGGAACATTGCAAACATTGTCATAAAAGATTGAAGAGCAAGATGTTAGAGCCGCGCCAGCTGTCTCCTTTCCAACTACAGTATTACCATAAGGACTGAACGCAAGGTTAGCCAGATATACTGGTCTGGCAGAGGATGCTGGTGTTTTGCAAATGGGAGTGTTTTTTGATGTCCTGATGACTTTCTCTGGGACATGGAAATTTCCTTCCATTCTTCATCCCTGCTTCTTGGCAATCACTCCCCGGTTGTAACAGTGAGTGATAAATGATCTGTAGGACCAAGTCCTGAGAGATGCTGAGCACCTGTCGTTGCCGCTGCCGGCAATAAGATGTTGAGTACCCTCCCAGAATTTCCCTCTGTTGTATGAGTGTCAAGGTCACCAAGTATCGGGTCTTGATGGAGCTGGCTGGGTGCCTTGGGGAAGAGGATGGGAGAAAGCGTAAAGAATTCTTCAGGCAAACCGGAAATATTCAGTAGTCAAAGCCGAGGGCCCTCAGAGAAGAACATCAAAAATTAGGGGGCGGGAAGCAATGAGCGGTGAAATAACAAAAGAGCAAAGTTATCATGAGCCAGAGCTGCCCTGCCATTTTTAACAACTCCGCCTAGAACTGGGGAAGTCAAATGGTGCTGTATTTCAGGCGCCGGGCCAAAACTCCGGAGATTGGGGTTCGATTCCTGCTTCAGCGGCAGGCTCCCCTATTTTCCCTTTCTGTGTTGTCAACTTTTCTCTTTCCTGGTGTTGTCAACTTCCCTGGAGAAATCGCTTAGGGTAAAAAAAAAATGTAAAATCACTGAGGAGACTGTCCCATTAATTTTCAGTGGGCCTTGAACTCTTAAGGTGTATTAGGTGAGTGTGGTTTTGAAAGTATTCCCCTAATCTTTCTGTGCCTCAGTTCCCCAGTGGTAAAAATGGAATAATAATACTCCCTTTCTCCCGCCGTTTGTCTGTCTTGTCCATTTCAATCAATGTTTGCATAGCACAGCGGGGCCTGCATTTAGTGTGTTGGTGATTTTTTTGCAGGAGGGCACGCTTGATGGTCTGGTGGTTCCTTCTGGCCTTGGACTCTGAATCTGCTCCCATTGAAATCAATGGCAAAACTCCCATTAATTTGGCTGGGAGACGTTAGACCAGTGCTGATTGCTTCTGAGAGAGGGGGGCCTGTGAAGTAAGGTTAGCGTGCACAGATCTAAAGTCTGAGGTCAATCCCCACTGTAAAATTACATCTGTCTTTTAAAAGAATTCTAAATCATGTATGTAGATATTCAGCACGAATTTAGCAACAACGTAACAATTTAAATTGGACAAGAAAAGAGACGCTCTAATTTAAAGAATGTTTTATGATTTTTTTAAGCCCTTTATTCTTGTTTTTGTCAAGCGACATATTGAATTTGAGAGTAATTTATGGAAAGTGTTGCCTGTGTGGTGTTGCGAGTGCTCCGCAATTTGAATTTAAACTGCTCAATGGGATCATTAAGACTATTATGCATGTTTTCCCAAAGAGTTTGAATTCAAAGTGACAACTCGAACAGAAATATAAAGTCGTGCACTCCTTAAATCATGGAATGGGTTTGTCCTCAAAGAATTTAATTGAGATCACATTATTCTGAACGCCCTATTTTAGGAGCTGCCGCTAATGTAACGTGATGCCCCTGAGTGGATTGTCAGCAGTGGGAATTGAACTTGAGATGTCTGGATCTAAAAGACCCAGCTCTGTTAGCTAAGGCTGTAGCGGGCTCATCAGCATCCATCGTTGGCCCAGCCACCACTAGGGGGGACAGACTGCCACACCAAGTCGGCATGGGTTACACGAGTAGGCAGCAGATGCTAGGGTTGCCAGTTTGGGTTGGATGTATTCCTGGTGGTTTCATCACATGACGTAATCTTTAATTCCCGATTAATCTAAAATTCCTGGACATTCCAGGACAATCCTGGAGGGCTGGCAGAACTCTTGCAGCCAGGATATAAGACAGAGCAGCCTCTGGAGCTGTTCTGGTTTACTCCAGGGACCTCCAGGAGCTCCAGAGTCCAGAGGGTGCAAAAATAGAAGAGATAATAGTCACTGTGCCAGCACCTACCCCATGAACCTTTGCATGTTTGTTCAGAGCTAGGAAAGTTTGTTGATCCCATCTTGCCCTTCCCAGTCATCTGACAGCTTAGAAGAGTGGGAGGGGAAGAGAGAAAGTGACTATTTTGTTTCTAGACAAAATGAAACGAGTATTTTTCCCTTTTCTTTTTAAAGTAAATAGTCTCCTTTCGAGTGTGTGGCTATAAAAAAGAGACTGTGGGGGTGATGAGAGTACTGTGCGGTAACTCCTCTATAGAGAAGCACGTGGGTCATTATAGAGAGGACAAGGACCAATTATACTCATTAGCCAACAAGGACAGAACAAGCTGTCCATGTGCTGAAGCTGCAGCAGGGAAAATGCCAGGAGAATGTGATGGAAAACTTCATAACACGGGGCCTTGCCAAGAGTGGTGATGGGATCACCTTGGCTGGGGATTTTCAAAGCCAGACTGGACACCTATCAATTAGGGGTGCTTTGAGGATAATGAGATCAATCTGTTTGCAATGCAGCGGGATGTGCTTGGACCTCCCTCTGAAAATCCTTATTTCCACAGGCATGAGAATAGGGCCAGACCCTGCCTGTCTGCAGGCTGCCTTTAGAGACAAAGCCGGGGGGAATGTGTTAGCCAAATGCACATAATCCCAAATTAAACCCTCTCCCTCCCTGCTAGAGCTCTGGGAGGAGGTGGTGCTGTCCAGCTAGCTCCGGGGTCCTGCTAGCAGAGGGCTTCGTGCTTCAAGGTGGGGAGCGATGTGGTTCCTTTTAACGGGAGCAGCATACTTGCCCCCGGCTTGTGAACTCTGTACTGTGCAGCACACCACCCCGGCCCTCTGGGCAGCAGACCCTACTTCTTGGAGGTCTGAGCCCTGAGAGCCGGTTGTTTGTTTAGATCATTTCCTTTAGTGTTTAAACCTGCCCCCGTCCCAGGCTCTGGTCGCCCCTACACAGACCTCCTGCAAAAAGATGGAAAGATCAGGGGGAGGCACGTTTTCATTGACTCTGAAAATCCCTTCCAGGCCGGTTTGACGGAGCCCGGATCTTTTGCCCCTTGCTGCTGGGGGTGCAGGTTGCTTTCCAGGGAAGCTCTGTTCTCTTACTAAGCCGTGGACCCTCTGTTTGCTCTTTCAGCATTTTATAATTTAGGTGCATTTTACAAATTAAAAAAAAAAATAAGTGCCAGGCAATGATTTGAGACACCCTGTTCGGGAAGGCCCTAAAATTAGAAATGTTGGAGGCAGATGTTCTCTCTGGCACAGAAGTAGAATGAAGTGGTCAGGGACAAGCTGCTGTCCTGCAGTGTTAAACGACCACGTGTCCTCGGCTGGATTTCCCAGCCAGTGGGGTGAGTTCCATTCAATAACATTTCCTGTAAAGACAACACCCTCCCTTTCGGCTGGACCGGTGGGATTTTACAGGTCCAGGACTGTGCAGCTGCTAAAGGATTGTTCTTCAATACATGGCACTGACTGCAGCTGCTCCCGGCTGTGCAGAGAGATTGCTGCTTAGGTGTCCTAGCTCGGGTGTCCTGCTGCTAGCAGACTGGTATGCTGCGATGGCAGATGTGCTGGAGAGAATCATCTCATTCATTGGAATCCATGTGGCATGGGAAGAATTTCTGTCTCCTTTAAAAGAAAACACTGACGCGGAAGGAGGCGAGGCAGGCTCAGTGCTCCAGGCACTCACATAGGCCTGTTTTTATTGGAGCCACCTCCTACTGTCACCAAACCACCTGTGTTTCTCCCCTTTTGTCGTTATTCCAGTAGCACCCAGAGCCCGCACTAATACTGGACCTGGTTGTGCTGAGCAAACACAGTGAGAGACAGTCCCTGCCCCAAAGAACTCCCAGTGCAAACAGCCCCGGGTGGGGGAGAAGGTGGATTGTTATCCCTAAGGCCCAGAGAGGTTCAGTGACTTGACTTGCCCAGGGTCACACAGAACCGGGAACAGAATCCAGCCCGTCTCAGTCCCAGTGCGGTGCCCATCATGTTGACCAATATCGTCTCATTGCTTCCGTGCACTCCCTCCATCTGTCTCTTGTGTTATCCTTAGATTATCAGCTCCTCGGGGCAGGACCGTCTTTTTGTTCCATGTGTGGACAACGCCTAGCACAATGGCTAGGCTCCTATGTGCAACGGTAATAGAAATCATTAACCACAAGCCCGTCTGTCCTCCACCGTCTCTGTCCTTTTGGAACCCAGACGCTCTGCTGCTTTAAGTGAGGGACTCTCTCTCTCCCTCTCTCCTTCAGGGGCGTGCAGCTGCTAGCGCAGTGGGGCTCTGATCCCTCACTAGGGTGATATACATCATAATGTGTGCGGGAGAGCTACGTGAGAGTGCTCTGCAGGTGCGGCAGGCGGGGAGGCGGTGTGACAGGATGGCATGTTATCAAGTGTTAATCATTGCTCATCCATCGCGCGCTGTTCTTGCCTTTCGTTTAAAATAGATAAGAGAGAATTATTTTAAGGGGGTGTTGATTTTCATAACTGCATGTGTAAAAGGTGCATTTATCATCTGTGTGTGTGTGTAATTCCATCCAGTCTGTGGTATTTAGCCATGGGGGCTATAAAGAAAGATAATGGCATTTAAGCCAGTTAATTCAGTTCTGAAAACCTGGTCTTGAATCAATAGGGGGTTAATTTTTTGCCTTTGGTTTAAGGGGGGGGGGGGAGGGAGGGAAGGAAGGGGATTAGTTGCTTTGCACTTGGGCCAATACATTAGCATTGTACCACTGACCTTGTTAATAGCCAGAGTTACCGGTTAAAGGCCTTTGACCTGCAGCTACTCCTTGCTAACGATGCTTTGAGTGTTCGGGCTGCTCTGCCTTTTCATAGCATGGATTTAGCAGGTCTGATTTATCCTTACCCAATTTTTTCAGAGAACAAAGAGTCTCATCTCTCTCTGAGCGAAAATGCCCTCCTACTTAGTCCAGGCAGCAGTTTGCCAACCTCCTGGCCAGGGAAGAGCGGAAAAGTAGAGCCTGGCCTTTGTGAATGCTGCTTCAGTCAGACGCTTTGTTGAAGCCTCAGCAAAAGGAGCTTCGCTTTGGGAGAAAGTTCCATCTTTGAACTGATCCTGCCTCCAGAAGGGCTCTGTTTTTGGCGCTCAGCAGCGCTGGTTCGACCGCATGCAATGTTTGTTTGCAGCAGAGGAAACCGTCTGACTTGCCACCATACACACGCAAACCCCAATGGGTTTGGTAGATTTCTAGTTAGAAAAACAGCATAATGCCAGCGAAGGGAGAGGACAACAAACAGTGACGGTGACAAGAGGAAACGTTTATTGATTCTAAGCTGTATCGCGAGTGCTGGCTGCACATCGAGGGAGAAAGCACATTCCAAGTGCATCTGCCCTTCCCCCTCAGCTGCACTGATTACAAAGCTGTGGGCCAAGAATAATATTGACAGAAAAAGTAAATCATCCACTTGGGCTTTTGACCAGAAGGAAGAACAGATTACATGTGGAGTTTAATTCTTAGCCTGGGCTTTGCCAGGGATAAGAAGTTATTGCATTCTGTGCATGTAGCAGCTCTCATTGCTAGCGGAGAACATAATGGTAGATCAACCAACAAGACCTATAGTGTCTATAGTTGTCACTCGTCAGTGTCAAGAAAACCACCTGCCTAGGCGGCAACAGCTATCCTATTGTGGGAGACCCGGGCTTGGTAGGTGGGATCTGTCATAATGCCAAGAAGGTTGAAGGCATATGGCATAGTTTGCATAGCTTTGCCCTTGCTGTTCCTTGGCTTGTTTTCCTTTGTGTAACGCATTTCCCACGGAACATTTAGCTCAGATGCCGCACGGGGTTTTTCGCAGGGATTCTGCCTTTTCCCCTGTTGCACGCATTGAGAGTTGGATTGACCTTAAGTACTGTAAGGAAGTGAAATGGGTTTGCTCGGGGACTCAGAAATCTGTATGACCTCTTTACTACATGGCCCTGGCTTCAGACACTCCCACTTGGATAGTAAATGTATCCAATGTTTTCTTCGAGGGTTATGGATTTATGTTTTTAACAGCAATCACATATAAGACATGGTTTTGACTCCTAGACTTTAAGGCCGGAAGGGACGATCATGATCCTCTCATTGACCTCCTGCACGTCACAGGTCACGGAACCTCACCCACCCACTGCTGTAGTAAGCCCATAACCTCTGGCTGAGTTCTGAAGTCCTCAAATCATCATTTAAAGACTGCAAGTTACAGAGAATCCACCACTTTCTCTGGTTCAAACCAGCAAGTGACCCATGCCCCACACTGCAGAGGAAGGTGAAAAACCTCCAGGGTCTCCTTGGGGAATTCCTTTCCAACCCTAAATATGGCGACCAGTCAGATTCTGAGCATATGGGACACCTGGGCCCTCCCCATCTGGTGTCCCATCTCCAGCCATTGGAGATATATGCTAATAGCAGTCGCAGATGGGCCATGTGGAACTGTCGGCAGTCTCATCATACCATCCCCTCCATAAACGTATCAAGCTCAGTCTTAAAACAAGTTAGGTTTTTCGCCCCCACTCACTCCATGGAGGGCGCTTCCGGAACTTTACCTTTCTGATAGTTACTAACCTTCACCTAATTTCAAGCCTAAACTTATCAATGGCCATTTGTTCTTGTGCCAACATTGGCCATTAACTTAATTAACTCCTCTCCCTCTCTGGCGTTTAGCCCTCTGATGTATTTATAGAGAGCGATCAGATCTCCCCTCAGCCTTCCTTTGGTCAGGCTAAACAAGCCAAGCTCCTTAAGTCTCCTCTCGTAAGGGAGGTTCTCCATTCCTCGGATCATCCTGGTAGCCCTTCTCTGCACCTGTTCCAGTTTGAAATCAGCTTTCTTACATGTGGGAGACCAGAGCTGCACACAGGATTCCAGATGAGGACTCACCAGTGTATAATGGTACTAACACTTCCCTGTCTCTACTGAAAATACCTCGCCTGATGCATCCTCGGATTTTATTAGCTGTTTTCATGGCTGCATGACATGGGCGGTTCGTGGTCATCTTGTGATCGACCAATAACCCAGGTCTTTCTCCTCCGCTGTTGCTTCCAACTGATTCATCCCCAGCTTCCAGCCAAAATTCTTGTCATTAGTCCCTAAGTGCATGATGTTGCACTATTAAATGTTGTCCCATTTCTATTACTCCAGTTTTCACAGTCATCCAGATCTTTGTGTAAGAGTAGGTTAGATAAATGTCTATCAGGGATGGTCTAGACAGTATTTGGTCCTGCCATGCGGGCAGGGGACTGGACTCGATGACCTCTCGAGGTCCCTTCCAGTCCTAGAATCTATGAATCTATGAAAAAAAAAATATTCAGGTTTTCCTCCTGTATTGGCAATACCTCCCAGTGTTGTCATCCACAAACTTTATTAGCACAGGGTTCTATGGGGAGGTTGAAAGTATCTTCCAGAAAGTGATGGGGTTTGGAGAAGAGCTTTTCGGTTATTTTCATTTACTGGCTGGCCGAGTTAATTTGTTACCATGTGATTGTTTAAGGCCACTAGTGGATGAAGTTTGTGTCATTCATATGTAATTTTTAATTCTGCTGGGTAGGCATTATTCTGTTGTTGTAAGATTAATTAATGATCACGGTGCCTAGGTATCTTTTTAAACTACTGTATACATCTAAATAAATAACAAATACAGTGCATTCTAGCAGCATGCCGGCTCCTACCTGAGCACTAAACACTGAAATTGACCAGATCAGTCTTTTTTCACTGTCCCTGTTGCGGGAAGTCCATGAAGCAAGCTAACAGCATCAATGGTGAAAAGTAAATCAGGTTCAACGTGTTATTAGTAACATGGGTAAGGACTGCCTCTCTTAAAAGCTTTATTATTATCTTAACTCTTGACTCTGTCGCTTCTTTATTTTATTTTTATTTAATTTATTTTAACCAATACATTATTTTGGCACTCTTCCACCAGAGGTGTCTGTGTAAATGCGAGCAGTGTTAAAGCCAGACAACACTTCTTAAATTAGTAAATATTTCCTTCAGAAAGCCACTGTGACCGGACATATTTTAGGAGGCAAAGTAAAATTACAGCAATGTTCTTTACTCTGTTTGAGTAACTTTTAAACTTTTTTTAAAATTAAATGTGCTGCCAAATATTTATCTTCTGTCATGAAAAGAAAAATATTTGTTTGATGTTCTATTCTCCTTGGCATTTAGCTGTTACTTGGAGCTCTCAAAAGTCTCTGTATTCCCCTAGCCTGGTGACAGGTTTCAGAGGGGTAGCCGTGTTAGTCTGTATCAGCAAAAACAATGAGGAGTCCTTGTGGCACCTTAGAAACTAACAAATTTATTTGGGCATAAGCTATTCCTCCCTTGGTATTCACCCCTTCTTGTCAACTGTTGAGAATAGGCCACTTCCACCTTAATTGAATTGGCTCGTTAGCACTGACCCCCCACTTGGTAATGCAACTCCTATCTTTTCATGTGCTGTGTATTTATACCTGCTACTGTATTTTCCACTCCATGCATCTGATGAAGTGGGTTTTAGCCCACGAAAGCATATGCCCAAATAAATGTGTTAGTCTCTAAGGAGCCGCAAGGGCTCCTTATCGTTTTGGTATTCCCCTAAAGACTTAATGTAGGTCACTGATAGTGAGATTGTGGCCCTTACGTAGAACTGCAGTCTGTGTAGGCCTGGATTCAGCAAAGCACTTAAGCAAGGGCTTAAACTCCGTTGCCTTCAGCACACGGTATTAGGCCCAACAATTGGTATGATGTGCACAGAAAAGCTTTTAAAGCCGTTTCCAGAGATTTAGAGAACATTTGAGTCGCAGCTTCACTCAGAGTTCTGTGCAATTGGCTTCACTGTAACTAAGGCAACAGGGTTTAAAGGTGAAGGGATACAAAAACAGGGACAGTATACGGCACAGCCTTGCAAACACGACTGAGCGGAGCACTCATTACAGTAATGGGATTACCCACAATATTGAGCACCAGTCTTGGTAGCATATGCAGGATCAAACCTAAAGATTTTTTTTTTAAATCTTTCTGAAACATTTCTAAAGTGGTTAATTCTGCTTCAGGAAAACTCAAGTGGCTTCTAAAGAATCCCTGGCCATCAGGGGGCACTCGGGTGTCAACTACTATTGTACAGCACCACTGTGATCATTTGGTCTCACCCCCTCTATGACACTGGCCAAAGAACTTCCCTGAATTAATTCCCATTTGAACTCGAGCAGATCTTTTAGAAAAACCTCCTATCTTGATTTAAAAATGGCCAGTGATGGAGAATCCACCGGAACCCTTGGTAGATTGTTCCAGTGGTTAATTACCCTCGCTGTTAAAAGTCTGCGCCTTGCTTCCAGTCTGAATTGGTCTAGCTTCAACTTCCAGCCGTGACCTCACCTGAGACCTTTTTGCTGAAAAGAGACCATTCCCGTTTTAAAACAAGAGAGTCCAGAGGTGTTCTGTTGCCTCTGACAGGTTTTCTTTCACTCTGACGTGGCAATAAGATTAAAGTTTTATGGCAATATCACCACTATCCTAAGAAGAAAAATAATTATCATCATAAAACCTTTCCTTTCTGCCAGTTCGATTTCAAACTCTTTTCTGCATCTGTTAATACAATCCTTAATTCACTTGGAACATTTTACTGTCACTTCAGATACGTTTAATCAGATAGAATTATTGCCCTAATATTCTCTTAATCTTTGTATTTCATACATGCACCATATCACCCCCACCCCCACATTCCTTACAGAGCATATTTTTGCACGGAAGTCAGTCTTGAGATCATGTGAAAAATCAAAGAGCTTTAGCCTGAACACTGCTCACTTCCACTGAAGTGTCTTTCATGCCCTATTAATTACTTTAATGGAGACATGCTGCTTTAAGGGAGTTCTTTATTAATACCACTAAATCTTTTTTTATTGTTGTTTAAACACTTTTCCTTTCCATCATGTAGATGTATTTAATCCTTTCCGTCTTTAAAATAGATGAGTGCATAACGCCACATAAAATATTTTGACACTTCTATTTTACATTCTTCGGCCGGGGGAGGGCCAGGGCATTTTGTTCTTTGGAATGTTCTCTTTTGCTTGATGTATCTATATTTTAGCATAAGCGATGGGGTAGTAAAAGGGACATCCTCCCTGGAAGGAAAAAAAAGTCACATCCTTACATATATTACTAATAATATGTTAGCTTATTATACAGAAGGAACTTTAAACATCAGATTGACTTCTTGCTACATGTGCTGTGAGGTACGTTTGCTGTTGGCTCTTTGGTCTTCTGGGACATTGAAACTAGAATGGTCAGTTTGGTTTTCAGGTTGTCAGCACAAAGCTGTTATTCAGGAAAACACTTAACCCTGTGTTCTAATCTGGTCCATTCCTCTCCTGGACAGTAGCTAGCAGTGTGTTTATATTCTGCCTGGGATAGGAATGCGTTCGTTAATCAGGGCCTTAGATTGGGTTATCCAGCACATAGGGCTTGTCTCTTAAGGTTGTTACCTCTGAGCTACAAAAGAAATGGGACATCTGGACTGATCCTGAGCCCATCAAACTGAACAGCTGGCAGTGTTCTGAGCACCCTTACAGATTTCCCAGAACTGCCAGCTCAAAAAGGTAACAATCCTGCGAAAATCTGGTGGCAATCCTACTGTCTGTACCTAAAAGTTATATGGTGTTAACTACACATATAATTTGATACAAACCCTCCTTGTGAAATAGTTATACTGGAAAAATGTTTGTGTAGACCTGACCTAATACTGGATTTTAATAGACTGCATATATTAATTTTTCAAAGATGTATCTTGTTTGTTGAAAATGTTTAGATTCATACTGATTAAAAAAAAACTAAATTGGGACATTGGGTGGAATTTTCAAAAGCATCTAAGTGATTTAGGAACCTCATTGCCACTCTAGATTGATTTAAATCACCACTTTTAATCATGATTTAATCAGCAAGCAGGAAACCTTGATTTAAATAGTCAATTTTTAAATTTGTTTTGCATTTGTGCTTTTTAGTTCTATTCTTAAAGAAAGGTTGAGTCTCACTGGTTGGTATAATTTGGTACTTCGTTTTGCTAACCAGGAGGAGTCACTATATCTCTCTATATTTTTTAAGTAATGATATCACTTATTCAAATTCTTGATATTTACAGTTTTTTAAATTGCTAGAAAATGGTGGATGACACATTCTTATTTATTAGAAGATGATTCATAGAATCATAGACGATCAGGGTTGGAAGGGACCTCAGGAGGTCATCTAGTCCAACCCCCTGCTCAAAGCAGGACCAATCCCCAACTGAATCATCCCAGCCAGGGCTTTGTCAAACCGGGCCTTAAAAACCTCCAAGGAAGGAGATTCCACCACCTCCCTAGGTAACCCATTCCAGTGCTTCACCACCCTCTTAGTGAAAAAGTTTTTCCTAATGTCCAACCTAAACCTCCCCCACTGCAACTTATAGATTCATAGATTCTAGGACTGGAAGGGACCTCGAGAGGTCATCGAGTCTAGTCCCCTGCCCGCATGGCAGGACCAAACTTGAGACCAAACTTAAGACCATTACTCCTTGTTCTGTCATCTGCCACCACTGAGAACAGTCTAGATCCATCCTCTTTAGAACCCCCTTTCAGATAGTTAAAAGCAGCTATCAAATCCCCCCTCATTCTTCTCTTCTGCAGACTAAACAATCCCAGTTCCCTCAGCCTCTCCTCATAAGTCATGTGCTCCAGCCCCCTAATCATTTTTGTTGCCCTCCGCTGGACTCTTTCCAATTTTTCCACATCCTTCTTGTAGTGTGGGGCCCAAAACTGGACACAGTTAATTTTTTACTCATGATTTGTGTCAAGCTGCATTGGATAGAAATGGGAATTCCAATTAAAAGTGCACGAAAACATCATTTTAACATTCTTTTTTATTAAATAAATAAAATGATCTTAAATGTGCTGGCTACATAAGAAAAACATGTTTTGCGTTTAAAACTAATTTATTAGATAAATGAAGTATCTGTAGTCAGTCAATTGAACTGGCTGTTTCTAGTCACCGTGTCCTTCAAGATTTTAGAATTAATAGATCTCATCCTCTCATTCCTAGTTTTTATTCATAGTTTGGAAGAGGAGAACAAACTTTCCTGCTTTTTCAACTCCCAGCTGGTTGTTCTGCTTTGAATGAACTATTCATTGAACTAAACTAGTTGAACAAACTGAAATGAAGAAATATTCTTTCTGTACCTGCAGAAAAGACTGCTGCTGTCAAAAGCTGATTTAGTGTTTCGGCAAACTCTGGTTCCAGGTGCTTAGCCAGTGACTGCCACCAGTTCAGTGGTCTGACTTTCTAGAATACTGCAGCAGAAAACATGTACTGCTTTTAAATATTACTCTTTTTTTATTGAATTCAAATTATTTTAATAGATTATTGTACGTTCGGCCTTAACATTAAAAAATCTGATTTGAATAAAACAAATCTCGTTTTTTTAATGTTGCTGGTTTTTTAAATCCTAGTTTTTATCCACTCTGCTCCTTAAGGGCCTAGGTCACTTTTGAAAATTGGACTTAGGTGCCTGAAAATTTTACCTCTAATTTATTGAACAGCCATTGCTGATCATTTCCTGCATTTAAGATCTATGAAGAACCTTGGTTGAGTTTTAAAAGAAAATCAAACAAAAATGAATTATTGCAGTACATTATCAAAGAATTTCTTTTGGCTTAGAAATGTCCTTACGTGTTTGAATAGGTTTTTACATTGTGTATGCCCGTGTAATGTCCATACAGGTTTCTCACGGCCTCTATGGAGTCTGGTCTGACAAGTGTTTGTCACTAGTGCACTTAACTTTAGCTGGGCAAAGCTTTTTGTTTGGGAAGGGTATTGTAACTGCAACAACACATAGTGAAATATAAAGACAAGAGTAAAATTGTGGGACTTCCTGACATTTTAAAATAAGCAGCTGATCAAATCTTTGGACCCAAGTACTGCTCTGTGTTCCCGGGTGTAAATTCAGAGTGACTCCAGTGATGTCACTGGAGTTGCTCTGGATTCACTGCCGGTGTAAGTCAGAGCACAGTCTGACCCTGTGAGAGACGTTTCGGAAGCCTGCTCCGGCTCCCATTGAAATCACTGGGAGTATTTCCATTGACTTTCATGGGAGCTGGATCAAACCTTAGTTGCACAACAACACATGGCTAACAGAAGTATACCCGTGCCATTTAATGCATACCATAAAGGTGCTCCTTGGAGGGTACACATTCTAGTTTTCATTTCTATCTTTTAATATTGAAGATAATCAAGACAGATGCAATAAACAGCATTCATATTAATTTTAGTTTGTAACACCCTAACACGATCAGAAAGACTGATGAGATGTTATATTTTTTCCCTTTAGCTTCTGTGTTTACTCCCCCTCTCCCTTGGGCATACCTTTTTTATTTTTTAAATAAATAACCATATTTTAAAAGCAGTGTAAATAGATTGCAAAGTGTGCTCCAATGGGGTGGATAAATATATTCCATCTGGTAGGGAGTGATTATTAAATAATTCACGACTGGCAAACCCAGGAGTGAGTTATCCATTTTCTCCTTCTTCATGGGTAATTTTTTTTTTCAGATCCCACAGGAGCTAATTATGTTTTCTTTGTACATAATGTTTAATAATTTTTTATATTCTGACACTAACTCCTCTAACTACAGATTCTGCATTTAGTTTCCAAAATGTATGTGTGTTGGCGGGAGGGGATACGTCACTTTTCTTCCCTCTTTTGAAAAGAAAAAAAAAAGAGAGAGAGAGAGAAGTGTATATCTAAAGCTCTCATGGAAGCAGAAGAATTTGGAAAGGAATTTCCACATAGAATGAAATTTGCCTTTGTGCAGAGGGCAGACCAGCAGAAGGACTAAGGGGTATGCATAGATCTGGAGCTCGGCCTTAGCACAGGATGTGAACTTCATCACCTGCAGCAGTGTAAGTTTCAGTCTGTCCCTCACCTCATAGAACCATGGAAACTAAAGTTGATGGTCTTCCACCCCTTGATTTCAGTGGGATCATGATCAGGCCCCTAGGACACATCTATTCAGACCTCCTTTGTCCAGCCTACCTTTAAACGAGCTTGGCTTGCTGATAATCATTAAGCAGATTACCAGATGAGGGCCTGATCCAAAGCCCATTGAAGCCAGTTGAAAGACTCCCACTGATATCAACAGACTTTGCATCAGTCCTTAAGAGGATTGCAGAGTTATTCCCAATAGGCAAAAGTCATCCCTTCCAAGTACAGTAAAAGCTTTGTTATCCGGCATGGCGGGAGAATGAGGGGTGCCGATTAGTCAAAAATTCTGATTAACCAAGAGTGATACTTACCAATGGAATACCAATTTTCAAAGAATTAGAATACAATAAAATTAATAAAGTATAAAATAGTGTACAGGTACTCACCAATCCAGCAGTAGTACTGCACTGCAGAGTGGTTGGTTTCTTGAAGCACTTAGATGTATACAGGTAAAGTTTTCTATACAGTAGGTTATGTTATGCACTAAAACTATACTGAACAAAATTTAATCTTTTTTTTGATGATTCAGAAGGCACTTCAGGATCTTAGAATCATAGAAGATTAGTGTTGGAAGAGGCCTCAGCAGGTCATCTAGTCCCACCCCCTGCTCAAAGCAGGACCAACCCCAACTAAATCATCCCAGCCAGGGCTTTGTCAAGCCAGGCCTTAAAAACTCTAAGGATGGAGATTCCACCACCTCCCTAGGTAACCCATTCCAGTGCTTCACCACCCTACTAGTGAAATAGTGTTTCCTAATATCCAACCTAGACCTCCCCCACTGCAACTTGAGACCATTGCCCCTTGTTCTGTCATCTGCCACCACTGAGAACAGCCGAGCTCCATCCTCTCTGGAACCCCCCTTCAGGTAGTTGAAAGCAGCTATCAAATCCCCCCTCATTCTTCTCTTCTGCAGACTAAATAAGCCCAGTTCCCTCAGCCTCTCCTCGTAAGCCATGTGCCCCAACCCCCTGATAATTTTTGTTGCCCTCCGCTGGACTCTCTCCAATTTGTCCACATCCTTTCTGTAGTGGGGAGCCCAAAATTGGACACAGTACTCCAGATGTGGCCTCACCAGTGCCAAATAGAGGGGAATAATCACTTCCCTCAATCTGCTGGCAATGCTCCTACTAATACAGCCCGATATACCATTAGCCTTCTTGGCAACAAGGACACACTGTTGACTCTTATCCAGCTTCTCGTGCACTGTAATCCCCAGGTCCTTTTCTGCAGAACTGCTGCTTAGCCAGTCAGTCCCCAGCCTGTAGCAGTGCATGGGATTCTTCTATCCTAAGTGCAGGACTCTGCACTTGTCCTTGTTGAACCTCATCAGATTTCTTTTGGCCCAATCCTCCAATTTGTCTATGTCAGTCTGGACCCTATCCCTACCCTCAAACATATCTACCTCTCCCCCCAGCTTAGTGTCATCCACAAACTTTCTGAGGGTACAATCCATCCCATCATCCAGATCATTAATGAAGATGTTGAACAAAACCGGCCCCAGGACCGACCACTGGGGATACCAGCAGCCAAGTGGACATTGAGCTGTTGATCATTACCTGTTGAGCCCGATGAGCTAGCCAGCTTTCTATCCACCTTACAGTCCATTCATCCAATCCATACTTCTTTAACATGCTGGCAAGAATACTATGGGAGACCGTATCAAAAGGTTTGCTAAAGTCAAGGTATATCACATGCACCGCTTTTCCCATATCCACAGAGCCAGTTATCTCCTCATAGAAGGCAATCAGGTTGGTCAGGCATGACTTGTCCTTGGTGAATCCACGTTGACTGTTCCTGATCACCTTCCTGTCCTCCAAGTGCTTCAAAATGGATTCCTTGAGGACCTGCTCCATGATTTTTCTGGGGACAGTGGGGTGAGGCTGACTGGTCTGTAGTTCCCCGTGCAGTGCTCAGGGTCATCATTATCAACATCAATTATCATTGTAGATGTAGAAGGTGTAGGAGATTGGGCTGAATCTGTAATGACCGTATGACATAGCCTGGAAGCTGCTTTTTTGAATACATCCCTGATATCAGCTTGCTGACTTGTCTTTATGCCTCTTTTGCATAAAAAGTAGAGTGAAGAATGTGCGATTGCATAACCTTCTGGGCAGTATACTCGTCCCGGTTACTGTAACTAGATAGAAGATTTGTATTGGGAGATATCAGAAATCTCGGTTAATAGAGCTTTCTGGTTGCTAAAGTGCAGGATAACACAGCTTTTACTGCATAAAGGCCTAGCAGGTGTGATGGGTTTGGGGGAGATGGAATTCGCACGCACCCTGGAAGCTGTGCTGTAGCGACAGTCATGCTGACCAAATTAACTGGCATATAATAATAATAAAATATATGGAGATATACTTATCTCATAGATCTGGAAGGGACCCCAAAAGGTCAGAGTCCAGCCCCCTGCCTTCACTAGCAGGACCAAGTACTGATTTTCCCCCAGATCCCTAAGTGGCCCCCTCAAGGATTGAACTCACCACCCTGGGTTTAGTAGGCCAATGCTCAAACCACTGAGCGATCCCTCCCCCATCAGTTGCTGCACCCCATTGCACCACCTTTGGGGCTACTGAAGTCAGATGCTTGTGGCTAAAGCACCCCCACCCAGGGGTCAGGGAGCGCCCTACCCCGCATTGCTACCCCACCCGTTTCCCTCCCCCAGGCCTTCTGCCTGCGAGTGAGTTTCACGGGATGCTCCGATTACATCTTTGCAGACAAAGTGCAATCCGCGGCTTCTTCCTCTGGTGCTGTAATTTATAATTAGCCATTGGACATTCTTCTCTCAGCTCATAGAGACAAAAGGTAAGTGGAGACCCAGGGCGTGTCCACCTCTTAATGTTTTTAATGAGCTTTTAGGGAGCTTAATGAATCTGGCTGTCATTACAGGTGAGCAGCAGCTCTATTTCCAGGCAGGCAATGCCCTCTGGTGTTCTCTTTCACATGGTGTCCAGAGGGCCAAACCACTTCATCACCAACCAGCGGGGAAAGCCTCTTTTCTTCTTCTCCCTCCTTCTCCCGTTTCCTGCTGGAGCCCCAAAAGCTGGTGTGGAAACGCTCTTTGTTTTCAGAGGCACTTGCTTTGGAGCTAAACAGCCCCAAGCAATCTTTCTTGGGACACGAAACAGACGCCAAGAACTGCAGTGGATTTGGTGGTTTTATATAGGTCCAAAGAGAAGCAGTCCCTTTGAATCAAACCCTGCTGCTGCAGGATGCCCTCCTTTCGTAATTCCCCTCAGCCCCCCCCAAATCTCCATTTTAAACAGGAAAAAGAAATCATCGGTAGGCGGTACGGGCTATGCATGAGTTAGCTGTGCCTGGAGTATTTTGCTTGTTCATGTCGTGAGGGATTTCTTAATTCGTAAAGCAGTATTATCTTATTTTCCATAAAGTGTCGTTATTGGTGAAAACCAGTGTAAAAATAGCACCTCTCCCCAGCAGGGCGCTGATCTCTCTTCATCTTTTGAGTCTTATCGGCTGACTGCGGCGACAAAACCTAGGATTCGCTCCTCTCGGCCCAGCAGAAGCGGAGGCAGCCAGGGTCTAGCCAGCTGCATTCTGAGCCGCCTTGTGCTTCCTGAGCCAAATGGCCAGGACAGTTCTGGTTGCGGAACCGTCAGTACTGATGGGGATGCTCCAAGCAGGAAGCAACCCGGGCAGATTCAAGGCCTCAGGAGTTTGTAGGACTGGCCAAATCAGGGTACTCTCCTGTAAACGGAGCAACTCTGATCTGGAGTCACAAAGCGAATAAGCGTGGCCCGTCTACACAGCAAAACAAAACAGGGCAGTGAGTCTCAGAGCCTGGGTCAACTGACTTGCGGGGCTAAAAATAGATCCATAGTGTTGACCCAGGCTCTGAGACCTGCTACTGCTACACTTGCTGAGTAGACGTACCCTGAGTGTCCATTTGGCGCACATTTCAGATCATCCTTGGACCGTCTGCTTTGTTCAGCCGCTCCCCTTTTGTGTCATGTTAGAGCAGCCTGAGAGCTGCTCTAACTTACACTGCTAGGAGCTGAAACAGCAGCTGAGGGTGCTTGGGCACCTGGGCTATGCCCCTTTCCCTCCTGTGTCAGAAGTTAAAAAGTGGGGGCCTAAAAGCCCCTACGTAAGCTCTGACCCTTGCTTTGGGTTAATCTTCACCGGGGCCTGATACAACAGCAGTATGGAACAAAGTAGATTGTTGAATGTGGCCCCCAGTCCCTGTCCTGTTGGCTCTTCCATTCTCCTTTGTCATTTAAATCTTGGAATAGATGTATTTATGCACGTGGAGTCTGATTTTGGGGAGAGGCTGAGCACCCACAATACTAACCAAAGCCAATCTGAGCTGCAGGCCCAGGAGGTACATATCAACTGTGCATGCTTTGGTGTCCCTCTTCCTACCCTTCCAGTCTCTCTAGATCGCAGGACTTCGGGGCATTGGTTCCATCGTTCTGTCATGATTACTTATATTACAGTAGCACCGAGAAACTGTTGTTGGGATCAGCACCTGGCTCCGGTATGTAGCCCTAAAAGGAGGAGACCGCCCCTCTGCCCCAAAGACCTTACACTCTAAAGAGACAAGACTGACGGGGGAGAAGGGTGACTTTCTGAAAACCACATGGCAAGTCAGTGGCAGAGCTGAGAATAGCGCTCAGGTCTCCTGATTCCCATTCCAATGCCCTGTCCACGAGACCACGCTGCCTCCTGTGTGCTGTGGATAGCATCTAGTGCGGTGTGGGCACTGCCAGAATACAGATAATAAGCACTGTGCAGAATTCAAAGAAACACCCACGGGAGGGCCACTTCCTTAATACTAAAGCAAAGCCCCTCGACTGGCTATAATGCATGGAGCCCGTATTGCAATGTGCCAGTAATGCAGACAGTAGTTGCCAAATGTTTCTGTTTTCTAAGCGCTATTCCATGCAGGCTGTTATCTGATTTCTCTGGTACTGAGAAGAGCAGTCAGATCAGACCTGAGACCATGTGGGTGGAATATATTCTGTCCAAAAAAAACAATCTTAAGATAAGATGGGGGTGGAATTTAGTTTATTTACAGTCAGTTGACTTTTTACTTAGCACCATTTATTAAAAAAAGATGATGAAGAAGAAAATGAAGCAGAGAGCAAGGAAATGTTTCTTTGTGATATTTTTGTGCCTGGCAATGAAAAGGGGGCGTGTGTGCGTGTTGACAATTTATCTTCTGCCCCTGAGGAGAAATGACTTGTTCGCAAATGGACATGAAATGAAATAGTGCAGAACATGATAGGAACTTTTCAGAGTAAATGGGTCAATTTCCTGTTATTCTTTCGATAATTGTATGTAGAGCGTATTGGGCTCCAAACACTGGCAAATGGGATGTTTCTCCTGGTATTTTACTCCTCTTGTAAATGGAAGGAAAACGTATTGCAATGCTAACGCTTATAATCAGCTTTTGCCAGTGGCTAATAGCAGTCCATTTTCAGTGAATGCTTATTACCTCCAAGCATAGTCCAAGACTCTACAAAATAATGTAGCATTGCTTAGACTGGTACTCTTCCGAACAAGACGTAGGTCTACGCCCTTACTGTCCCATCTCCGCAGGAAGGGCAGTCATCTTTGGAATCTTTCCCTCCCTAATTGCAAAATAAGCCCCCGTGCTCTTAGCAATGGAATAAGCCACATGCTCATTCTGAAATTTCGGGGATGGCGGCAGACTTTCTGCTCCATTTATGCACTCCGCAAACTGTTGCTCTTGATCAGCGCGGTATACTTCCCCCCATTTACAATCGGCTTAGCTGCTCCAGAGAGGTTATAGAATCATAGAAGTGTAGGACTGGAAGGAATTTCAGGAAGTCGTCTAGTCCAGTCCCCTGCACTCAAGGCAGGACTAAATAATAACGTGACCATTCCTGACAGTAAAAAATGTAAGAATTACAGACAGCTGAGCAGTGAGGAGTTAGTTCATAATTTTACTTGTTACCATTAGTTAAACTGACACTTAGCACTACCACAGCACCTTTCACCTACGGATCGATGAGTGTTTTAGGAAGGTGAGTAATTACTAGGATCCCTGTTACAGCTGGGGTAAGTCACACCAAGGCAAGGCAACTATATTGATGTCGTTTCATCAGTGCAAATTCCCTTAAATCTGGGCAAGCCCTTAGAAAAGTAGACTACAGAGAGAGAGAGAGAACTTTGTGGAGCTGGCTATAAGGGGTTAGATTCTGATTGTGGTTGCACTACTGTGAATCCAGAGTGCTTTGACTTGAATGGAGTTATTCCTCTCACTTACAGCAGGCTAAACAAGATCCGCCTTGGCTCACCAGTGCAGATGAGACGGGAACAGGGTATACGAAACATCAAACATAAGATTCTTTCTTCACTTGCAGGGCCCTACCTGGCCTAGCCCCACCTTGCCTGGCATCTCTAATTCACTGCTGAGAAGTCAGCTCCCACCTCTGATCAGCCCATGATCCCAGCCTCCATGGGCATCTCGTTAAATTTTCAAACAAGCACCTTTGTGCTTTCTCCCAGGCTGCCCCTCGCACTTGGGAGGAACTCCCCGTGAGCCTCTGTAAAGCCACCTCCCTTTTATGTGCAGTGACTTCGGGACTCATTTTCAGCTTTGTGGGAGCAAATTGGGCTTCAGCTTAAGTTGGTGAGGAAGTGTTGTTCCCACCCAAGTTGTTGATGAATATGTATTTGTTTGAAAGTTTTCTTTAGATAATTCGAATTTGGGAAACAGGTTGTATAAATTCGATTGTGCGCGGCCACACTAAGCACATTAATTCGGTTTTTAACCACATTAATTCGGTGGTGTGCGGCCACACTACCCCATTAATTTAACCACATTAATTCGGTGGTGTGCGGCCACACTAACCCTAATTCGAATTAACAAAATCGATTTTGGCGCTACTCCGCTCGTCGAGGTGGAGTACAGAAATCGATTTTAAGTGCCCTTTAATTCGAATTAACTGGCTCTGTAGTGTGGACGGGTGAAGGGTTAATTCGGATTAACGCAGCTAAATCCGAATTAAAGTCGTAGTGTAGACCAGGCCTCAGCGAAAGGGAATGGAATAGATCCAGGGTAAAAGCCTTGGGAATCAGTCTCTTTGTGATGCTTCTTGAACCAGAGAATGGGTCATAGTGACTCCTGTGGCTTGGCGTGAAATATGAAAAGCTCAAGGGCCGCATTCATCATTTTCCCATTTTACATAACAATATTTTAGCAAACACTGTATTTCCCACATGTTTAAATGCACTGCCTGAAGAATCAGAGAAGACAATGTGGCAGTAATAAACCATTCCTTATGTGTTGAGGGCAAAGCAATTATTCTGTTTTTAAACTTGTATTTTTTTTTAAATAATGTTCATCTTTGCTTTGGTTATTTACACACTCATGGAGAGAGCTTGTTTTTATTTGAGAAAGAGAGAATTTATCATTGCTTGGATCAGAGCCAGCTGGATTTATGTTAATTGCTCCTGATGCCTAGAGTCTATCTAAGGTACCTAAGTGGCCCCTATTACCAGAGACTCCGAGTAATTCAGTGATCCCCAAACTTTTCACCTCACACATACACACCCCTTACCCCGTCCACACCCCCTCCCTCCCTCCCTCCCAAGCCACAGTTGGGAGTGATGGCTGGGAGCGGGGCCAAGGCTGGGGCCGGGCCAGGAGTCAAGGCTGGGCGCAAAGCTCTGGCTGGACCAGGAGCCAGGGTGTAAGCAGGCGCGGACTCACCCCTGCGGCGCCTCCTGCTGGTCGTCTCGGGAATTAGCTCACCAGCATCTGGAGCGCCCTCTGCAGGCCAGGTGTCCCGCCTGTCTTTGGCCCCCATGTCCCTCCTGGACCCCGGTGCCCTTGGCTTAGGTGCTGCCCCCCCCGGCAGTACCCCACTCTCTCTCTGAGTCTCCCCACCCAGGGGAACCCCCACCCCCTATCCCAATGTCACCTCAGTTATGGCTACTGCCAGTCACCATCTAGCCCCCGCACCCTGGGGCAGACTGCAGTCTATCAGCCAATCATCACTGGCAACAAGGGGTTTGGACTGGCTGCCTTTACCCACCCTCAGGCTGCCCCTCTGCAACCCCAATACCTATATGGGCCTAGGACCAGGCCCTGCAGCCTGGGGAGTTGCTGGCCTAGGGCTTCCCAGCCCCCAAGGCCTTTCCCCAGCCCTGCGTCACTCTAGGTCCCAGGTGAGCTCCCTGCAGCCAGGCCTGTCTCTCTCTCCAGTCAGAGGGAGACTTCTCCGCGTCTGGCTGCCCTGGCCTTCTTATGAGGCTAAGTGGCTCAGTTTGGGGCGTGGCCCCAGCTGCAGCCACTTCCCCAATCAGCCGGGGTTTTGCCCCTTTACACAGCCCCAGCCCTCTGCAGGGCTTTTCCAACCCCTTCAGGGCTGGAGCGGGTGTTCACCCCGCTACACAGGGGCTGAGGCCATGGCTGGGGCCAGACTGGGGCTGGGTGGTGCTCCCTCCCCGCCCCCTGTGGGGGCTGGCCTGGGCCCCCCACACCCTTCTGAATGTTCCTCCATGCCCCCCTTCGGGGGCACGCTCCACAGTTTGGGGACCACTGGAGTAATACCTGGAGGATCCCTATTGCAGGGATCCACAACCTTGAGTGCTTGTGTCCCATGTGAGGAAGAGCAGCGTTGTTATCCCCATTGTACGGGTTGGAAGCTGAGGCACAGAGAGAGACTAAGTGATTTGCCCAAGGACATGTAGGAAGTGTGCGGTGGTGTAGGGACTTGAACTCAGGACTCCTGAGTCTCTAACAACCGTGTGGCTATCCTGCCCCTACCATCACAGGGAAGTTGCTGCACAACCAGTTCAGCCTCAGGGGAGTTCCATGCACAGCAGCCAGCCAGGGGCAGCGCTGCTCCCTTGAGGCCATGCTGCCAGAGAGCAGGGCGAGGGTGGCTGGTTCCAGGGGCCTGCTCTGCAGAGGAGTAGGTGGCCAACCCTGATGTTTGGCACTCCTGGTGCTATTGAAACAATAAACACGACAGCAGAGCATGGAGCTGGGGAGGGAGACAGGGAGAGCCATGTTTCCCAAGGGCTGCATTGTGCCTGGCCCTTGCACCCCACGCAAACGCGAGTCCCGGTGGCATGCCTCGTGTTCGTGGAGAGGGCACGCAGGGACTGGTGCGTAACGGGAGAGGTTAAGCGTTGCTATAATATAACTGGAGAGAGATGCTCAGAGGAGTGTTAAGGCCACCTTTAAAGAAGGGTGGTTCACAGAGTTAGTGGTTACTGCTTTCCAGTATCTGTGGTTTCCCATTGGAAATCCCTGGTTTCACAGGGTTTAAAATGTGGGCAGAATATACATTTGCTCTGGACTGGGATGTGGCCTGAAATCTTAGAGCGAGCTTTGCGAGGGAAAATTGGCTTTCTACGACACAGCATGACTTATTTGTTCTGTTGGTTTTGTAAGAAGGATTTTTGTATTCCCATGACTCAAGTGCATTTTAATTTATTCCGTTGAACCATATGTTTCATAAATTCTGCTTAAGCCAAAATTGCTTTTGATATTTTGGGATTGAGCAGTGGAGAGGAGGGGAAAGTTTTTAGATTGTTAAAGTATTTTGTACCTTCATGAACTGTCAAATTGGGCATTCAAAGCTGCCCAAGTGGCTGCATGATCTCATCTTTGATCCCTCCTCCTATTTCTTGTAGATAGTTGTTTTTCCCTTTACTGCGACCACCACAAACGCCCCCTGAGATCTGAGAGTCAAGCTGGGTTCTTTCATTTTGTGCACCACCAGCTGCAGTAGCAGATCTTCAGGCCAAATGAGGCCCATAGTGATACCTGCGTAGCCCCATCAGAGCATCTCTAATTTTCATTCCATGCATCTGAAGAAGTGGGGTTTTTACCCACAAAAGCGTATGCCCAAATAAATCTGTTAGTCTTTAAGGTGCCACCGGACTCCTCCTTGTTTTTGTGGATACAGACCAGCACGGCTACCCCTCTGAATCTTTCAGTGACACCCTCTGTAGCCCTAGTGCCTGTTTGGAACATAGTCAACAATTCTATTGCCGCCCAAGAAGGAATTCGAATCCAGCTCGCTCTCCCAGAGCTGTCTCCTCTGCAGGGCTAAGAGAAGAACGTTTTATTTCGGTCACAGGCAGCAGGTCCGCCAAGTAACCTGCACACTGTTCAGAGCAGAAGGGCCCTTTAACATTTCAAGCAGCTGATGTTTCTGCAAGTTTTTTTTTTTCCCCCCTCCATAAAACATTGCTCCCGTTTGACTCAGCAGGAACCTTTTGACGCTGGCTAATCCCCATATATAGGCATCAGTTCAGGGAGGTGGGCTAGCTCACTGCAGTGCTTTTCCTGATGTTTTAACTAGGATGACATTATTCAGACAAATTAATTCCTCCAAAACAGAAACTCGTTCTGACTGACTGACTGCAGCAACTTCCCCGAGAGCAACAAATGATGATCTGACATCTTAACAGCTGTAAACCCAGTCAGGGGCAGTCTCCATAAAAGATCTAAGCAGGACATATCTGTGTGGGACAGCTACCCCTCTCCATAAATATGTTCCCGGTTTTTAATAGTGCGTTGGGTTTAAAGTACAAGCTGTTCTGGAATACCTCACCCCACATACACACATGTAGCCAGAGCTGGCGGTGGAAGATGCGGAGGGGAGTGTGGTTATGTCACTGTTGCTCTGCGGAGACTTTCAAACATCTTGCACCTCTGATCTCGCACATTCCTGCGTGGGAAGCAGACGGCCGGGAGCACATGCTGCAGACAAGTGCCGCTCTGCTGTCAACATCCACGGAATAGGAAGAGGGCGTCTTGGAGCAAAACTGGAGCTGACCATGCATGAGTGTGCGGGGAGAGGGGAGAGCCCCTCTCAGCCGTACACCCCGGGGGTGTGGGGGACTCCCTGCAGTGCTGCTTGGTACCAAGCCGTGGGGTATCTGGACAGGCTGGCTACCCTCACTGTGTGCACCCATCAGAGGGGGTGGGGGTATAACTTGCGTGCAGGCATTGCAGCCAGGCACAGACAGCCCGACACCATCCCGTCTGCACTCCCTAAGATGCCCCCTTTGTGCTCAGGGAGCCCCCAGAGCCCTCCTCTGCATGGGCCCTGGAGGGGTGGGAGGGTGGCGCACACACGTGTGAGCAGCTGTATTTTGGCCCTAACACATCTCCTCTCCTGTTGGTGGGAGCTGACAACGGCACAGTATGTGCCCCCCTCAGGCCCACCAGCTAGTGCCGGGGGGAGCCCAAGTGGCCCCCGTTTGTAGAGGGATAGCAGGTGTCCCAGTTGAACACACTCCACAGGCACTGATCGTGCCCTCGGTGCTCTCGGAGCAATCGTTCAGCCAGTCGTGCGCTGATCAAGGCAACAGTCCAAGCACAGGGAGGCCTCTGAAAGGGCCCTGGTGAGCCGCGAAGGAATCCGGTAAAGTGCAGTGCTGTGGTAAGTAAAGGCCGCGTGGGCTGAGCATGGGGCTCCCAGCCAGGAGCTCCTCAGTTTACACGCTGTCTCTCTGCTGCTGATGTACTGCCTAACCTTACTCAGGTCCCATCACCTCTTTTTGCCTTGGCTCCCCCCTCTGTGACACTAACGCCACGGGCTGGCTGTGGGAGTGAGTCGTCGCTGTGTGTGCAGGGCAGATGAAGAGCTGGCTAACAGAGCTTTCCAAAGGGAATTGTGTATGGGCAATCAGCATGGCACTGGAGGGGTTTCCAGACTAGTCTCGACTCTGTTCAGCATTTGTCTCAATGATGTAGACGTGCTTATAAAACCGCTGATGATGAAATGTGCGGGTGACGCGAAGCTTGGGGAAGTGGTAAATAATTATGACAGGACAGGACTGTTATCATCCAGAGGGGTCGCTTCTTGAAATGGGCCCGTTCCAACCAAATGTGTTTTAATACAGCCAAAGGGGAGGTCCTACAGCTCGGAACAAGGAATGCCGGCAGTAACTCCAGACAGGATGTAGGGGTGAGGGTGGACAAGCAGCTCGACATGAGCTCCCGTGCCGTGCTGTGGCCAAAAGAGCTGATGTGTCCCTGGGATGTATAAACGGGGGGCAGTGAGTAGGAGCAGGGAGGTGACTATCTCTGTATCCGCCACTGGAACACTGCACCCAGGTCTGGTGTCCACCTTTTAAACAGATGTTGAAAAATCGTTGCGGGAGCAGAAAAGCGCCACAAAAATAATTCGAGGGCTGGAACAGTGACTTACTACGAGAGACGTAAAAAACTCGAGAGGCGACTCGATTACAGTGTATATAAAGTACGTTCACAGGGAGAAGACGAAGCGCCAGTCCTAAAGGGCGAGTGGGGAAAGGCAAAACAAGAATGGATGTCCGAAAGCAGAAGCCAGGCAAATCGAAATTAGGCACTAACTTTTTACAGTGAGGGGGACTAACCACTGGGCCACACTACCCAGGGAAGTGGTAGATTCGCCATCTCTTGATACCTTCAGATCCAGACTGGAGGCCTTTGAAGAAGAGATGCTTTAGCCGGACACAAGTTGCTGGGCTCAGTACAGGGAGTAGCTGGGTGAAACGGAAGGGTCTGTGTTATACAGGAGTGTCAGACTAGATGATCTAATGGTCTCTTCGGGCCTTAAACCCTCTAACCTGTGCAGGTTGGATGTGTTAAGTCTGATAACGGCCCAGGGCCCCAGGCTTCCTGAGCACAAATACTGCTCTGATATTACCTCCCTGAGCGGTGGGTTTATGTTTTGCTCTCCCCACCAAAACAGAGAACCCCTGGCTGGTAGGTTTAAGAGATGTTCCTGCCGAGTGCAGTGCTGACTAATGGCACTCGTCCGGTCTGACTTGATACTCAGCCAGTGTAAATCGGCACATCCACTGATTTACGGCCCCTGGGGATTTGGCCCCTCCAGTTCAATGATGGGAGTAGGCCTGCAGTCAAGGTTTGCATGAAAGACACCTGGGTGGGCGGTACTTGGGCTGGTGGATACTAGTCCCGCCCCATGGGAAGGTGATAGGTTACATTTTCAGACGTAGCCACTGATTTCAGCGGCTTCATTTTTGAGTGTCTGGCTTTTGAGACACCTTGGGCTCCTCCCTCCTCTCCCCCACCCCACTCCAGGTGCTGAATACCCACAACTGCAGCTGGCTTCGCTGGGAGAACACCGCTGAAAAAGGTGGCTCAAACTGAGCATCCCAAAAACCTGGACACCCCAAATCAGTCGCCACCTAGAGACATGAGGCTGTTAGTGCTCTGGTGTTCAGGGGAGTTGGTAGCTAAAGTACATCTTATGGCACCTATCCGTGTCTGATCCAACTCCTGAATCACACCACACAGACTGCCTCTGGTACCCTAGCCACAAATCATGGTGTCTCCAAGCAAACCAAGTTGGGTTAAAAGTGGATGTTAGAAGAGAATTAAATTGAAAAGTCAACAATTATAGCAATGCCTTGGGGTGGGGACCATCCTTGTGTTCTGTGTTTGTACCCTGGCATCCTGGCCCATGACTATGGCACTTATACACTAGGGGGTAATACAAATAAGTAATACAATAATAATCCAAGCAGCACTTTTTCACCGGTAGATGACAAAGCATTTTGCAACGCTGGGTTAGAACAAGGATATTGAGGGTCAGATACACCCAGGAGAGAGTGCAAGGTGGCGTCGTGAAGCTGTGATTTCGGTCATGCGTTCCACTTCTCGGTTCTAATATTTTTGTGTTCGGTTTGTTTCAGAAAAGTGCAGAAAGGCCTTGGAGCCCGTAATATTGTCTAAAATACCAGGGGTCATTCGCAACTCCTGGAAAGATGGGCCGCTGTAATAAGCTTTAAACCCCAGTTCCTTCCCACAGGTGGAGTCCAGCGATACCAGAGGCAATCTCCTCATTGTGGCTATTTTTAATGTAAGAATGTGAATGTTAAACGGTGTCTGGGTGAAGTGATTGTAACGCATAAGGCAGCCTGCCTGCATGCCAGACGGGTTTGAACTCATTGTATTGGCTGTATAAAAAGCCTGCATTGCTCCTAAACTGCATAGCTGAGTGAAGATTTTGCTAGAAGAAACTTCTTTACCTACAAATCTGGCCATTTAAAACAGAACCCTGAGACTTCGCAGGATAGTTACTTTCCTTGCCAGCCACAAAGGGGGACAAATGATTGCAGGAGAACTCAACTAGTTACACAACGCCTTTGGATTAACTTTTCCAAGGAGATCTTGCAGGCGCTGGTGCGATTTGATTTATAATGTGTTTCTGAAGTGGCTGCATTCCATTTCTGTTTACTATCCCAGACCAGACATCCACCAGGTCCCCACAGGACTGGCTGGAAGATCCGTTCTGCACTCGCAAATTAGTATTTGCAGTCATGGGAGTGACAGATATGGCAACTTCTTGCAATATCTTTGGGAGCTCTTACTGTATTAAGTTTATGCAGCATTGTGGGCCAGGGATATGCTGGTTCAAACTGGATTCTCCAGAGACCAACAGAGAAAGGAAGGATTTTTGGATAAATTGCCTGGACCATCTCAGGGTTTCTCTTCTGTGGGACCCAGCAAACAGAGTCCCCTTCTGTCCACGGCGGGGGGGGGGGGGCAATCCTGCCTGGGAAGGGTTGGAAGGACTTCGGCCCACTGAGGCCCCGTGAAATTGAGGGGTGACCTCTGGTAAGCTTGTAGCATGAGCATAGGAACGTCTCTTGGTTTTTAAAGGTTTGCTCCATGATGCTTTCACCTTTAAGAATAAATGAGCCTGCTTAACAAGAGGTGTGTGGTAATGCATAACTGCTTCCAGTTTTGCTGTTCGTAAGCCTTCGAAGAGAAAGCAAAGTGCAGACGCTGGCTTGGCTAGGCAGTCTGCCTTACTGGAGATTTTATAGTATAGGCAGGCAACCGTGCAGTCGGGAAAAAACCTGGTCAGGAAGGAGAGAGATACAGGCCTTCCTCCACCCAGGAGGGGTCCCGGCAGAGGAGCCAGGAGTCTAGAGTGAGTGCCTTTGGTGTCCCACAGAGGGGAAATACAGATGCAGTTCCCTGACCTGTGACAATGGGGCCAAAGAATGACTTGGCCGGAAGCCCCCCATATTGGGGGGGAAGGATAGCTCAGTGGTTTGAGCATTGACCTGCTAAACCCAGGGTTGTGAGTTCAATCCTTGAGGGGGCCACTTAGGGATCTGGGGCAAAAATCTGTCTGGGGATTGGTCCTGCTTTGAGCAGGGGATTGGACTAGATGACCTTCTGAGGTCCCTCCCAACCCTGATATTCTATGATTGAGCAGTGCAATGTTACACTGCTGCAGAACAGGAAGTAGATTGTGACTCAAAAAGTGAAACTGATCCCCAGTTCTTTGCTAGTCACATACCAGTGACCACTCCCCATGGGAAGACTCTGCAGAAGCCGCTTTCCATCAGCCCATGGTGCAGGTAGCTAGGGCAGTAAAGGGAGCACCTTACACCCTTGCTGGATCATGAAAAAGTGGGTCTGAATGTGGCCCCTAGTTGGGGCCCACTGAATGGTGGACCTTCCTCTTGTTGTCTCTGCTAGACCTATGAAATCAGAGAGTACACAAAGGCATGGGCCTTAACAAAGTTGCTTTTCATCAGTTGTTTAGAGGAGGTCGCTGGTCATGTTCATCATGGTTTTCAGCTGAATCTTGGTGGGCACTTGAGGATTTCCCATGTCTTTCCCTTCGGAAGGGAAAATGGGAAGTGACTTTCGTCAGGGTGGAGATGAGCAGGTCACATGATGGCACCAGCAGCACAGCTGACTTGGAAGGGACCTTCCCAGGACATTTAAAATAGAGCGTCCAAGCGTCAGAGCAGGGTTAATCTTTGCCACCATAATGGGAAGGGAAGTCTTCTCTTGGAACAGAAAAGATTGAGCTGGGGTTATTTTTCCCCTATACTCAGTAATCATAATCATTCCAGCCCTGCAGGCTAGGCAATAGGATGACATCAGAGATACAAGATGTCTTTTATTTTAACATCTTTTATTGGACCAGCTTCTGTTGGGGAGAGAGACCAACAGAACTTGGTCCAATAAAACCTATTCCCTCACCCACCTTGTCCCGCTAATATCCTGGGACCAACATGGCTATAACAACACTGCGTATAATAAGATGATATTGACAACTTGGATATGTATATGTATTACATGTAGTACATGTGTGCGTACCCGTGCAATACATGTTATTTAACTATGTTGTTAGTAAAACTGAAAGCATTATAAACATTTCACTAACTTTGCACTGCTTGCTTATTATCAACTGTATTGAATAGCCCACAAGGGTGCCAGTCAGGGATGAGGGCCCCATTTTGCTTAGGTGTAGCAGAGAGATGATCAGTACTCAGACTTAAGGTCCTTTTGCACTTAACTCCACTGAGGCTGTGAATCTAGACTGGTTAGTTTCACTTCCTGCCTCTGGTCCATTTCACGCTCTCTCATTCTCAAGGACTATCACAACGCTGTTGGGACTGCATCGCCTTGGTTTACGCCCAAATGAACCTGGTTTTATTTTTAAATGTCCCTTCGTATTTGGTTCTCCAAAACTCTTGTTTCTGTTTGATGGAATCTTAACAGTTTGGCCTAAACACTTCAACGCCGTCCCTTTAAGTACTTTACAAACGGAATACTAAGCTATTCAGTGTGTGCGAGAGGCTGGGAATGGAGTGTGATGGAGTGTGGTGCGGTGCATGTGCTTTCCCCATTACACTTGGATGCCGTGTGGGATGCTGGAGTGATGGGAACGATCTAGTAAGAAACACCAGCTGTCAGCTCAATATTCGGTCAGCTCTGCTTTGACGTGAGCCGTCCTGACAGCACAGACCAATGTCCTTCCTATTCCACTCTAACCAGGGTTTCTTTTTGCGGTGAAAGAGGAAGCAATACTAGCTTTTCTGCCTTTAGAGAAGATTTCCTGCTCTGAAAAATCCCCAGCGAAACTCTGCTGACGCCAGCATTTCGGCCACCTACTCGCACGAGCATGAGCTGCTTTCCCCGCAGCGGGGAGTGACAACGCGAGCCGTTTTTTACTCTTTGCTTTCCAGGATCACTGTATGTGATTATCTGGACCATCTGGCTAAAGTGAGGAGCTGTCCTGCTAGACCAAAGGGATTCATTGTGCTAGGGTGAGGGCAAGAAACAGCGCCCGGTGTTCAGAGAAACAAACTTCTTGGGACCCCAACACTTATGTGCTGGGCAGGGGAGGCTTCCGGCAACAGCTCCTGCCCCACTGCACGGAAAGGGGCAACCAACCATCTGTGTGACTGTGCTCCCTCCTTTCCTGGGGCCGCACCTAGGGTGGAGTCTGGGTAAATGTACATCATCCTCCCCACACTGGGTGGGAATTCCCCAAGGACAGCCATGGCTGGCAGTGCTGGAGTCACAGGGAGCCAGACCCTCGGGAGGTGTAAATTGCTCCATCACTACACCAATTGACCCTAGCTGAGGATCTGGCTTAGGGTCTCCCCACAGATAGCTGCCTGGCACAGGCAGGTCTCCAATGACTGGATGGTGCTGGTGATGGTACCTCATGATCACCTCTCTGGGCAGAGGGCAGACCGATCTGTCATTAATCTCTCGATTTTCTCATCCATTCCACCCACTGCTCGGATCCTCCTTGTGCAGGCAGTTCCTCTTCCCCCTCTGTCTGCCCAAGTCCCCTGCTTACCCGCTCTGCCACATGCACGTCAGCAGGAGGCCACATCCAGAGGGACTTACTTCTCCAGACTAGGAATTTAAACTAAAGTCCAGGTCAGCTGCATGAAGAGAAGGGAAGAATCAGTGCATCTAAAAATAATCAGGATAGCTGCTAGGTGATGCATTTGGCCCTGGACTTGACTGTTTGTTGGGCTGCATTTATTTCAGATTAGGTGCTGACTCTCTGGATAGGAAAATGAATATTGTTCTGTGGGACGACACAGTCTGGGCCTCTGCCAAAAATATCCTGGTTTATAGTGTGTGTGGGGCAGGGGGGGAATAGACACGTTATTCCCCGTCTTATGCTGACTCATTAACTGCTGCTTTCTGCTCTTCTTGGAAGTGGCTGGTGCTGTGAATGTGTGAGTCAGCTCCCCTCCGTCTTCCAAAGTGCACTGAAAATGAAAAACATGCGTTTGACTTTAAGGAGTTCTTCAGGAAATAAGAGCTCCCCTGCCCCCTTGGTGGGATCTCAAATATCTTATAACGGTTTTACCCAAGAAATCCCAGCTGTTGTGAATTCTCCCCGTGCCCTGGAGCTCCAATGTACTCTTCGCACAACAGAGATTTATGGGTCTGGCGACTCTTAAAGAAACCTTTCAAGGATTTGGTCGAATCATATTCCCGCGGTCAATCCAGGTAGCAGCAGTATCCAAGCCACATAGGTCTTTTCTCCAGCTTGACAGCAGATTAGGTATCTACTGAAAGCAGCTATTTTTATGTTGAACTGTTGCCATGATCTGTATTTCACAGCCCACATGAACCTGGTGACAGGTTTATTGTATTGCACTCACTTAACTCTGCGCCTGACCGTGTTGATCGGAAAGCAGCATGAGCCACCTATCCCAGCCCACCAGCCACTGTGAGAGGGGTCTGTCGAATGCACACGTGGGCACGCAGCGTTTCCCCTTACGCTCAGAGGAGCCCTGTTCAAGATCCCAGTTACCTTCTTTTTAAAATACTTCTCGCTGTGCCATCCAAGATTCGTAGCGATACCGTGCACTTACAGTGCGCATCCTATCGGAGGATCTCAGAGTGCTATAATTCTGGAAACACCCACACTCCCCCAGGTTTACAGATAACTGAAGCACAGAGAGAGGTAGCCAATGACTCATTTAAAAATCACAGAAGGAATCACTACAACCCTGGATCCCACTCCCCCGCTGTAACTACATGACCATGTTACTTCCCAGTGTGATTTAAATCAGAGAAAGATTCAGACGTGATCTCTCATTCTGGCTATCTTGAAATGTTTCGTTTTGAAGGTAAACTGTTCAACTGATATCCATCTGATACATTTTACCTTTGGCAGCTGTTAGAAACTTCTTAAACTTTGAGGCTGACCTGAAAAAGAAAAGAACAAATAGGTTTGGGCTGCTTTTTGCTTCTTGCTGAAGGGTAACTAATGCCTGAAAAGTTTTTGGGAGCGAGGGGTCAGGGTTCTGCCTTAACTTTTTTTCCAGCCTTTAGAAATATCCAGCATGGCAAGTTTCATCTTCCCTGTTTTTCTGGAGATCTCCTTTTAGGGGATGCAGACATGGAATATCAGTTCAATCCGGCCTTAATTAAAGGGATAGAATCATAGAATGTCAGGGTTGGAATAGACCTCAGGAGGTCATCTAGTCCAACCCCCTGCTCAAAGCAGGACCAATCCCCAGACAGATTTTTGCCCCGGATCCCTAAATGGCCCCCTCAAGGATTGAGCTCACAATCCTGGGTTTAGCAGGCCAATGCTCAAACCACTGAGCTATCCCTCCCCCCCCCCCAATTCTCAAGCCAAAAGCTTTTCTGCACAAACATGTGGTAGGTGTTTGAGTTAAGTATTTATTTACAAAAATAGAGTTTTAAACTGTGTGACTACCATTCACTTCCCTCTTAAATCTATCCAATTTCACTTTCTTAGTATTTCTGCTGTCACAAATTCTCCAGTCATCCAGAGTCTTCCAGGAAAAACAGGATAGACAAGAGCTGCATCTGTAATGTAAAAATACCAAGAAAGCGGGGGGTGGGGGGGGGAATGCATCCAGGCCTTGTTCATGTGCAGTAAACAAACATTAAATTACACACGCCCAGTGGTTTTTCCTTTTTCTAGTTAACTTTAACTGTTATGGTCATGGTGACCTTTCTGTGTCAATGCCAGTCTTTTACATCAGAACCATCAAACAGGAAGATCGAATGGAAATTTTGTTTTTTCCTTTTATGGCTCCCAGATTTGACCAGTTTCTAGTCTCTCTGGTCTGCCAGTGATGAGCAGCTGTGCCAAAGCGGCAAGGGTGAATTACAACATTGCTCAGATTTATTAAAGGTTCAGAGAATTATGTTTTCTGCCAAAACAAAAAACTTTCCAGCCTTCTGTAACATCTCTGTTTCCTTTTATGTTAATGGCATGTGGTTCGATTTGACTTGAGTTTTAGCATAAGAATTTGCTATACAATTTTTTTGTTTTGTTTTCAAAGAGCCCTAATCAGTTTAAACTGCAAACAGTTTGAAACGCCTCTCCAGTTGCTCTCACAATACTCGCGAACCAGGTTTGTAAATCTAACCCAATGCCTCTGGAGAAGAATCTCTGGGTTGCCCACGATTGCATCTAGGCAGGAATCCACTTTAACTGCTTGCTTGTTTTCACCATCTCTCATCTGCGTATAATTCTGCTGTCTGTGTAGAAGCTACTCACAATGGGACAGATCCTTCAGTCCTTACTCAGGCAAAACTCCCACAGTGGCGTCGCAAGGTCAGACATGCTGTGTTTAGGGGGAATCACATTTGTTCAGTGGTGCAAAATCTCCTTTACATGTTTTCAGTGCCAATAATGCAAATATCATACGCTCCTTGGGGCAGCGACCATCCTTGTTCTGTGTTTGTACAATGTCTAGAAGAGTAGGGCCAGGATCCATGACTGGGGCTCTGAGGTGCTGCTGCAGGACAGGTAATTTATAACAGGAAAGTGTCTGAGTCGGTGAAATACCCTTTCTGTCCTTGAGGAGAAATGCAAATATATCATCTCGTCATTTGAGAGGTTAAGGACGCTTTGCTGTAATAAGAATAAAAATAAACAGTGAGACCCAGATGAAATCTACAAAGCCAGGAGATGACTTCACTGTAAACACAAGTCAGTGGATAGTGACCCCTATCGTGTGCAAGAGTTGTTAATCTATGGAGACTGGACGAGGGCCAAGGAATGAAGTCTTAGGTTCTTGCCAGCACTCCAGAGTCTAGGAGCTTTTAACAGACTATTTATCATTGGAATTTTTGGGGATTTCCTCAGAATTAGACAGCTTTAAAAGTCAGCGCACCTTGTGTATTCTCGTGTCATGGATTTGAACTCAGGCCAACAATCTGGCGGTAAACTTGTGACCTCCTAGAATCAAAGAAATCAGTGATGGAAACAATCTTCGCAGATCATCCCTCTGCCAAGGCAGCATTGTCTCCTCTGGTTAGGGTGACCAGACAGCAAGTGTAAAAAATCAGGACAGGTGGTGGGGGGTAATAGGAGCCTATATAAGAAAAAGACCCAAAAATCGGGACTGTCCCTATAAAACCGGGACATCTGGTCACCCTACCTCTGGTGTTCCTTATTGAAGCTCACCTCTTCAGCAGTGCTGGCCAGCCAGAAATCCACTCAGCCAGATGTATTCCTGGTGTAACTCAGTTGGCTTCACTGTAGCTACACTAGCAGAGTATTTGGCTCACTGTGTTATAAGCGTTTTTAAAAGGAAGTGTGAGCCACATGAACAGTTTAAACCTTGCACAGTGCTGGTTTTGTGTAGGACCTACAATACTAATTTTGTTAATACCCCAGACTAGTTTTTAACATAAAATAATATCAGAAAGAGATTTGCTAAGAGACTGTTATAAAAAAAAAAAAAAACAGGAATTCCTGACAAGTATTTGATGTCTCTTTCATTGAATCATTGTTAAAGATGTTTTTAATAGATCAGCTCACTCTAGCATTATCTATTTAATTAGCATTATTAATTCTCAATGATATTCCACAGGCCTGGTTTTTTTTAAATGTTCTCACTCTTTTAACCAGTGGGTTAGAAAAGGGCATGTTCCCAATATGAAAATACAATCTTACCACTGTAAATTGAAGCAATGACTCAAAATATGTTGAACTGTAAAACCTCCAGTTTGTCACCCATTGAAATCAGAGGCCAAATTCTCATTGGCTTTTAATAAGGGTGTGATTACTATCGTTTTACAACTATAATGCAACTTTTAGCTTTAATAATACTTTGCACGCATGCAGTGACTTTGACAGCCAGAGAGCTTTGCAAACACGCATCAAACCTCACCGCACTCCATTGATTCAGGCAAGTCTTATTACAGCCATTTTACAGATGGGTAAACAGGGGCACGCGGTGTGAAAATGACGTGCTTCTGTTGTCATAGCAAATCAGCGGTAGAAGCAGGAATAAAACCCAGGAGTCCTGGCTCCCAGTCCTGTTGTCAACTTTAGTGAGCAAGTACATGGCTTGTTACATTTGAAAGTACTGAAGGTTTAAAACAACAAAGTTCTGAATGTTATAGCTATAACCAGGTCTGCAGAGCAAGGAACCTGTGCACGAGAAATAGTTTTGGGGTGTATTCCCCCTTTTCTCTCCCTTTGTTTCCTCCTGCAGAAAAACAACAAATATATGTGCAAAAAAACCCTTCTCATCAGCACCATCACATTCAGGATGCAAAATCCAGACCTCCAATCAGAAAATTACAAACCTTAGGCTGCTCATAAATTTTAAAGCTTGAAGGAACCACTGTGGTCATCTAGTCTGACCTCGTGTATAACACAGGCCATAGAAATTCACCCAGTAATTCCTACATCAAGACCAAAAGCTTGTTGGAGCTGCAGCATATGTTTTAGAGAGATCCAGTCTTGATTTAAAACATTTCCAGTGACCATCTCCCGTGGTGAGTTGTTCCAATGGTTGGTTACCTTCCTATTGAAAATGTGTGTCATGGCTTCATTCCAGTTTGAGTTTGTTTAGCTTCAGTTTGCAGCCACTGGATGTAGTTATGACTTTGCTGGAAGGATCAAAGAACCTTCTGTCAGATCTCTATTTCCCATGTAGGTACTTGCAGACTGTAACCAAGTCATCTCTTAACCTTCTTTTCCAAAACGAAGGAAATTAAGCTCCATACTTCTCTCACTGCATGGTATGTTTTAAATCCTTGAATCGTAGAGTTAATATAGTGTAAGTCTAGATCATCTCGTCAGACCTCCTATACCACAAGCCCTTAAATTTCATCCAGTTACCCTGGTCTTCAGCTCAGTAATTTGTGTTGTGTAAAGGGCCTCTTCCAGAAAGAGACTCACTCTTGATGTGAAGACATCAGGAGATGGAGAATTCCCCCCTTCCCTTGGTAGTTTGTTCCAATGGTTGATCATCCCCTCTGTTAACAATTTCTGCCTTATTTCTCTACTGAATTTGTCTGGCTTCAGCTTCCAGCCACTGGTTCTTGTTCTGCCTTTTTAAAGACTAAAGATCCCTTCCGGGCCTGGTGTTTTCTCCCCGTGAAGGTACTTGTACGCAGTCATCAAGTCACCTTTCAGTCTTCTTTTTGATAAGCTAACCAGATTGAGGTCTTTTTAAGTCTCTCACTGTCAAACATTTTCTCCAGCTCAGGACTCATTTTTGTGTCTCTTGTCTCCAATTTTTCAACATACTTTTTAAAAGGTGGACTCAAGGCGCAGTGTTCCAGTATTGGTCTCGCCATCACCAGATACAGAAGTAAAATCACCACCCTGCACCTGCTCACTCCTGCCCTGTTTATACATCCAAGGATCACATTAGCCCTTTTGGCCCTAGCATGGCACTGGAAGCTCATGTTGAGTTGTTTGTCCACTATGACCCCAGATCCTTTTCAGTGTCACTGCTTTCCAGGATACAGTCCCCTGTTCTGCAGGATGGCTATGGCCGACATTCCTTGTTTTGAGATGTATAACTTTGAATTTGGTTGTATTAAAACACATAGTGTTTGACTGGGCCCTAGGTTCTAGATTGCTTAGTATGTTTACTCTGTCTTCATTGTTTATGTACCATTTCACCAATCTTTGTGCCGTCCATAAATTTATGTTTACTTCCAGATCGCTGATGAAAATGTTGACTAGCGTTGGGCCTAATACTGATCCCTGCAGAACCCCACTAAAAACACCCACATTCATTGATGATTCCCTAATTATAACCACTTTTTTGAGATCTGTCAGTTAGCCAATTCTTATTCTATTTAATGTTTGCTATATTGATATTGGGTAGTGCTAATATTGTAATCAGAATGTTGTGTAATACTAAGTCAAACACCTTAGCAAAGTCTAAGTATATTACATCTACACAATTACCTTTATCAAGCAAATTTGTAATCTTATCATAGAAAGAAATCAGGTTTGTTTGAGAAGACCTGTTTTGTATAAAACCATGTTGACTGGCATTAATTATATTCCTACCCTTTAATTCTTTATCAGTTGAATTCCATGTCAGCTTTTTTCATAATTTTGCCTGGAAGTGATGTCAGGCTAACTGACCTATAGTTACCCAGATTGTCCCACTTCACCTTTTTGAATATTGGCAAAGCATTAGCAATCTTCCAGACTCTTGGAATGTCCCTGGTATTCTGAGATTTATTAAAAATGAACATCAGGGGGTCAGAGGTCTCCTCAGCCAGCTCTTTAAGGTCTCTTGGGTGCAAGTTATCAAGGCCTACTATTTAAAAACATTTATCACTGGCAGATATTGTTTAACATCCTCCTTGATTACTAATGGACTTCATCATCATCCTGTGACAGAAGCACAACATCCTGCTTCTTTCCAAATACAGAACAAAAATATTTATTGAACACTTCTGCCTCTTCCTGTATCATTAACTATTTTAGTGTCTCCATCTAGTAATGTATCTATACCATTTCTAGGAATTCTTTTGTTCCTAATATACTTACAAAACTCTCTCGTATTGCACTGAGTGCCATATTTTTGCCCTCATGTCTTTAGCTTCCCTTGTCAGTTTTTAACACTTCATAATTTCTAATGTATATCAATTGAGATTTCCTCTTTTCCTCATTTGTTATATATATCCCATTTTATTTCTGATTGCTGTTTTCACTTTGTCACTGGGATGGGCATGTAGCCCAAGTTGTCTTCTTTCTTTATCGTGGAATCATTTTTTTTTTTTTTTTTTGTTTGTTAATGAATTTTTTTTAAAGAACTCCCAATTTTCACTTACATTTTTCTGTCTAAATTTTTTCCTCCCAATTAATTTTACTCAGCTTTGGGAAATTAGCCCTTTTGAAACCCTAAGTATATACATTACTGGTAGGGACTGGTCTGTGTTTACCCATATTGAATGTAATCATGTCATGATCCCTGGTTTCTAGGCAACCACAACCTTCCAATCTGATGATTAATTTATCCTTGTCCATCATAATGAGATCCAAAATGGTTAGCTCATGTTGGATTCAGTAACTGAAGTTCCACATAACACAATTTTTCTTTCCACACATTACAGACAGATACTTAAAGAGTAACTCATCCTTTGTGCTAGTGTGATCTGGTGGTCTGTAACAGATACATTCCTTGGCTTTATTAGTTAGCATATTGATCTATATGCATTCAAGATCCTGCAGTTCCGAGTTATCAATAACCCTAAACAGGTAGCGGCATCTTTAATGTAGAATGTGTACTTTACACTTTTACCCACTGTGTTCTTCCTACACAGGATATAACCAGAGATTTTTACCATTCCAGTCACGTCAGTCATCCCACCAGGTTTTAATAATTCCAGTTCTATCAAATTTGTTCTCATCAATGAGAATTTCCAATTCCTCTCGCTTGTTACACAGACTCCTGTCATTAGTATACAAGCAACTGAAACATTTCTTCACATTCTGTGCCACAGTAGTTCAATTTGCTCATGACACACTGAGCTTGAGTTTGTACCACATGTGCCTTCTAAGCAGCCTCCCCTAGCATTGCTAGTTTAGCATTCTCCTGACTGCTCCAGCTAGTCTCCCAACTGAAAAGATTGCCCCACACACACCTGTGAGATGCAGGCGGTCCCCTTTACCTCTCTCCCACTGGAATGTGGCTTAATGCGCCACAAAAACAAAACCTTCAGATTCACCCCAGTCACACAGCCAGTGGTTCACCTTCAGTATTTTCTGCCTCGCCCACTCGTGGAACCGGGAGGATCTCAGGGAAGACTGCCTGGACTTTCCTCTTCTTGAGCTCCCTTAAGTCTCGATAGTCTGTGTCATTTCATGTGATTCCATCTCATTTGTTCCAGTGTATATCATCACAAGTCGAAATTTGCCAGACAGCTTCATAATCCTGCCCAGTCTTGCAGTTACATAATGGTTACTTTTACTGCCTGGAGATAGTACGCTATTCTATTGTCCTTATTTAGCCCACTCTTCTTCGTATGGAGTTACTGATGACGATTGCGTGCCTTCTGAGGATGGTTGAAGAGCTTCTCTTGGTGGCTGGTTGCTTCATACCAAAAGGATGCCTATTTACTATGTCCCGGTAGCTTTCTGTCTCAGTCCTCGAAAGACAGGTTTCTCAGTAGTTGACTCGCTGAGTATCTGATATTGATTTGAGACTTCTAGCCGGGTTGAATTCCCCTCTTGGTCACAAATCATCAGTCTGCTTCTTCGGTTTCTACTCTCTCCTGTTCCTTTATCGCCAGTCCCTCCCCGTATGGTGTCTCTGGCGACAACTTCAGAATCTGGTTGTCCAAGAGTCTTGGTTTCCTCAGCTGCAGCACAGTGTTGAAATTTGCACTTCCACACCACCCGTCTCCTCCAGTATGTTCACTAGTGTGCACTTCCCACACCAGAACTCTGTTCTGTCCTTTGGCAGAAAGGAACACACAGCCTATGTGAGACCAGTCACAGCGGTTGTTCCCTCGCCGCATGTCTGTTATGTGGTGCACAGCCATTCCTAACTGGAGGGAACCACACGCTCTTTCCAAACTCCTTATTAGCCACATCTGTTTGCCTCTCTTCTTATAGCTCTTCTCTGAACCCTCTCATTTTTCATCATGACCTCAGCCATTGTGCACGTTCTCTCTAGCTTAATTCCGCCTCCTGTCACATTTGCTATTAATGCAGGCTACATTTCTGCCATGAAGCCTCACAGGAGAGGGGGAAGAGTCGAGCTGCTGCCAGTCACCTGACGAGTTGCACAAAGACGAGTTGATGCCTGGAGCAGCGTAGGGGCAGCCATGGGGGCAGACCTGCAGCTGCTCTGGTTCCAAATATACAAATCCCAATTAAGTTCATCCTGACAAGGAAAGCCGGTTTCTACAGAGGGGAAAGCGTACCAGCCCCATTATTGTTATTTATAGAATCATAGACTATCAGGGTTGGAAGGGACGTCGGGAGGTCATCTAGTCCGACCCCCTGCTCAAAGCAGGACCGATCCCCAATTAAATCATCCCAGTTATTACTCTGCAAGTGGGAGTAAAACCACCCAGACCAAAAGAATGTTTAAAATCTCTGGAAATAGCAACCTCCAGAGGCAATGTCTATACTAGGTGCATTGCTGGTATAGCTATACCAGTTTATAATGCCAGCAAATCACTCCTAGTGTAGGAACAACGTATACCAGGAAAACTGCCTTTTACCATTACAGCTTATTCCAGGGCCCCCCTCCCGCCCCCAGCGAATGAGCCATCCCAGGAAAAGCACAGTTTTGTGGTGCAGCTGTGTCTGCACTAGGGTCAGGGATCACACCCCAACACTCCTCTGTCCGACATAGGTAGGCTACAGAAGACTGTAGTGTAGATCCGGGCTGAATGTTGGTGAGTCAGCCAGGAGCAGTCCACAGGTCTCTGCATCATAGTCGGTGTGGAGGCAGGGAGGGAGCTCCAGTTCAAAGGGTGCATCATTCTTTTAGTGATATTAAAGGTGTCAAGGGCTCAGATGTGCACATAGGGAGTTCCATGCACACACCTGCATGCAGCTCTCTGTCTTCTCCTTGCGCTGGTGTGTGGAATGTCCTCGCAATGAGAGATGGTTGGGACTTTTTGAACTAAATGTTTTTTTGGCGGGGAGGTTGGGGAGGAGGAGTGTTGTTGAAACTAAAAATGCTTGCAGGAAAGGACCGGTTTCAATGAATTGCCCCTTTTGAAAAAAATATTGAGAAAAAAGTTTCAAAATTGTTGTCGGTTGTGACCGTTTCTAACCAAAAAAGTTCCCATTTTGGTTCGAAACAACTTTTTGGTTTGGAATTTAAGTTAATTTATAGTTAAACAAAAAGGGAGGAATTTTTTTTTTTAAAAGGTAGTAATCAAAACACCCCACCCTTCACACTGATCCTCGTATTAAAGAGGAGGGAATCCAACACATTCACGTCTGTCTCCTGATTTAACGTGACCCAAAATGCCAAAGCAGAAAATCAGTTAGGCTTTGCCCATAGTCAAAAAGTCTTTTGGAATATACAGTGTCCTCGGACAAAGCAGAGTGCTCACAGGATCTTCAGCCCAAAGCCAACGGGAGGAAAAGCTCCTTCTCCTCCTTAGCAGTGTTCTGTTGTGTTCTTCCTCTTGGTTGACTCTCTGGGGGCCTGAGAGCTGAGGGCAGCACTCATTCCTACATCTTCTGGTGATGCCTTGAAGCGGAGTGGTAAGCCAAAGATCTAACAGGGAAATCCCCTTAAGCAAACATATTCCCAGAGAGGGACGGTGAGTTGGAGTCTGAAATTAACGACTTTGTTTTTCTCACCGGTACAGAATTGGAAGGATAAGATGAGTAAATCCCCTAGGGTTAATTTTCAAGTGTGGAAGGGATTAATCAACGGAAGGGAATTCAAAATGCTTGTCTCACTCAGATGCGTTAACATCAAGAGGTGATTGAGCTGTAACGGAGCTTAGCTTGGCGAGCAGAAGGCATGCGGACTAGGGAAGCACCATCCAGGGGCAACAGCATGTTTATTTGCTGGCTTGGGCTCCCAGTCAAACTTCTACTGAGGCCTGTGTGCTGTGGAAAGTCAGATTAAATTGTCCCCAGGGTCCCTCGTGGCCTTCAGATCTATAAATGGGAGTTAGATCTGGCCTGTGGCTGCAGCCTCTAGACAGAGCTGTCTAAAAGTATCAGGTACGCGCCAAAGTCCTTGTAGCATTGGGACTTTAGATGGTGAACTCTTCACGGCAAGAATTGTATCATCCTACGTGCACCCAGCATAGTGGAGTCTCACACCTGACTGGGCCACTGGTGGTGCCATGATAAAAATAATAATACGTAAAACCCCAATCCTGCACTTAGTGCCATGCCAACAGGCCCACTTTCTGCTTAGAGCTGCCGGTGGGGTGGAGGCACAAATTGTTCATATCCCTCCTGTGTCACGCTCCCGCTTGTGTTCGCAAGCAGGCATTCCATTTACTGACGCTTGCTCTGTTCAGCTGCCATTCACTACAGGAAGTTCCTGTTCTGTTTTGCTGTTTCTATCATTCTCTGGCTCTGAGATATGGACTGTTTAAAGAGAAAATGGGTCGTGCCTGACATCTCTATCTATTTCGGTTAAAATATCGGATACAAGAAATCAATAAAAGGGGAATCACGAAATGCCTGGGTTGCGCTTTTATTTTTATTTACTTTTATTTTATTTCTGCTTGGGCCCTTTAGCAGTAAAGTTACAAATGCTAATTGTGTGCTCTTCAGCTGCCTTGGGAGTAGATGCTTTGTGACCAGATAAAAAGTCTTGAGACCTACTGATGGAAAATGCGATGGAAACGCCAGGTATTCTTATTGTCATCTTCAAGTTTGCACACTTCTGTTACTGAGGAATTTATTTCCTCTATCCAGTCCCAACTAATTGCTTCATTTTACTCCTTCTGAGTGAAGTTCAGTCAGGAAAAGTCAGCTTCTGCTAAACCGAAGGCCCGATTCCACATATCCTGTGCCGCTCCAGAGTTTCCTTTTTTAATAAAGCATATGGAATGGGAAGTATTTTGAACAAGGCCATAAGAAAAACAGCAACAACCAATTAACGAGTTAGTGATACATATCGGGGCCAAGCCCAACGATTAGGCAGTTACCAAGGAAAATTCCTTAGCTAATTGCATAATGTTCCTCAGAACTGGCAGGATTGTAGCATTCCCTGTTGTAAATATAGGGAACGGTGCAAATGCTGCAGTAACATTATCTGTTTGTGGAAGGCCTTGTTCTCTCTGGTACATCAGTCACTGTCATCATGATGATGACAGAAAACAAACAAAAATCCCAGGAACAATTCTTCTACCTCTGTTATTACAAGTATCCAGTACATGAAGCTAAATCCTGCCACGAACAAGCCCCCAGGTCAGACCGAGTCCTTTTCACCCCACAAGTAGGCAGTTCTCACAATGTGTTGAAATCCAGGACGTGTCATACTGACTCTTCCAAAAATAATCTTGTGGCTCTTCTGGCCATTGTAGGATAAGCGAGTTGCAGGCTGTAGCTCTGTGTGTGTCTTACCAGTCAGTTGCCGCTCGGGAAGTAATGTCCAATGACGTATGTGGCAGTATTGGCTTGACCCCTCTGAAGTCTTTGGTGATTCATGCCCTGCATGCGTACTTCTGCACTATGTGTCAGGAGAAGGGGCTTGCCCATTGACATTCTTGGCTGAGACAAGCAGTAACAGTGCAGCCTTTCAGCTGGCAGTTTTCACTGGGAGTTTTGGGTGCACAAGGAATGCAGGAGGACGTCTGTAGGCTCCATGTGGTGTTGGTCAATATGAAAATATTGATCTGTGGGGTTTTATAATTCCCTTTCTGTTGGATTTTCTTTCTTTTCTGTTTATCCCAAAGATCACAGACCTCCCTGCATCTGTGCTTCACCATCCAGGATTTGAACATATGGTTCTTATTTGATAACGGCAAACATTTCCAGCAAGGCTAGCAAGTGGAATTCTGTCCCAAGCTCCAGCAAAATAAACCATTTGAGCTTCTTCACAGATTTAGCATTTGCATCTGTCTGTATGGAATGCGTCTCTCTTTGTGGCATGCGTGTTTCAGGTGTTCGGTTTGCAAAGGCGAGTTTCACATACTGTAGTCACGCAAGCCGTCATTGGGAGGGCTGGCATGTCTGGCACAGACAATCATTAGAAGCTGATTTATATCGGTGTTTACATAACATGCTTGCAGGGGGGAGTGGGGGAAATGAATCTTTCAGCTGAGCCTCCTTGAAATGAAAAGCACTTTATAGCTTCAGTGCTCCCAATGATGGGGCTGGTTCAATACATAAAATCTACAAACCAAGGTAGGCAACACACAGCCTTTAATACAATTATTTAGAGCTGTCTGAACTGAAATGGCTGGGGCAGAAGACAAATTTGGCATGGCACCACATGGAAAATTACGGCCTGGGGATTCGTACAAGAATTGTAAGGTGGATAAAAGGACTGGCTAAAGGGGAGAAAGCAACAGGACGTGTGTAAAGGGGAACTCTCTGGATCTCTAGTGGAGTTCAAGGATTGGTCTTGGGGGCAATCTTATTCAATGTTTTTATTAATGCTCTTTTCACAGAGAGTAGGCGTTCGCTAGTGAAATTTGCTGATGATACAAAGTTGGGAAAGCGTCGTCAATACAGAGGTGGATGGAAATATTATGCAGGAAGATCAGGATGATCTTGAAGACTGGAGTGTCAGAATGGCATGAAATTCAGTAGTACAAAGTGCAAGGGCCCGCCCTTAGGACGGGGGTTGATCCTAACATGACTAGGAGCCACCAATGTGATGTGGCTGTGACAAAGGCAATGTATCCAGTGAGCAGGGCCGGCTCCTGGGTTTTTGCTGCCCCAAGCGGTGGCAATTCGGCGGCAGGTCCTTCCCTCCGAGAGGGACTGAGGGACCCGCCGCCGAAGAGCCGGATGTGCCGCCCCTTTCCGTTGGCCGCCCCAAGCACTTGCTTGCTGTGCTGGTGCCTGGAGCCAGCCCTGCCAGTGAGGCATTTCCAGTAGAGAGAGAGAGAGGTATTAATGCCATTGTACCAGGCTCTGGTAAGACCTCATCTGGAATACCGTGTACAGTTTTGGACAGCCATGATCAAGAAAGTTGAATTGAACCTGTAACGGTTGCAGAGAAGAGCTACTAGGATGATCCGAGGGCGGAGGGTCTGTCTGATGAGAGGAGACTGGAGGAGGTTGGCTTGTTGAGCCTAGCAAAAAGAAAGCTGAGAAGGGGATCCAGTTGTGCTCTATAAACACACTAGATCAGTGGTTCTCAAACTTTTTTTTTCACGGACCACTTGAAAATTGCTGAGGGTCTCGGCGGACTGCTTAATGCTCTTTCCGAATGTTGTTTGTACCGTTAGCTAACTATTGTAAAACGCTTTGGATGAAAGCTCTCTATAAAAAAAACACATTAATAAGAATTAACATTTTTTTGTTCTACAAATAAAAGCACACAACTCATATTTTAATATCAGTAGTCTTAACTTTCGAATGCGATGGATGTGCCCTCTCTCCCCCGCCGCAGCAGCCCCTGGGCTGAGGCTGGGAAGAAGGGGGGGTGGTCTCTTCCCCACCACAGAGCTGAGGCTGGGAAGGAGGCCGTCTCTCCCCGGCAGCCGCAGCCCTGGAGCTGGGGAAAATCGCCTCTTTCCCTGGCCGCCGCAGCCCTGCACATCCCAAATTCCCCCCACCCCCTCTTCTCACCCCACTGCCCCCTCCCACCTACCCCTATTCCCCCCAAGGCCACCACCTCACCTCACATGTGCATCTTCTCCAGGGTCCAGGCACCTAATTCGTGGAGCCACGTCTGTGCAGCTCCACTAGTTAGGTGGGTGGCCCTTCATTCTTTTGTGTGCGGCCGCCCAGGCGCGCACCTTAGAGGGAACTATCCGCTGACCACCTGAATGGAGCTCGCGGAGCACAGTTTGAGAACCTCTGCACTCGGGTATAAACACCAGGAGGGTGAAGAGCTATTTAAGCTAAAGGACAATGCTGCACAAGAACAAATGGTATAAACTGGCCATGAGCAAATTCAGGCTGGAAATTAAAAGAAAGTTTCTAAGAGGGGTGAGGTTCTGGAACAGACAACTTAATGAATTTTGAGAGGGCGAATGTATGAGTGTGATCGTATGACGGGGTTGCTTTTGACAGTAAAGGGCAACCCTGGGGCTCAGTTACGGTTTATGTCTCATGTTCCTTAAAGCTCATGCTTCAGGGCTTCCGCTGGTCACCTGCAGGAGTCAGGAAGGGATTTTTGTCCCCCAGTGTATTCTGGGAGATTTTTTTGGTCTCCTTCCTCTGAAGCATCAGAGATTGCCACAGTTGGAGATGGGACATTGGACGGGTGGGCCAAGGCTCTGAGGTGACACCATGTATTCTCTCTCTCAGGCGCTTGGCTGGTTCTTTCACATATATTCAGGATCGAACTGATCACCATGTATGGGGTCGGGGAAGGAATTTTCCCCCGGGTCAGACTGGCAGCAACCTTGGGGGTTTTCATCTTCCTCTGCAGCATGTGGATGTGGGTCACGTATCAGGGTATATATCACTTTATCACTTAATCATTTTCCTGCCTTTGCGGGATCCTCAAGAACTGGTGAGCCTCAGACCCTCCCATTCTCTGTCTGCGGCACGTCATAGTCAAGTCTCCTGTGAGATTTTATGCTTTGATCTCATTCCGGTTATTGGGTTTAGTGTGCGGGTGCTGGGTGAGAGACACGGGAAGTCAGACTAGATGATCTGGCGGTGCCTTCTGGCCTTAAACGCTGACTCTAAATAAGCCCTCGGCTCGTTGTGCTAGCTGGTTGTGCCCTCTTGAATCCTGGTCCCTTGTGCTGCGGCACTGAGGGGATGCAGTTACTGGTTTGTCCCTCACAGAAGAGAAAAGCCAGGGTTCGCCTGCGATGAATCCAAAGCAGGGTTCTCTGCTGGGGCGGCTGGATGCAGACGGGACCCTGCAGTTCTCCCCAGTGACTCTGCTGCCCTTTGTTCCAGACCTGGTATTGGCAGGAGCTGGCCTGGATTCCGAGCTGTTCTGGAACTGACAGCTGTCTATCCCGTGCTCACAGCAAACGGGTGAAACGAAAGGGCCTCAAGTTCCCTTGCAGACCAGCTGCTATCCCAGCCTGTGCAAATATCTGAACTGATACTTACCTGCTGTGTTTTGTTGTTTTTTTTGCTTACAGAACACACTGGAGCAGTGCAGCGTCTGTGCCAAACCCATCATGGAGAGGATCCTGCGCGCCACGGGGAAAGCCTACCACCCCCACTGCTTCACCTGTGTGATGTGCCACCGCAGCCTGGATGGCATCCCCTTCACTGTGGATGCCGGAGGGAACATTCACTGCATCGAGGATTTCCACAAGTACGGCCCACGTGGCTCTTCTTGGCTTTTCCTGGCCCTGAAGGCCTAAAATCTCTTCTCATGTTACCTAGGCACGATCTTGACCTGCTGTAAATTCTTCCTGCGATTCCCCAGAGGCCAGGGAGCCGGCAAGCACACCCTCCGGCATGCCAGCTTAATTGACTGGGAGTGGTTGTGTGGATTTGTCTTACATCCGTCTCCCTGCCGGGGAGGGTTGTCTCAGTGCTCACAGATCTTCTTTAACATGTTATGTTCCCCACTTGCCCTATGTGCGGACTGCATGATGTAGGCATTTCATGTTCCTAGCTACCCCCCTGCACTTCCTTACCCCCCCTCCTTATCCTTCCTCCCCCAGCCTCCTACTGCCGCTTAGCTGTTGCCTTGAAGCCAAGGTTCTCACCCTGTGCTCAGTACCCTGCTCATAGCCCGCAGAGCACAGCAGGGTTCGCTGCCTCCTCTGTTTGACAGTGCCCAGTCAACCCGTGGAACTCCTTGCCTGAGGAGGTTGTGAAGGCTAGGACTATAACAGCGTTTAAAAGAGATCTAGATACATTCATGGAGGTTAAGTCCATTAATAGCTATTAGCCAGGATGGGTAAGGAATGGTCTCCCTCGCCTCTGTTTATGTTCTTATGTTTCCATCTGCTAGTTAGCCTTTCAAGGAGCTAGAAAAACATTCCTAATAATAATTTGTAGTAAAATATCTATTTAAAGTGCACTGCAATCCACGACTGGAGGTAGCTTCTGTCGCTCCCCCCCATCCCTTCCCTTATCACAGCTGATCTGAGAAAGACAGATAAGTAGATATAATCAAAGCACAAATGTTTCCCCAGCTTGGAAGAGACAGGCACGGTACACCCCTCAATTAAAAGAGGAAATCAATACTAACTAATGTGGGTTTACATCTCAAGCACTTATCTTTTAATTTCTAAGGGGGCAGACTTAATTAGAGACTCGTGACATCAGTGTGTGGGCCTGGAAGCTCAGAGCAGCAGACTTACCTGACAAAAGGAATCGCAGCCTCCGTATGGGAGAATGTTAAACTCCGGCAGGAAATGCTCCCTGAAGCTCAGACACATCTGTGTAATTTGGCAGCTGCAGAGGGCACTGTGTGTTACCTCTCCCTCTGTGTGCGTCCCAGCAAGAATCCAGAGAAATGGCCCAGTGGGTGAAATTCACCCTTGTGCAGAGGGCCAGCAGAAAGCCAAGGCAGTGGCACTACATTATGTCCCACTTACACTCCCTATGCCATGTGTCGATATATGCGAGATGTTCCTCCTCCTTGAGAGGGATTGACATCCTTTAGGAAGAACTAAGTACCTTCCAGCTTGAAGGGTTAAATGGTGACTCAGCCTCATACTGCTCCTCAACCCATGGGTGAATTTCACTCTCCGAGAATAGACGGCATAAGGAAAGGACCTGTATTGGTTGGGTACGAGGCTGGGAGAAGATCCAGCGGATTGCAGATGACCTAGTTGGGCTACTGAGTCCATCTACAACCAGTGCAGAGTCTGTATCCGGAAGTATATTCGGCAGTTCTTTCACCCAGTTTTAGCTGATGCGAGTAATGAAACTTCCATCTCTTCTCTTGGGTCACTGCTTCACAGCCTAATATGTTGAATTATTAAGAAAATATCAGAGGGGTAGCCGTGTTAGTCTGAGTCTGTAAAAAGCAACAGAGGGTCCTGTGGCACCAAAGAGAAACTGCTGAGCTCCAGTTCATTTGCAAATTTGACACCATCAGATCAGGATTAAACAAAGACTGTGAATGGCTATCCAACTACAGAAGCAGTTTCTCCTCCCTTGATGTTCACACCTCTACTGCTAGCAGAGCACCTCACCCTCCCTGATTGAACTAACCTCGTTATCTCCACACTGATTTATACCTGCCTCTGGAGATTTCCATTACTTGCATCTGAAGAAGTGAGGTTCTTACCCACGAAAGCTTATGCTCCCTATACTCTGTTAGTCTTAAAGGTGCCACAGGACCCTCTGTTGCTTATTAAGAAAATGTATCCAATGTTCTCAGTTTCTCTTTGTTTAATTTGACCTCCCTGTATCGCCCTACAGGATTCCTTCCCACAATGTTCCCACCTTTCAAATACTTTCAGAGCACCTACATGTCCTTAGGGTAGAGAGTGAGTGAGAAGAAGCATTCAGGATGTATTGACAGCTATGGAGGCATGAAGAAACAAATAGAAGGCAATTGTGGATGCAAAAAATATAGTCAGTAAACCTAAACACTGGACACAAAACTGGGGGAGGGGGACAAAAGAAATTCACAAACATTTTCAAAAATGTTGTAAACATCTTCCTGGTCAAAAATCTTTGCAAAAAAAAAAAAAACTAGTTTTGAAAATTTCTACAGAATGTTTTCCTGAAATTTTTTCATTTCTGGAAAATGTCAGGTTTTCTTTTTTCACAGTTTTCATCCTTTTTTCCTTTTTGCCACTGAAAAAAAGGGGGAAAGAGGGTGGGAGGAGAGAAAAACAAAAATTGTGTTTGTTTTTCACTTTGTGTCAAAAAGAAAATTAGTGAAAGTTTTTTTAGGGGGGAAAAATCCATTTTTTAAGTGAAAAAAGTTTAAAAAATGAATTCCAACCGGCTCTATTGACCGTTTGAAACTGCTATTGGGGTTCTTATCCTGAAAGGTGAGGAGGAAATGGAAACTGTGAAATCCACCTGCAAGACATGATTGGCTAGATGCTGCCCTAAGAAACACATGCAGCTCCCACTGAATTCAATGGGAGTCATTTCTCTGTCTCTGCGGAAGAAAATTGGCCCATGCTGTTTTGCCTCTGGTGACCTAGATAGAGAAACATTCGAGCATTTTTAAGCAGCACATTTTAGCGGAATTGCACAAGAAAGTGCCTGAATCCCCACATTATTAACTGTGATTACAGCTACGGTCATATCACGATCCATTTAAATTCTCTTTCGGAGCAATCAGCAAAGGTGCTGTTTAATTCATGTCTGCGTAGCTGCAATCTAACAAAACGCCTTGTATCTGCTGCCAACTAAATGAATCCTTTTCTTTACTCCTACTACAGCTAAGATGTTTTTTAATTGAGTTAATTCTAGGGTGGTTTGTATAAAAGGCTGGGTGGCAGAGTCACTGTTTCCTAGATATTTTACAAGAGAAGAATCTTTGATCTCTTCATATTCTGGCACTTGCCATGAGCATTGCCCATTGACCCTAATTCTAAGCTTCTTAGCTATTAGCCAGTGTATGTTCTTAGGGATAGGTTTTCAGAAGGGTGGCCTCCTATTTTGTGAGGAGAATTTTCATCCAAGGCATTTTCACCTGTGACTGCCAGATTGTGGATTCAAATCAAGTAGTTGAGAGAGAGAACCAGTCAGATATGCTCTAGCAGTTCTCTTTGCGGTGCACAGATTGAGCCGAGCTAAAACTAACATCCTGTGGGTGTAGTGGGAGCCAGATGCTTGAGGATTTTAAAACAAGACTGGATAAAACCCAAGAAAATTATACTGCAGAGAACAATCCCGCCGTGGCAGGATCTAAGACTGCATCCTACTTGGTCCATCTCTAGTTTCTAGTGTATTGATATTTTTCAATAGCGACAGGTGGGGCAAATCCTGCTAACTTCATTCATAAGAGGAATTCCACTGATTTAAATGGTGTTATATTAGGCATATGAAACCAGCTCACTCTGGGGCTTGCACTTGGATACCGCAATGATGAGCAACGTCATCGAGAGATTGTTTAATAAATGATTAAGACGAGCAGAATATGATTCTCAGGCCTCTGCCGTTGTTCTGTAGGAACTCATAAGCATCCCTTAATGTTTCCTTTTCAAGTAGGCAACTCTGCTTGCAGAGATGTGTGTTGTGCCCCGGTTTACTGTAGGGTTCGAAGTTTCTCATGTAGCATACGAAGAACATGGCTGTGCACTTGGGGTTTGACTGGAACCGTCTTTGCTTTTCAAGGAAATTTGCACCGCGATGTTCCGTGTGTAAGGAGCCTATTATGCCTGCCCCGGGTCAAGAGGAGACCATACGCATTGTGGCATTAGATCGTGACTTCCATGTCCAGTGCTACCGGTGTGAGGTCAGTATTCCCGCTGCTGGCAAGGGAAGAAAGCAAAGATTGGGTTCACTGTATTGACAGAAATGACCTTCTCTTACATCAATAATGAGAACATTCCTGTTATCACACTGGTTCTGCGTTAAACCTTACTTCATTGACTTCAGCAGCAGTGACTCCTGATTTACACATAGATGGTGCAAATGATAGGAGAATCAGGCCTTCGGTATATACCGGCTTCATTCATTAGCAAGAGACTACGACTCAATCATTAGAGCTGAATATTTGAGAATAGGGTAATTCGTTACCTGGACACAAATGTTGCTCCTATTTGTTTTATTAAAATCAACTCTAATGCATGTTGCAATGTGAGCAAGATTATATAAGTGGGTTAAAAAAAGATGAAGTTAATAATTAGCTGGAAAATCAACATACAGCTTGTGGTTGAAAAATTTGAATTGGCATATAAACATGATCATTCTCATTCATGTGTGGCCCTTGCTGAGCTATGTTTTACATATGATTTTGATAAGAATCTGAAACAGAGGAAAAATCACCTTGGCGCATGTTGCATATTGAACCTCTGAGAATTCTGCAATACAGCTGTTCCCCCTGGGATAAACTCCAGCCAGATGTTGGGACAAGACGTGAGTCCCAATAAAGGTGCTGATCACAGTCATGGGCTCGGGTGCGGGACTGAGACTCGAGGTCTCTGAGTTCAGTTCGTGGCTCTGCCATCACCTTCCTGCGTGAGCTTAGGGCAGTCACTTAATCGCCGTGAGCCTTGGCTTTCCATTTACAAAAGCCGGATGGTTATGGTGGCGTTCTGGCCTTTCTTCCACCCTTTAGCTTGTGTATTTAGATTACAAGCTCTTGGGAGCAGAGACGGTCTCTTACTATAGGTCTGTAAAGCCCCCAGCACAATGGGCCCCCAATCTCGGTTGTGGACCTTTGATGCTAGTGTAATAATAATGACCACAGCGGTGAAGGCGTGCTGCAAGGACATGGCTCTGCTGTCACCTCTGTGATGTATTCTATTGCTTTCTGGAGTTCTCTCTTCCAAAGACAGAGAGAGATGAGCAGCAAACTAGTTTTCAAGGCTCACTTCTTCTTTTTCCTTTTGGCATTAATAAACGGGACCTTAAGTTTGATGTGTTCCACAATGCTAAAGTCCTTTCCTTTCCCAGAGATGGGAAGGGAATAATCTCCTTTTATTTTAGAGAGCTTGGGAGCCCATCTCTGCTGCAACATTGTCTCTTATCAGGGAATGGGTCAGTCATGAAAGACATCCTAGAATTCACACGCTGACTTGGGCAGAATTCTGTTACCAGGGGACGTGAGTGTGTATTTCACTGATAGGTTCTTTGCCTAATTTCACTCTCATCTTATTTCTTCTTTTGGTCTTTATTCTGTTTATTGTCTAGGACTGTGGTGGCCTCCTGTCTGAAGGGGACAATCAGGGCTGTTACCCTCTGGATGGACACATCCTTTGCAAGACCTGCAACTCAGCTCGGATCCAGGCACTCACCGCTAAGGCCAGCACTGACCTTTGAGCGTCTACCACCACACTCCCATATTTGCCTGTTGGGGGAATTGCACAACCTTTCCATTTAGCATGACTCCTTTCCAGCCTAGGACCTAATTCTCTATTGAAAAAGTAAAGCTGGAAGGCCTTGGGACAAGCAGGCAGTTTCTAAGTTTATCTCTATTTGATTCACATCTCCTAAGAAGCACATTAAAATTGGGATGATTGGGCTCGATTCTCTTCTTACTCTGGTGTGAGGGCCTGATCCTACTCGCATTGACATCAGTGGGAAGCTATATATTGCACATGATTCCATAATACTAGACTTACACCAGTGTAAAACCAGCATGTAAGTGTAAGACCAGAATCAGAGAAATTGTTATCACAAGATAAACTATACAAACATTGGCCATGAGACATTGGGCCTTTATATAGGTATTGTTTTAAATCATAGGGACACAGATTTGTTTTAAATCATAGAGACCATATCTTTTTCTTACGCCCTCGCTTGTCTCCATTCCCTTCCAGTTTCATAACTTTTTCTTTTCTATAATATTATATTTTGCTGTTGCATAAATGTATTCAGTAAGGATGCTTCCAACTCTCAGATGCTTAGGCATTTATGTATGAGCCATCCCTGAAAGTTGTGAGCCTGCATACACACACACATGTGCACGCACGTACATACATATATCCTTTTGATACACTAGAGCTATAGTCACTGAGAAGTTATGTTAATTATTTTGGGGGCTGGAAAGCGTTAAAAAGAAATTCAAAATGGCTTCAAAGAAAATGACTAATGATAGCCACCTCGGGCATGCTCAAAAGGATCTTAGGCTCTCCGGGGCCAATGCAGTTACATAGTGACCAGTGTGCACTGCTTGTTTCCAAACAAGTAGTTTAGCAATGGAGTCTTGATCCAGCTTCCACTGACATCAATGGAAAGACACCCATTGGATTGAATTCTACCTTGAGACAGGCTCAGGCATTCGGGGATGATGGTAACATACCAGAGCTGGAGTTACAGTACAAGCTATGAGAATTGTTTCATATTTCAGCATTTAGGGCTTTCCAAATATCTGACATTTCTGGAACAGGAATGATTCATTTTTCATCTCAAGTTGTAAATAGGTGTAATTGAGCCCCCAAAAGGGAAAAACGACAGACATCTTTTCTCCTACAGTTTCATCACGCAGTTTTTTCTTTGTGGAGAAATGTCATTGCAAAGGAATGATTGGGGGATGTCACAGTTCCAGGAAAAAAGGGACGTATTGATGCACTCTTCAGGGAGTTAAAAATTTGCACCAAGGTTAATAAAAACCTATGCACAGGCAGCTCGTGGGTTTTTGAGGGGTTGTAGGTTTTTTGGGGGGGGGGGGGGGGTTGGGGTTTTTTTTGTTGTTAATTAAAAATACATTATAAATCCATAACTCATTTTGCACAGCTATAATATTCTTATTCATGAAACCCATAATAACTAAGGTGCAAATTACATGGGAAAGGAGCAATTTTCATATCACTGCATTGACATTAATATCTTATTTGCAGATGTAATCAAAGAAAATACCTTTAGCTGCACTTAACAAATTAAGAGCCAGAACTGAAGCATTTCAGGGCTGATTGACCATATTAATAACAAACTTGCAGTTTTGAAGAGTAACTTTTGTGAATTTTGCTCTCTCTCACAATAATAAATAGTAAAATGTGGTGCTTTCCCCTTCAGTCTCTGTAACAAGAGCTGAATAAAATTACATCACCCAAACCTGAAAAGAAAAATGAGTGAAATGAGATGAGTTGGATCCAAGCGAAGAATTAAAGAAAATGGAAAATTGCCTCTTACTGTAACTCCTGAAAATGGTATGTCCCCTCCCCGCTCAGCATTTCGGTTGATCTTTATGGCAAAGTCCTATTGAATATAACAGTGAATAATAACATTTCTGTAGTTGTTTTTTAAACCATCCTATAGAGAATTTAATAGAGAATTTAGGGTCTGTCCCCCAACACTTTCACCAACTTTTTACTGGGCTAACTTCATTGGCTTCAGTGAAATTAACCTGGATTTGCACCACATCAAAATGAGGTCATTTTTCTAGAAATCTTAGGATGACTGATCAATCCCATAGAAAGTATATTGTTCTCCATTAAATCCTGCAGGACTTTGCTACTGGGGCAGTGTCTATGTAGCAGCAGCTCACCACCATATTGGAGTTTGGCCCCAGCCTTCAATAATTTCAGCATTTTCCCACAGTAGATTAGTTAGATATGTTATAATTTATTTCATGCAAAAAGTTAAGTGCTGGGTAATTTTTTTAAATAAGGACATGACTCCTAATAGGCTCCATTTGCTCTACTGGTCATTAGCCCTGGCACCTAAGGTAATTTTGAGCTTGCTAGCATTACATGCAGAAGATTGTTAAACACTTGTCTGAACTGAATCTACCAAAGCATGGAAGTTCAGAGTGCAGGTGGCTAACTTCCCTTTATCACACATTCCATCGTGCCTTAGAACTGGGTTTCTGAGCATCTTCTCTCCAAAGTACACTGGGAATGTGATGTATATAACCGAGCATGGCACTGATGTAGCAACTATAGCTCTGAACTTCTGTGTCCTTGTAGGTTTAAGTCAGTCTGTCAATCGCACTGAGTGGCATATTAGAAAGCGATGAGAATTAGCTACTGTAATTAGGACAAGGGTCGTGGTCTAGTGATTAGAGGAGTGAGACCAGAAGTCTGGATTCCTGGGTTCTTTCAGTGCCCCAGCCACAGACTCACTGTGCAATTTTGAGCAAGTCACTTAACCTCTCGGTCTGTCTATCCCTCTTCACAATAGAGCTTGAAAATTCTTACTAACTTCCCAGGGAAGGGAAGGGACTAAATAAAGTAATTTTAGAGTGCCCTATGCTGCATAAATTCAAATCCAGATCCTCCCTTTCTGAAAAGTTTGGTTGGGTTTGTGGTTTTGGAGCAGCCCATTCCAGAACACCCATTTTTAGGGTGTTCTATGAATTTGGTGGTGTGGGGGCTCTTAGATCATTGTTTCTCAAGCATTTTGAACTCCTTGGATGGAAGGAGAAGGGGGAGTGTTGTTATCATTATACGTACAGCAGCTAATTTTCAGACTTGAAATATCTGGGTAATATTGTTTTAATTTGGTTTCTCCTCCCTAAAATAACCAAAGCCAGTTGCCCATTTGAGTGAATGAATAAGTGCCTGGAGTGTTTTTTAAAAAAATTCATTCATATGTGGTGCCTAAACTGATACAAATATATTTTGGAAGATACACACACACACACACTCTGTCATGTCAGATTTTCAGCCCTGATACTTGAGGGTTTCAAATGGATCTTTAATCATGGCATTGCTCTAAAACACCAACAAAATATTGCTTAGCCACAATCTTTATCATATATTTATTACATATCCTCATTTATCTATTCCAAAGAAGCCTTTTTTACCAAAGAGACCTTGTTCTTTTAAGGTACATTTCAAAAGTCATGATAAATACTCACGTTGTTTGCTGACGCATTAACATTCAGCAGTTTTCCTTTGACAAGGAATGTGAAGATCACCTAGACCTTTCTATTTCAATCTGCCGATTTTTTGCTGGTGGTTCTTTGCCTTTTCTAGCATTTGTGTGAAATTAGGGCTTGATCCCGTGTTTCAGGTCACCCCGTTGGGAGTTTGGGGTGCAGGAACAAGCCCTTGTTTAAGCCTTGGTTCGGGAAAGTATTTAAGCATGTACTTAATATTCAGCACATGCTTAAATCCATTCCTCAATGGGACATAAAGAGATGCTTGAATTTACTACATCAGATTTGGTTGCCTTGGTTACAGCCAAATCCCTAGTGACATCATCAAAGTGAATGATCGTATTTTGTTAATGTAATTGCTTTATTGTCATTTATTGTTTTATTTTAATTGTTGCCTGAATGTTGCCTTTTAAAGCGGAAGACAACATCACAGCTTTAGATAATGCACCTTTCATTATGATTTTTTTTTAAATAATGGGTAGATTTTTATTGCAGCTGCAAAACACTTGGGGAATGACTTAGTCCTAGAGACACGGGGGAAGCGAAACGTTTGCCAGGGTGAGCTCTACACGCGTTCATCAGACGCTTAGGGCAGAAGCAGGAATGAAGTGGGACATAGGTTAGCTCATTATCCGGGCGTGAATTACACACCCTACAAGCATAAAAGAGTTCTTAGTATAGATATTGTGTGTGGAGACTGGTGCACACAATCACCAATTAAATCCAGTCTAGTAACACATATTTTGGGCCCTAAGCCTCCAACCTAGCTGAGTGTAGCAAAGTCTAGCTGGGGCTGCAAAGAGTGCTGGTTCTACAACATAATTTCCCTCCCCCGGCCTCATGGAAGGTCCGTGGGAGTACTGGGAAAAGGTAAAACAGAGGACAATGCAGAGACCCAGGAAAATCCCATCATCAGCATCCATGGGGGGGCGGGGAATCTTGTCACTTTGCTTTACTCTAGTTTAGGACATAAAATTCTGTGATGCCCCATTTTTGTCTAGAAACTGAACAGCTCAAAGGAGGTTTTTTTGGTTTTCGAATTGTCTTTTGTTAATGTCTGGTTCCCGTGGTTGATTCTGTGGGCTGATTTGATATTAGATCATCAAGTAGTGCTAATCACGCTTTATATAGAGATCAACACTATAAATCAGGGTTGACACGTGAGGATGTGTGCTGTGGATTTGGGTGGTGAAAGTCTACATGGGAAACACTAGTCGCGTGTTGATATTTGTTTGAGGATCTACCGCAAAGAATGGAGAGGGCCACCTAAGGCCATATAGAAGTTAGTTAAGTGTGAGTTGATATAGGGACTCTGAGAACGATACTTCTGTTAAAGCTGGTCAAAATGTTTTACACTAAACTGTTTTGTTGAAAGCTTGACCTTTTCTCTTCAATACTTTTTGGGGGAAATTGTCTATTTTCTGTTCTCGCAATATCTTTCACATCATTTGTTATTAATAGTTTAATCAATATATTGTTGACATTTTTATCCTAATAGTTTTTGAAATGGTTCTCAGTTTTTCATTTACCAAAAATGAAGTTTTCTTACTCAAAACCATTTTTAATAAACAAAAGTTTTCGGTAATGATTTCAAAAACTGTATGGTAAAAAAATCCTGTAAAAGTGTCACAAAAATATTCATGGAAAATGGATCCGTTCTGGATGTTATGAAACAAACACATTTTGAAAATTTTCACAAAATCTTTCTTGTTTTCTGATTCACTCTACTTCCTGTGCAGACACCATTTTCCTAATTACTAACAATCCGAATAATGTGACTTTTCTGGGAATAACAGTGTTACTTCTGTTGGACACAGTTTTTGTCTTCTCCCTTCAAACCATGCCCAGGCTGGTTAGGAAGATGGTGACAGTGTCAGTTGTCCTTTGTTTCAAGTACTGAAGGGTGTGAGTAGATTATGCTCACCAAGATCAAGAAACTCTGGTTGAACCTCACACCCTAGCACCATTCCTTTGGGCTTGGGAAAGGCCGTTTTCCATATACATTTCCAGGAAGATTGCTCTTCCTCCTCGGCATTTCAAGTTTGCAGTTGAAACAGGTGGTTGGCTGTCTTGATGCTAGAACCCTTGTGAATTGTAAATGAAATGTGACTGGCAATACCGCACCTCTCCTTAAGCCAGTGGTTCTCAAACTTTTGTACTGGTGACCCCTTTCACATAGCAAGCCTCTGAGTGCGACCCCCCCTTATAAATTAAAAACACTTTTTAGTATATTTAACACCATTATAAATGCTGGAGGCAAAGCAGGGTTTGGGGTGGAGGCTGATAGCTCGTGACCCCCCATGTAATAACCTCGCGACCCCCTGAGGGGCCCCGACCCCCAGTTTGAGAACCCCTGCCTTAAGCCATCTGCGAATCAGTCCAATTCCATTGGCGAGTCCATAATAATAAACAACCTAATCTAGGGTTCGTGGTGAACACGTAAGTTCTCAGCTTTGTTTTTAGAGACACTAACTATTGAAAACTCAGTAGAACCGTTTGGAACTATATATATAAAAATAATATACATATTTTAGATTGTCCTGAGACTATGACTAATTAAAGGTACAGGCAACAGTAGGTAGCCAGGGCAGTTTTTATTATACTTGCCCTGTCTTCATTTCTGTGCCGCCGCAGTCTCAATCTTTTTGGCATTAACCCATGTATAACCAACCGCCCCATTGAATTTGCAGCTATGCTAACAGGGCTAATCTGAAATGTTCTTTTTGTTGTTTGTGTGTCTTCCTGATTATTCCTCAATCTAAAAAAAAAAGCCCAAACCCCAAATGGTGATATCTTCTTTACGTTTCCCAGGCATTAGAGTCCAGTCCCGGGAATCAGAACTCCTGGGTTCTGTTTGCAGCTTTACCTCTTTCTCCCTTTGTCACCTTAGACAAGTCACTTAGCCTGTTTCTCCCTCTGCCCCAGTTTATCCATCTCTGTAATGGGGACGATATATTACCTACCTCACAGGGGTGTTGAGAGAGCTAGTTAAAAAAGGTAAAAAATTTTGAGCTCTTTAGTCAAAGTAGCTATCTGCATCCATAGCATCAGTGGCAGGAGTGCCATGCGTATGCCTGCCACATGAGAATAAAAGAAAATGATTATAATTATTGCTTTTAAAATGATTGTCAAATTGTGCCTTAAATTTTCAGTTAGATCTAACCATGTAATTTAGAGCAATAATTCCAGGCCTTATGTTGGAGAATCCAATCAGCGATTTGTTTGAAAGGCTAGATTTTTTTAACACTTTTTCTAGAAAATTAGGTTATTGAGGGGCTCTCTTCTTTTATTTTTTCTCCTCCAATTTTATTTCGGCATGAAAGGGGCAGCCAAAATGCACGTTTGTCTTGTATGTGGCATTTTCATCTGTTTTGTGTTCTTTTAGGGAGATGCCACTCTGTCATTTTATGCATAATGACATCTCTTTAAATACACGCCAACCAATGAGATTGTTTTGCTAAAGTTAGCAGGCATTTTTTTTAATCAACCAAATTTTGGGTTGTGGGGAAAGTGTTGCAGTGCTTTGCTACACGTTCATTCTAACTTTCACTGCAAAGAAGAAATTATAGTCTTCCCATATCTTTGCTGTAGTTGTAGGTTGACACGAGCGTTAAGCCAGATTATAAAGGGAAATACTCGGTGTAACCTAGTTCCATTTAGCAGCAAGACTCTTTTGTCAGCTCAGGTCCTGTTGGTTTGGGTTTTTAAATGTCAAATTACAGACTTAGGGTTTCTTAAAGATGAAGAAAAATGGCACTTCATGTGCAGTAATTTGGTGGTTCCAGGCTGCGAATCTGGGTGTCGTATGTTAGGATCCCGCCTGCAGCCGACAGTACATTTGATCTATTATCCAGTCCATCTCATTGCTCCTAAAAGGCTGCAGCACTGCAAAGCTTGCGCAGCAGTTTTGGCTGCCTTCCCCTGCTCCCACTTGGTCCGTATTTACACAGTTTAACTGAGCTTTTCTTTCTGCTGAAGGTCAGAGGCGAGCGATAGGAAACACTACACTTTATAAACAAGCAGCGCCGTTTGAACCCCCGCGCTCTGGACACGAACGCATCTTTAGGTGGTGCACTGTCTGCCTCCCGAGAGTGCATTTGACTGGTATAGTATGCAAAGCCACAAGATATGCTTTTTAATGAATTACTCGCTGTCATCCAGCGACACAGCTTCAGCCTTGCAACACAGAAAAACCTTCCCGCAGCAATGCGCTTACAATAGCTTTCCTCTCCCTTGCAAAAAGGGAAACTTTCTCACAATATAAACTTTGTGTATATTGCACAAAAGGCTGGCAGTTATTGTCCCGAGGATTCTTTCTGTAACCTCTGTGTGGCAATGTTGAAGAGCTTGCCTTTTTTTGATGAGATTAGATGTTGCATATTGATGTTAGCATTTCAAAGGCCTGTGGGGCTTTGGAGCGTATTAAGAACCTCTGAAGTTAATATTCACCATGTTTTAAATATTCAAAAGTAAAAAATCTGTATAAAATGACTCTCAGTACACATGAACTGTGTTGTTTCTTTTTGAAGCAAGCACTGGGGGGCTCGGGGCTCTGCTGGGCTCGTTCTAAAGCTTCTTTCGTTCCAATTTATCAGAACCACTTGGAAATAAAGGGCCCTGGCTCTTATCCCACGCCAGTTCTAACGGTGGTGCCTGTGATGGAGTGGCTCCTGATTTCCTCTGGGATTGAGTCCAACGGGTGGGATTTTCACAAGATCCTAGGTTAGTTTGGAGCACTCAATTCCCACTGAATTCCAACCCCTTTATTGTCCCCATCATGACAATGTGGCATGTAGGGCCTGAATCAGACCTCGCTTGCATCATAGTCTGTGTCCAAAGAGCCTGCTCTGCTCCTCGGGGCGTGCACTGTGTGCAGTGAATCAGGAGTAATTCCAGTGTGGAGGCACTGCTGTGAAACTGACGTGAGAGGAAACTCAAGCCTGTGGCTTTTATGTGTTAGTGCTGCCGTCAGCAGGGACAGGGCAAGCACATTCTGTTCCAGGACGTTGGGACAAAGCTCCCTTCAGTTCACCCTTAAATACGCCAGAGGAGATTTTGCTTCACCCAAACGTCCCTCTTCTGCTGCGTTGCAAGGGGCAAGATGAAAGCTGTCAGCAGAAATGCTTCCAGGGAAAACTGCCAGCCGCTTTAGGTGAGGGTCAGGTAGAGCTTGCAAACACTCAGCCGTTCCACTGTGCCGTTAGTTATTCCAGTCTGCCTTCCCCTTGAGTGCACACTGGGCATCTCCCAGGAGCACAGCCGGTCTTTGGACACATGCTACGTGCAGCATCAGGGTTATCATGTTGGCCCTTGTTTGAGGCAGCCCAAGGGGCTCGTCCTCAGGTCTACTCTTGCAAGGTCCTATGCAAGCTGTTAGTCCTGGCCCCTGGAGGGGCAGAAGGCGATGCTGTCATTTTTGGCTTACAAATAACGCAGCCCTTTTGAAATCCCCTTTCCCCTCTCTCACGTTCCTGACGAAGGCAAGGCTTTAAATCTTGAATAGCATGGGTGTTTGTCTGGCATATGCCTTGAATACGTTGTCAGATTGGGAGCAGAATGAGGGATTTCAAGATCGATTCCTCTTCAGCCCTGATTGTAGGGTTCTTGTTTGAAACTAGACTTCCCCTTTTAGACAAGCCCTCTAGAACTTACACTTTAATGTATGGAACGAGAATTCGACTCAGATTGGAACTAACAGGGTTCTGTATAAATTTGCCATAGATATGAAGGAATTACTCTAAAAGCTTATGGGGCAGATTCCCTCATTGGTGTATATATGGTAGTTTACACCAGTGGGGGGATCTGCCCCATAGGACGTTCTTCTCTATGCAACTCTTATCAACTGATTTGTTTGAACCATTCTATAAAAATCGATAGCAGGGATAGACTTCTTTAATCACTTCTTAGGTGGCTTCCAAAAAACCCTATAGAAACATTGCAAATTTTTTTATTAAATTCTTCAGGACTTCTCCATAAGGGCTGTGGCTTATAAAAACATGAGACTTCACCCAAATTAAGCTTTATTGATACCCAAGTTTGTGTTAGATGACGTTGATAGTTAATCGAGTAGTAGTAATAGAATCATAGACATAAGAACAGGGTTTGATGATTTTCCCATGCCTAGTGCTGATGCAGATTTTTCTAGCATTGTGTGTAACTGAGATGAGAATCTGACCCAGAGCATAATGGTTCAAAAATTTCACTCTAGTTATTTTTATTCTTTTGAAATAAATTTTCTTTATCTTTTTGGATATTATTTTGGACCTGATCCTGCAGCCTTTACTCACGTGAGTAGTTCCACTGACGTTGGTGGTGTTATTTGTGTTCGAGTGACGGGATCGGGCCCCACTACAGAATCTAGGAAAGGGATTGCAGAAATACGCTGTTTCACTTGCATTAATCACACCAGGACGTTTCCACCAAGAGCTCTCTATTTAATAAGTAGGAGGGCCTGTAATTGCAATCTGAGTTCTGATCTTATCGACAGACATTATGACTTTCTAGGTATTGCAACTCTATTCAGATTCATATGTTTGCCTCTGTTTAAACTTGGATTGATCAGTCAGAGGGAACAGCAAGAGCTGCGAGGGCCGGGGAGATGCAGTGACTATAGATAAAGGAGTTTTCTTCCTCCTATGTCTGCAGGATTTGAAGCTTGGAATGGAGCACACACATAACAGAGGAAAACTTTACCAACCATGCATAGGGGCTGTGGACAGTATACCCGTTCTATAGCTTTCAAACTCTTGGAATGTTTGTAGGAATGGAAATTTGAATCTTTTTCAGGTCTTAGCTAGTGTACTTCCCAGTGAGGGAGTTTACATACCATCATTGATGGCAGCAGCCTCTGTCGGATCCGAGCTTTCATTTTGTTTTTAAATTCAATGTCTAGCCCATATGGTTGCAAAGAAATCCTTCCAAATATGGCCTCCATAGGAGGCTGTGTTCCTGAGCCATGCAGGCAAGTTGAAATAGAAGTCCTGATTCCGTTCTCGCTTACGGCAGGGAAAATCAGGAGTAACTTTGGTGGAGTTGTAGCAGTGTAAAAGTGGTATGAGATCAGGATCTCTGAGAGTTTTGAACTCCCACGCCCCTATTCATCTCAATAGGATGTTATCCCAGAAACATCATGATGTCAGTGGATGCTAACGTAGTTGCAAAATTCGCTGCTGATCATTTTGGCAAAAAGCACCCAGCTCTTCAGGAATTGGACTAGAGTTTGGGAATGGGGGTGGAACTAAAGAAGAATGAATCCTGTTTTTTTCTGTTATGTCACAGCCTAGCTGTGTTTGCTCAGTAGGGATAAAATGTACTGTATAAGTATAAGAATCTATGCAAAAAAACAAAAAAAAAAGCAACCAAACCTGGATATTTTAATGCACACAGAACTAACTATATGCAAAGCCTCCCTTTTCTCCAGCAAGCACTATTATTTCTTTAATTTTTTTGGTCTGACTTTGCACAAAGCACAAAGAATTTTTTTAACACTACTTCTAAGAAAGTCGATGCCTAAAAGGAGGAGGGGGAGGGGTCTTACTGTCAAACACTTGGATTTTTCTGGCTTGGAAATTAATAATTTCTACACCTGACCCAATTCCTGCAGCTGCCAAAAAAGAAAAGAGAACTCTATTTAAATTTCGCATAGAGCCATTTATCTCTTAAAATATGCCAAAGCAATTTGAGGTGGGGGTGGAGACTTAACTGTTTATCTCCACAGCCTATTTTTTTTTCTCTTTATGTTTCTAACTGTCAAGGAAAAAGAAGGCTAGAAAGCTATTCTTGGGCTGTATTATTGATGCACTTTGTTGCCATTATGCAGGATGTCTGTGTTGCTTCATACAGTGGGATGTTATAATGGCCATCTTCCCCACACTCCCTCTTTGGGGAGATCCGGATTAAATCTAACCAGCTATTATTTGCAAGATTTTTTTAAAAAACTATTTTGAGAACAGGGTGTAGCGAGGATTGAGTTCAGACTTGCCGACTTCTTTGGACGAGTTTTCAGATGTGTCAGAGATCGTACAGGAAGTATTGAGGGCAAGACTCCAGTGCAGTGGCTTTCAATCTTTTTGTCTTTTGCAGACCCCACCACAAAATTTCGAATGGAGGCATGGACCCCTTTGGAAATCTTAGACCTAGTCTGTGGGTCCATGGATCACAGGTTGAAAGCCGCTGCTCTAGCGAACGGGGCAACGTATGTTGTGTGACTGCAGGCACATCATTTCAACTCTGTGTGCCTGGGTTTATGCTCCCATATCTTCTGTGTTTAGATTGGAAATTCTTCAGTGCCGAGACTGCTGTTCGCTGTGTCTGTACAGCACTTAGTATTATTGGGCTACTATAATCCAAAGAACATAATCGTCCGTTTTGTATTATCTAGCAAATTCAATTGAGCAATGCCAGTTTCCCGGGAATTTCCCCAAAGTAAGGGTCAGCTTGCTTTAGGACCCTCCAAATTTGATTCTATGTTTTAAAAGGTCAGAGGAGTAAACAAAGTGCATAGGAACGGTTTCGTGATTGAAAAATGCCAAGACTTAAACTTTCCCCTGTAGTATTGGAAGCCCCAACTCAGCGATGTGCTATCTGCATGTGAAACTGGCCAAGAAAAGTGAAGTGCAAAACAAAACAAAAAAATACACGTGGCAGAAACTAAATTATATAATTGGCCTGATTTTCACAGGTGCTGCTGCAGTGCCCCCTAATTTCAACCCAGAGGAGCGTCACATGGTCAGCACTTCTGAAAATCAGGCCCCCATGTACTTTTAAATTCCTTCATTATTGTGAATTGTATTTAGGTCACGCATAGGGGCCAGCTGAGAACGGGGCCCCCATTGTGTATGTATAAACACAGAGCAATAGACAGTCTCTGCCATGAGAAGCAATATGGGTACGTCCACACTACCCGCCGGATCGGCGGGTAGCGATCGATCTATCGGGGATCGATTTATCGCATCTCGTCTAGACGCGATAAATCGATCCCCGAACGCGCTCCCCGTCGACTCCGGAACTCCACCAGGGCAAGAGGCAGAAGCGGAGTCAACGGGGGAGCCGCGGCTGTCGATCCCGCGCCGTGAGGACGGAAGGTAAGTCAAAATAAGATACGTTGACTTCAGTTACGCTATTCTCGTAGCTGAAGTTGAGTATCTTAGATCGATCCCCCCCCGCCCCCCAGTATAGACCAGGCCTAAGTTACCGTTTCATAGATTTCAAGGTACAGAAGGTAGCATCAGATCAGTCTAGTTTCCTAGTCACAGATAGGGAATTTTCCGAATTTGAATTGTTGGGAAACAGGTCACATTTCAAAGAGAAAGAAAGAAAAGATGTTGTCTGTAGCTTTTTTATTTTTTCATTATTATTGTTGTTGTTTTAGTGGTTGAGAAATGAGAAAAATATCATCATCTGAAACATTCCATAAACTAGAGACAAAGTCAAATAACTCCCGTTCAAATATTGTTTCACTTCAGCTGGAGTTTGTCCTGTTCTTTTTACATATGTGCATTATAGAAGTAGAAGATGGAGAAGACGATTAGCTAAATTAGTCCATCTCACACTCAGTGCACAATCTATTCCCTACAGTATATTTTCTAGCGCTTTGTCCAGTCAATTTTTTTTATTTTATTTCTGTTTTTACATAAGATCTTAATAGCACAATGGTTTTTGCTAGAAACAGGGTCTTCTCCCTACTGCTAACTATGGGAATACGTGCAATGATTAGGATTCGAGAGCAGATCTCCTTGCATGGTGCTAATATTCCTGAGGATGGCAAGATGGTATAAACTGAGGTCGGTTTACTCTGAAGCGCGCAGTTGGAGGGTTTGGTTCATTGTTTAATTTGCTGAGTTTGTCCCCATGTAAAAAACAAAACGGTGGCATTATGTTTTGGGGTTTTTTTTGCATCCAGTGCCTTCTCGACAGACCTGGATTGGCAGGAAACCCCTTCCGATTTGGCATAGAGAGACGCGTTGACTGTCCTGTGAGACAGACAGATCACAGAGCTATGTCTGTCCAATCAATGGTATTTCTAATTTGCCTATTGCCGTAGCAGCGAAGCATCTAAAGAGCACAAGTGACGTGTTGCTTACTACTACATATGGTGGGTCTTAGGAACATTCCCCATATAGTTTACTCTCTGTACCAAGTGCCACAACTCGTTAGACCTTCTCTATGGGCAGAACAGGGAACTAATCAAAGTGCAGAGCAAGGATAAGAACAATCAAAATGATTCCAAATGGAAGCAAGACGGGAGTGTCAAAGATCAGCTCGTCATTAAAGCGTACCAAAGCAGCAGCTCATACCTTGTATGTCGCCCAATACACACAGTCACCTTGTAGATCTCCCTTCTGGATAGTAATAGGTGTCAAAGCCCCAGTGTTGTTGACTCCCTGGTAGTGGCTAATTTAAGGGGTTCTATTTTGCATACACACCAAAGTTATGGAGGTTAGAGAGCCAGCGATGTGTAGGGAAACATGCTTGAAAGTTTGCCTGGTCAGTAAGATCTAAGAATATTAAGCACTTTGGGGGGATATGTTTAGGGATGTTATTTATTTGATTGTAAACTGCCTGTGTTTCATGTGTTCTTATTCCTTGCATAACACTGGAGGGTAAAATTCAGAGATGCCAGAGAAGGCTAGGTGCTGTGGTGGGAGAATTCAGGATGCCCCGTGCCAGCTAAGCCATACCAGGTGCTCAGTGTGCTCTCACACTCATTCCTGAAAATATCCCGGATACTGGGCTGGATGGACCTTTGGTCTGATCCAGAATGGCCGTTCTTATGTTCTTATGAGTAATGTTTGTCCAAAGAGACAGCAAACCGGAGGCTTGAGGTGTTCTAACACCTAATGCTCTAGCACCTCCACCTCTTTTGCTGTCCCTCTGGAAGTCGGTGCGTGAAGGGAAAGGCATGTACGGAACTGACCCGGTCCTAACCTGGTGTAACCCTCCAGACTTACTGGTGTAAGTGAGATCAGAATCAGTCCTGCTGCGTTTAGATGGGCAGGGTGTATAAGTCAGGACACAGCTCTGTAGGTAACATTGCTGAACTCTCCAGAGCCTCACAGCTCCCCAAACTGCCCTAGACCACCAATTTTTCCCTGTGGGTGCTCCAGCCTTGGGTGCTCCAGCCCTGGAGCACCCACGGAGTCGGCGCCTACGCTAACACCCTGCACACATACGCAGCACCTGGAGCTGGCCTCCTCTGTGTGCTTCTAGCCACTCAGACCAGAGATAAGCCCAGGAGACACATTTTGGATCAAAATCCAACTTTCCCCAGTCCAAGGGTGTTCATAGCTGGGATTCTGTTTCAGCCCATCGTAGCAGATAGGAACCAGCTTCACATGTTGGGCCTAGATCCAGACTTTCCAAGGATTGCAGGGGGTTGGCAGAGGCTGTAGCTGGAATATTGGTTCATGTCCATCTCCGCTCAGAATAAACAGCAGAGGCCGGCTGGCTTTAATCATAGGCAGGCGCCATGGGGGGGGTCCCAATCACAGTGGGTGCCATTCCAGAGAAAGGTCTCTCCTTGGCCAAATGCCATTTCTGAAGTCCCAGCGCATCTTCCCAGAGGTTGGAGACCTGAATGGCTGTTGCACATTGCAAGGAGGAGAGTGCACCCAAGAATGTATTCACCCTACAGAGCTGCGATGCCTCGGGCCAGCCCGGCTAACGGCATCGGGGCCCTTCGGAGAAGTTAGCTCTTTGGCGTGAGGTAGTTTATAGTGAATTTCTATGCAAGGTGTGAGGTCTATTACCGTTAGGAGAAGAGTGTGACTTGTGGTAGGTGATTTTACGTCCTCCGGACGTTCTGGGCTTGGCAGCTGGAGGTTGTTAGCAGTGAGGACAGCTCCTTGGCTTTAAATGTGGATTGCTAGCTTACTAACACCAGGCAGCGGAGAGGCGGGAGAGAAGATAGTGCCTGATCCAAAGAGGCGTCTCCTTGCTAGAAATGCCAAGCCTTCAAATCCTAATGAAGTAATGCAAGTTGAGCTTTCAGGATTGGTGCCTTATTCCTCAGTACCACTGGGTACCAGTGATTTACCATTTGCTGAGCACAACCCCTACTTAGCACCTAATCAACTAGGGTCCTAATCTTGGTGCCATTGAGATCAGTGGGAGTTTTGCCATTGACTTCAGTGGAATCAGGATTGGAACTCTTCAAATCTGTAAAGACCCGATCCTGCAAGCTGCTCAGAGCTCCTCCTGTGAGGTGCTGTGTGCCCTCAACTTCCCTTGAAACTGATCAGGCCTCGTGGGTTTCACTGATTATTTTCAGGGGAATTTGAGACCGCTCAGGACAGGCACTCAGCAACTAGCAAGATTGGCCTGTAAGGTGATATATGAAGTTTACTATCTGGTAATGTGTGTGCATGGATTAAAAATCATTTTATTCAAATGTCTTCTGAGACCAGATCCAGCATATACACAGTTTCTATATTTATAAATATATAGAGATATTTTTTTTGTTCTCAGCTAGTTACCTCTTCTGAACCGCAATTTTCAGAGCAACCGGCATATATTTTTCATTCAACACGTAAAATGACTTTTTACCGTAAGAAAATGAAAGCTGTTGTAAGCATGTGTTTTCTATATTTGTATTATGCATTATCCAATTATACTGAGATTTATTTTCCTCTTTGCTGTGCTCTTTCGGTTGTTATCCTTATTTTATCAGTTATGCTTTTCTAATGTTTTGTAAGGAGAAAAAAATATGCAAAATTGCCAGATGCCTTTTTTCTTTGCAGAAGAAGAATCACAAATGCTTTTTATTACATTTTACCAATCCAATAAACTCCTTAGAAATTTCATTTTGGTTTGCTAGCGTGTGAAATTTTTTTCCCCAAGTCGAATGGTATTTGCTTTCTCTCAGCCTCCCCCTGCAATTGTGTCTCGTTTCTCTTTCTCTCTGAGCCAAATCTTTTCACCCTTAGCCTTCCCAAGCTGTTTGAAAAAGGTGCTCAAAGCCAGCATCTGCTGGGGCAAGGATGCTTGAAGAAAGTCGGGAGAGAGACCTCTCAACGCTTGTGTAGGCCATTACATGAGCATCGTAAACCTGAGCCTTTGGTTTGGAGAGCACTCCGTTCCTGAGCCCTGAGGTAATCGAGGTGCAGGCAGCGTGTGTTTTATAGGGAGGTGAGGCTAAGAACATAGTGCCTCACCGACGAGTACTTTCCGGACTGAACTGTGGTCTGATGCAATGGAGTCAAGCAGCCTCCTGTGTATCTGAACAAGAGCAGGGCTCATCCCATTGTGTGGAGGGAAGACCCAAGTGTGGAATGGAAACCTGTTCGTGGGCTGCCTTCAGGATTGTCACTGAAGTACGTCACTTGGACTGTTCCCTGCTCAATATTGCCAAGCCCAGCTGCTCCGAAATCAGGAGGCAGGCCCCCAAAACTGATGAGAGCGTGGCTTTCAAAATCCCGAGATTTAAAAAAACAAACAACTTTTGTTTTCTTAATTGGCATCCAAGGTTTTCTCTGTCATCATGAACGCTACTGTAAAAAAAAAAATAGCCATGATTCTCCTATAATCACATGAATCCAAGAGTTGGGGCTTAAAATCAAACACCAACTATTGCAAGACACAATAGAGCCATGAGTTACCAACACTGCCTGCTGGATCCACCGTGGGAGGGACATCCCGTCCCTGCGCAAGAGCTGATAGCAGGAAAGTGAGGAAGGACATATCAGTCTGCCCTCCCCCCCAAATTAATGATCCCTCTTTTCCTGTTAAAGAGGGAGCTCTGAGAGCCGTGTGTGCTCATACCAATAGTGCCGTCCCTATGTGTGCATGGAAGGTCCGTCGAGAATCCTGGTGGGTTAGACATCACCCATGCAGAAATGTTCATGCTCCGCTGCAGCTCCCCCAGCCACCAGAGGCCTCTCCTGTTGGCAGAGGGGTGGCTGGCTGGCAGAAAGCCAGTGAGCCAACCAGTAAGCGGGCAGTGAGCATGCCAAGGGGAAGCAGTGGGGGCTGCAGGATGAAAGCCCCTCAGTGTGGGAAGGAGGATAGCACAGTTGTGTGAGAGGGACTGGGGTGAGGTCGAGGATGCAGTTTACCGAGAAGGCTGGGATTTCCAGAGGAATCCAGGGGAATGAGTCACCCAACTCAAGTTAAAATACAGCCGGATTTGGGCATCCAGCCCCCTTTGAAATCCTTCGGCTCCTTTGAAATCCAAGCCAAGGTTAAGAGATGCTCAGATGTGAACGTAGAGCAGGCGGGGTATGGTGAGAGAAGCAGGAACGGAGGGCGCTGTGAAGAGAAGCCAAGCGCAGGGCAGGAGACAGGGGCCAACAGGCCTTGCCCTGCCTCTAAAGCGTCCTGTCACATTTAAAGCCAGAAGGGCCCATTATGCTCACCTAGTCTGATGACCTGGAGAGCACAGGCCCGAACCTCACCCAGTGATTCCTGCCTCAAGCCCAGAACTTCTGGTTGAGCTAAGCTTGTTTTTTAGAACGAGGCAACTTATCTTGATTTAAGCACGTCTGGGGATGGAGAATCTACCACGTATATAACCCTCACTACTGAAATTGTGCATCCTACTTCTGGCCTGAGCTTGGCTAGCTTCCAGGCAACTGATCTTTTGATACCTTTTCCTGCTAGATTAAGCGTCATCCCCTGCCCCGTCTGACGCCTCCTCCTGCGTACATGTAAACCATGATCAACTCACCGCTGAACTTTCTCTTAATTAAGCGAAAGAGGCAGAGCTGCTTGAGTTGGTTTTGCATTTCCAGTCTGCTGGTGTCTCAGCCTTGAAAGGAGATGCCAAACCCCTGGCCCCCCCCCCTCCCCAGAAGGCTTTGTGAACGGGACAGCTTCTGGGAAAGGATGAGTTCCGCAGCTGCCCCGGCAGGGCGTGACAGCTTGAAGGGCTTTAGCTTGGTAATAAAGGGGTTCAAATGTGGCGTCCTCAGAAGCCGATTCCAAGTCCTGTCTTGTGTTCCAGAATGACTCAGTCCTATTACTTCCTTTCTAACAAGGTGCGTTTTCTCTGAACTTACTCGGATGGAAAAGTTCCAGGGAGCTGTTGTCCGCACGTGCCTCCGAAACTCTTCGGAAGGGAGAGACATGATTAGCGCAGTAGGTTGGGCGGCTGCTTGTCTTGCCGCAGTTCCCGGGGTTGCAGTCAGAACACTCTGAAGGCAACGGCAGCACCGTTAGCACGGCTGAAAAGCAGGTGCCGCAGGCTGGCTTTCATTGCTTTGTTCGAAGCACCTTTCAAGTTTGAAACCTTTGATCTTCCTCTTTGCCACCTCCCAGCCGTTATGTGTCGTGCGACGGCTCTGCGTGGCGAAAGGATGTATAGTTTTGAACGCACCGAAGGGCGCTGTTTCAGAGAGACTCTGTTGGCATGGCAAGCTCCACGAGTGGGTTGCCAAAGTACAAAGGAGCAGGTACATCTAACCCTGTGGCAGCCTGCGACAGAGAGCCGCCCAGTCTGAGACGACAGATGCAGGCTTGCCGGGCTCCCACCAGTGCTCCAAAAACAGCCTTCCTAGGCCGCAGAGCCGGAGGCATTTACACAACTATTTTTAGAGCGCTTACCCGAGCCTTCCCAACCCAGGTCTGTCGACCCAGGCTGGGAGGCTCCCTGCCGCGGGCCATCTCGACGTATCCTCTGTGTTTGTCGGTGCCAGGTACAGCCTGCCTAGACGGTGTGGTTGGGGATTTTAGCCTGTCTGTCCCTTGTCTCATCACTATCCATTCCTGGCAGGTTGCTACGCAGGGCGATGCCACGCCTGCTCTCTCGCCTGTCTCCCAACGTTTCACGGGGGGGAAAAACACCCACGGGAAAACAGATGTCGAGGAAGTTGGCTAATAGATTGACTGTGGAATTAGTAGTAGTACTATGGCAGTCACACCCAGCGGCCCCCAAAAGAGGATCCGTGCCCCAGTGAGTTTATCATCTAGATTTGGAGCATCTCCCCTCTACGTGGCTGGGTTTGGATTCAGCCTGGGGTGGCAGCAGACGGATCAGTCTGGGGGAAGTTTAGATTGCTGCTGCCATTGCTTGCGTCTGTACAGCACCCAGCGCAGTGAGGTCCTGGTGTCTGGCTAGGGCTTCCAGGTGCACTGGGAATACGGATAACTAATAATGTGTTGTGGGGATAACGATAGGGCTTCACTGACAATGAAGTCAAGTAGATTCTGGAAGAGCACAGAGTTTCTGCTATTGCTTCCAAGGCACTGGCTGCACCTCCAGGGCTGCGTCACCCCCCGTGGAACCGATCGCAACATCTGCAAGGTAAGTAAAAGTACACTCCAGTCACTGCAGGGCAGAACAGACTGCACTTGTATCTTGGAATCCCGTCGATGGTGGACTCAAACCGCGGCCTTTAAATATACATATAAAAATGCTGCAAAATCATCGCTGTTTCAGCAACGAATTAATCGGGAATGCTCACGGCAAAGGAGTATATGAGGCAATAAATGGATCTGGCCGCTGATTCAAGGCTGACGCCGAGGCATTTAATTACTGCGAAAGCCAATTATCACAGGTGTGTCCTCTGCCACCCTGGACATTGTTGCTACTGTACGACCTGGCAAAGGACCGGTAGTAAAGCTGGAGAAGAATAGATGTGTGTGTGAAATACGTGGCTTTCTAACCAGGTCAAAATTCTGCCATGCCCCATTCTCCGACTTCCCATTTGTGTCACTTGCAGATGAACACTGGTAGATTCCAGGAAAGGTCTTGTAGGCAAAAGTCCCACTGAAATTTGGTTTGCTGGACCTAAGTGGTGCATAGCCCTTGTGTTGGCCCTCTGCCCAGAGGTGCATTCCTAGCCTGCGCGCAAAGGGGTGAGCTCAGACCCCGGTGATAGGGGCTGGAGAAACACCAGTTGGGATTGCTAGACAATTCAAAAGGTGGAGGCTGATTTTGAGAGGGGACTGAGCACTCGCACCTCCCATTGAGTTAACCTGGTGCCCTCAACACCTGTGAAAAATCAAGCCCTTCACGTCCAAATCCCCTCCTAACCTCGTTCAGCAGAAGTCACTTCTTCCCTTCAAAGGAGTTTCCTGGAGAAATTCTCTCTTAGAAAATCCTTGGCAAGGAACCTTAGCCAGTCTTGGCATGCAAACCTGCCTCACGCTGTCACGAGCAACCCTCTGCTTTAAATGTTGACGAGCTCTTTGCTGCCAGTTAGCGATGGGAAACGCAGTCTGTGTGTTAAACCAGAGCTGGGAATTACGTCCAAATGCCAAACTGTTTGTTACACTTACTGCCCACCGCCTTCCGCCTTGGGGGGCGGAAACCTTCTTGACAAGCTAGTCCGGCTCATTCAGGCCAGGCAGAGATGCGGTTAGAGAAATGTGTGAAGTCAGATAACCACAGACACCTCTGGAGGTCTCTCTCTGCCACTGACGAGAACCTTGGAACAGAGGAATGCCAAACTGGATCAGATCGGGGTCCATCTGGCCCATTGTCCTGTCCCTGACATGGGCCAGCACCAGTTGCTACACAGGTTGGTGGACTTGTCACAGTTGAGAGGAACTGCACCTGTATTCCCTCCCCGTCATGCAGGAAGGACACCCGCTCTAGGCTCCTGGCTCTTCACCTCTCCTGGGTGCAGACCCGCCGCTGTCACCCTGCAGGGTTCTTCCAGGCTACACAACTCCCTGCCTACACTGTGATATCCCCAGCAAGCCAGACTGCCGAAACAGACTAGCGACTGCGCTTCGCTTTCCCCTCTGAGGCTATGAACAGCGTAGTTGCCCCCTGTCTCAAGTGACCCCACCGCTCTTTATCAACAAGCATATTTATTCTTAAGGTGAGCCTCACAGAGGAATCATACACAAAATAAAAATCCCTATACGCCTGCTGAAAGCTTCCCAGAGATCACCACCAGTCTGATGCGGCCTCAGTAGGCCAAAAACTTTCCATCCCTTCCCACGAAGGGTTGGGGCTCTCCTTGGTCAGAAGGTCCTGTCTGTTAGCTGGATCAAAAAGAAGGCCCTGAGACAGTTTAGACCAGATGTGGGCAAACTACGGCCCACGGGCCACATCCGGCCTGTGGGACCGTCCTGCCCGGCCCCCGAGCTCCCGGCCGGGGAGCCTAGTCCCCGGCCCCTTCCCCGCTATCCCTCCTCCCGCGCAGCCACGCAGGCCGCGCTCTGGCCCGCCACTCCCGCTGGGCAGCATGGGGAGCACAGCTGGCTCTGGCTGGGTGTCGCGGCTGCGAGCTCCTGCTGCTGGTAAGGGGGCGGGGAGTGGGGGGGTTGGGTAAGGGAGCGTGGGGTCCTGGGGGGCAGTCAGGGAGGAGGGGGTGGTTGGATGGGGTGGAGGTTCTGGGGGGGCGGTCAGGGGATGGGGAACAGGGAGGGTTGGGAGTGGGAGTCCCAGGGGGCCTGTCAGGGGGCGGGGATGTGGATAGGGGTCGGGAGGGCAGTCAGGGGATAGGGAGCGAGGGGGTTGGATAAGGGGGTGGGATCCCGGGGGGAAGTTAGGGGCAGGGGGGTTCCAGGAGGGGGTGATCAGGGGACGAGGTGCAGAGGGCGGTTGGATAGGGGATGGGAGTCCCGGGGGGGCTGTCAGGTGGCGGGGTGTGGATAGGGGTTGGGGCAGTCAGGGGACAGGGAGCAGGGGGGTTGGATAGGGGGTGGGGGTCCCGGGAGGGGGCAGTCAGGGGACAGGGAGCAGGGGGGTTGGATAGGGGGCGGGGGTCAGGGGACAAGGAACAGGGGAGGTTGGATGGGTTGGAGGTTCTGAAGGGGACAGTCAAGGGGCGGGAAGTGGGAGGGGGCGGATAGAGGGTGGGGACCAGGCTGTTTGCGGAGGCACAGCCTTCCCTACCCGGCCCTCCATACAGTTGCGCAACCCCGATGTGGCCCTCACCAAAAAGTTTGCCCACCCCTGGTCTAGACTCAGGCTATTTATCCAAATGTCTTTTCTTTGTCTGTTGGTCCCTGGAGAATCCGGTTTGAACCAGCACACGTGAGCCTTTCCAGGTGGTGATACCTCTCCGGAGGTGTTACAACCCTGAGTGAATTTGCCTAATCATCCCCCACACACCCACACCCCAACTGTTCTTAGTTTCTGGAGGGCTGTGATCTCCCTCCCCCATGGAATTACATACAGTCCCTGGCCCACAATGATACATACACTTAGTACAGTAAGATCTTCCCAAAGATATTGCAGGAAATGATCATCTCTGTCACAGCAGTGATGGGCTCACCTGTCCCCAGGACAAGTTTCCCTCCTGACTCCCATGCGTTAGAGATCATCACGGACCCTGCCTCAAACTTCCTGAACACTTGCGTTGTCTTTTCCTTCTTTAACCCTTACTGCGCTAGCGGTGGGTGTTCTCATTATCTGTGTAAATGCCCAAACCTCTCTTGAATCCTGCTAAACCCTAGGCCTCTAGGATAGCTTGTGGCTGAGAATTTGGCAGGCTAACTGAGGCTGGCGTTAAAGAGAACACGATGACCCTCTAAAACGTCCTCTGACTCCCGGAGCCCGGTGAGCAGTGTTCTTACCAGCCGTTGGTGACCAAATGCACTGCAAACGTTTTTTTTCTCCTGCTGGTAATAGCTCGTCTTAATTAATTAGCCTCTTACAGTTGGTCTGGCTACTTCCACCTTTTCATGTTCTCTGTATGTATATATATCTTCTTACTGTATGTTCCATTCTATGCATCTGATGAAGTGGGCTGTAGCCCACGAAAGCTTATGCTCCAATCAATTTGTTAGTCTCTAAGGTGCCCCAAGTACTCCTGTTCTTTTAACCAGGAAAATATCTGCTCTATTGTGTCAAGTATCAGAGGGGTAGTCGTGTTAGTCTGGATCTGTAAAAAGCAACAGAGAGTCCTGTGGCACCTTTAAGACTAACAGATGTATTGGAGCATAAGCTTTCGTGGGTGAATACCCACTTCGTCAGACTCTCTGTTGCTCTATTGTGGAGATTCTTAATTTCCTAGCCGGTGTTGATTTCCCCTTTAGCTGTGGTTTTCAGCCAAGGCAAAGGAAAGGGAGATTCTAATGACAAAGCCAGGCAGGACTAGAGAAAATCCCCTGTTATCGTCATGACATCTGTGCCGCACGCTAAAATCAACATGCTCCAGCAAAGGAATTTATGAATTATTTTTAACCATTCACGCACTAACTCCTGCCGGTGCCATCTGTGTATAGAAGAGTGAAGGATAGCCAGATACCAGCTGTGGGTAGATATAAGAGCCTGCTTCTCTGATCGACCTGCAGACTTGGTGGTTTGGGGTCCTCTCTATGCATAGCAATACTTACCACAGGTGGGCCGTGAATCCTAGCATACTGCTGTGTGCATGATCATTGTTGTTAATTTAGTGACTTTTTTTTTGACTGTTTGTACTGTTTTTACCCCATTGTACAAAACACTGTACAGACACCTCTGACAAAAAAGATGGCCTCCCTCTCCAAACAGTTTGCAGCAGAAGCAGAAGATGAGAGAGACCAGGTGGAGGCAGACGGGGGAGCCGGAGGAAACAATGAGACAATACCGGTCAGTCTGGTTGGCAGTGGTTTAAACACCCCAGCTCTCTGACTGGTGTCGGGTTTTTTGTAGGCATTGCCACAAAGGAGAGTTTTGAGGACAATGCTGCGACTTTGTGGATGTTCACGGGAAGGCATGTAGCAAACGGGCGATGAAGGCTGGGATCGTTGGCCAGTCGGAAGTGGGAGTCAATGCACTGGGGAGAGAAGCGCCTATTTCAGGATCCGTCTCTCTTGTCCTTTCAAAGAAGGGTCACCACAGCTTCCATCAATATCTGTGAGTCATCCAAGGAGTTCTCCAGCAAAAACCAGAGGAGGTGAGAACTGATCTTCCTGATAGTTCTAAAATAGAAAAGGAGAAAAAAATGTTTCCCGCCTTCTCTGTGCATCACAAAGAAACCAAAAAAGAGGCACAAAGGGGCACATTTCTTCTCTTTGTAGGCCACATATAATGTTGAATAATAATAATACCTAGCTCTTATATAGTGTTTTTTATCTGTAGATCTCAAAGTGCATCCCAACCTCTAGTGTATTTATCCCCACAACACCCTGGAAAGGAGGGCAGTACTATTATCCCCATTATACAGATGGGAAAACTGAGGCACAGATAGGCTAAGTGACTCACCCAAGGTCACACAGGAAGTTTGTGGCAGAGCAGGGACTTGCCCCCAGGTCCTAAGCTGGTTCCCTAAGCACTGGACCATCCTTCCTGGTTGTACTGGGCTTTGGATATACTAAATTCCACTCCACGCAACCCTCCCAACTTTAGTCAATGGGTTTCTCAAGCATGCGAAAGCAGAATTTGACCCACTGCATTTAGCACAATTCCTGTTAATGACATTCCAGCTACTGAACCTACAAAGAGTCCACAAGTCTTTATAGTCTCTGTCTAGACTAGTACGTCAAAGGCAACCGGGCCGCGGTTTCACTCTCAGTTGTTCAGCTGAAATATGTTAGTGGTGCCTTTGTACTGGCCGGAGAATTTTATGCTGAGTTTGCGTCCGATAAGAGAATGCCATTCAAAGAAAAGAAAAGAGGAAACCTTCTTTCTGCATTCATTTTAGGATCGCCAGCCCGGAGTGCCGAAGGCCCGGCTTTTCCCAATAGACCCCTGCCTTGTTCTGGAGGGACCACATCAGAGAGGCCTCAATGAGGTAACCTGTCTGTATACAAGTGCAACTGAGCGCAGGCATTTTGCCCCCTCTTTTCAGGGTCGTTGAGTCTCCTGGGCCCTGCTAAGCCTGGCCTCTCTGGTAAGGCTTCTAACGAGGGTTGTCACCCCGCCGGGTTTTACCCAGACAGTTTTTGGTTTCTGTGTCCCGGTGCCATTTAGTGTTGCCGGGTGCCCGGAAAGTTCGGTTGTAAAGGGGACGTGACAGTGTTCGGGCAGATGTACTGACCAGACACCAAAAGCCCGGTTACTGTGGGGCGAGGGGAGGTGCCAGGTCATTAGCCTGCACCAGCCGGGGCCGCCTCCTGTCTGCAGACACAGCAGCTCCCGTCCCAGCCCCGGAGCAGAGGGAGCCCAGCTGGCAGGGGGGAGGGAGAGGGAGGTGGAGACAATCCAGCGAGCGAGGGAGGGAAAGGGGGAAGAGAAGCGCGTGAAGGAGGCGGGGCTTTGGGGGAAGAGGCGGAGCATGGGTAGGGCCTTGCAGGGAAGAGGCGGAGATGGTGGCAGAGCCTGTAGGTAGGGTGACCAGACAGCAAATGTGAAAAATCAGGACAGGGGCTGGGGGGTAATAGGAGCCTATATAAGAAAAAGACCCCAAAATCGGGACTGTCCCTATAAAATCGGGACATCTGGTCACCCTACCTGTAGGAGAGGTGGAGAAGGGGCGTGGCCTCAGGGAAGAGACGGAGCAGGGGGGGAAGAGGGTTCGGGGCAGGAGGTGGGATCTCGGAGGTCCGGTTACCAACAATTAGAAAGCTGGCAACCCTGCTTCTAATAAGGGAGCCAGACTGTGGCTGTTGTGATGGTGAAGCTGTTGTCTCCTGCCCCACAAGGCACTGAACAGCCACAGCTGGGTAACAGCCCTGAGTCACTATGGTGAAAACTTCCTACTGCTGACCGCAGATTGCTTAGCACGGGGACCCCTTACAGAAGATGGGCTGCGGTTAGGGGACGGGTGGTGAAGGGTAAGAGGTCAGGTAGGCCCTGGCTCGGCCTGTATTGTAAGTGGTAGGAAGGGATGGAGATTCTGCGCTGGGAAGAGTGGAGACCCTGGTGAGAAGGTTGAGATGCGGGGTCCTTCTTACACAGCAGTCCAAGAATTGGCTCTCCTAATATCACCAGCCGCAAACCCAATCCTGTGGTCTCACCCACACAAGGGCCTGCACCTGCCCGTCAGGGTGACGGATTCAGGTTCAATGGATCGGTGAGACAGGCCCCAGCCTCTCGGGGTGGGAGACATCAGGCGGCAAATGTGTCTGTCAGCTCCTCGCCTGAACAGCTGTTCTGTTTCCTCGCTGAACATGTGATTATCTCTTTAGTTCTTTAATTACCCAATCAGCAAAATCAAATCAATCAAGGTTATTCCCAGCTCTAATAAACATTCTCCGAGGTTGGATTTCTGTATGGATCAGCTCCTAGAGACTTGAAAGGAAACATTATTTTTCACTGGCCCAGTTGGTCCAAGTTGGAGGGGGGGACGCTTTGTCTTTTGCCTAAACAACCAGCAGGGTGCAGGGGGGACTGGATGCTAATTCTGCCTGCCGGTGGGTTGATTTTTGTGTAGCGCTGTCTGGATAGGAGCCGACTGGTGTTGGCTGGAAGTTGTCATCAGGCAAGGACTGCCTGACAAGGGTCTGCCTCACAAACCTGCCAGCGCAAGTGGGGGCGTTGCGAGTCCCCTGGGACTGAGATTGGGCTTGTCCTGGGGGGTTGAGCTCTCCAAACTGGGGTGGAGGCTCTGTGGGGCCGGGCTGTGGGGGGAGCCTGTGCTGCTGTTTGCCTTGCTGTACCTGTTCCCTGAATAAGGCTCTCCATCTGGAACATTTCTCTCTCACCATCACCAGCGACATTCAGTGGAGAGCCAGCAAAGAATTCATGGTGTTCGGTGAGCCAGCTGCTATTTCTCCCACTGACAGCAGGGGGCGACAAGACTGCCTATTGTTAATAGTAGTCAATATTTATATTATAGCAGTGCCCAAAGAACTCAACTGGGACTGGTGCCCATTGTGCCAGGCGCTGCGCAAATCAGGGACATCTGATAGGAAATTGGCTCCTGTCTCTAGGCTAGTCGATTGCTTTCTTCCTTTGTGTGCGGCATTGGCTGGGCAGCAGGACAGTGAGCTCTGCAGGACAGGGACTGTCTTGTTGTTCAGTGTTTGTACAGCCCCTAGCACAGCTGGGTCCTCCCCCACGACTCGGGTTCCTGGGCCCCACCGAAACATAAACAGTAATGATCAATAGCAACACAATGATGTTACGTGTCTTCCAGTGTGTACAGCAGGGGGGATAGCAGCTGGGAGACCCGGGTGCCTTTCCCAGCTCAGCCACTAGTTCTTTGCCTGACCCTGGGGGGAGTCATTTCAACTCACCATGCCTCAGTTTCCCCATCTGTAACACTGAAGTGACGATCTCATTTCCTTGACGCCGAGAGTGCATGGTGAAGCTTCGCCGATCAATGAGTAGAGCGCCTGCAGTGAAATTCAGCCCTGGCTAGTGGGCCGGCACAGGGCCTCCGTGCCACTAACGCCTCATGTCAGCCCCGGGCGGACTCCCCCGCTGCGTTCCCTGGAGGAAAGGCACTCAGCGGAGCGACCGGTATTACTAATCGTGAGATCCCAGCACTTGGTTCCCTGCATTTTCAAAACTCCCCTCTGCCAATCCTGGGTCTGGTGAGCCCGACTCATTGTTCTCAGGGGCTCCGGGGGCGTGATAAGATCTCACGAGAGCAGTGAGCCGTCCCGGCCTTGCCGCACATGGAGCTGATTCTGTGTCGCTTCTTGTCTTTCAAGGAAATAATTCCTGAAGAGGAGGAGAGCTCCAGTCCACAGGAGAAAAATCTCCTCAAGCCGCTAAACCTGGCAGGCTCAGCTCCTTGTTTCGGGTAATTTCCACGCCTCCAGCAGTCTCCCCAGCTCTTTTGTTCTGCAGCTGATAATTAGGCACTGCTGCTATTTCCCCGCATGCTTTTTCTGACCCCTTCAGGCTGCCTCCGCGCTCAGCTGTGATGCTCACATGGGTCATTTCTCAGCAGCTCTTCTAAGGAGAGCGACCGGCCGCTGCCGGCCCCACGGCGCCTTTGATTCTGGCACTGATTAGCAGCAGAGAAGCCATCTGGTGGGGACTGGCATGAAGCGTGGCAGGGGCAGCAAGACAAGGTTTCCTCTCTCCCGGTGTCACAGAACAACAGATGAATCTAGCCCCCTGGGTGGTCTCTGCACCGGAGAGGCCCAGGGCTGGCACAGCAGGGCGCTGTGGGTCAGGATTGGGGAGTATCCGCAGAGCCGTGCTCAGAGCTGGCATACAAGCGGGGACTGCCTGTGGGTCAGGATTGAGGGGCACCAGCAGAACTGTGTGCAGGGCCCAGCACTGGAGAAGCAGGGAACGCTGCAGGACAGCCTCTAGGTACGTTGGCAGAGCTCTGCTGGGGACCGTCACCAGAGGAGGACACGTTATAACTAGAGCTGTACCCAAGCCATGAAATCTGGCTCTTCCCTGTTCCAGTGTATGAGTGTGTCGGATCCAGCGTCTTGTCTGGAAAACGATCTCCCGTTAGAAATTAAGCCCCGTTAGGATGGGATGCGAGACCTGACTAGCAGGTGGGCAGTGGGTCAGGATTATGGGGTGTCAGCAGTTCTGTGTGTGTGTAAACCCTGGCCCGGAACAGATGCGGACTGAGGGGCATCGGCGGATGTGGGGTGGAGGAGCCCAGGCCTGGCTGGGATAAATACCCAGGGATATTGCTTTGCGGACAGAACTGTGCAGCAGCGTGAGGGATGCACTGAAGTGTGTGGGGTCATGTCTCCTCCTAGCGGCTGCCCCAGTGATTGCAAGCAGCCGGTTGCGAGTTATGCCTGTAACTCACGTGTAGTGGCCGGGTCCTGGGTTTGATCTCTGCTGCTGACGCAGCCTTTCCCAAGGCCTGTCTGGCATCCAGCTAGCAAAGCACCTGCCACTTCCGGGAACCCAAATCCCAGGGTCTGGGATCAGCAGCTTTACTGCTGCATAAGGGGGCAAAAACAATTCAAGTAGCAGAGGACTTCAGCCGTATTTTTCCCTTCCCCTCCACCCTCCGATCCTTTCAAGGCTACACCCCCGTGTCCCCATGCCCACCCCCCACCCCCGCCACCAGCTCTCAGATTTCCTGAGGCCGGCCACTGGCTAGTGGTTCCCAAATAATACTCATCCCCGATCGGAGAGCAGCAGAATCCCGAGCGACAGTGCCAGCAGGGCCGGGAAGCCGGGCTTGCAGCATCCCGGCAGGGGACACATTTGCTCACTGCGTCTGTTTCCCAGCAGCAGCGGCCCTGTTTACTCTGGGATTCACTTTTTCTCCAGTAAATAGGCACCTTGGGAGCAGCATTTCCATCTCGGATGTTAAATTTAGCAGCGGTGCTTCCCCCTGCCCGCCCCCTTCCCACCGGCTCCTGGAACCCCCCCACCCCCCTCCAGCTCGCCCGCTTTGTCGCATTACACAGTAATCTGAGATGCCTTGGCCAAGCTCCAGGGAACAGAATGTACTTGGCAGGGAGACGGGTCTTGATGTCTGCAAAATGTCGGGAAATGCAGCCAAGAGCTGCTAACTGGGTCATTAACCTCCAGAAGAAGAGCAAGTCATGGAGCCGTGCTCGGTCGCACTTCAGCTCGCCTATAAAAATGGCCTGGTGTGAGGAGAGGAAAGGGGTGGTGTACGGCGTCGGTTCCTAGGAAGTGAATGCAGCTGTTCTCCCACCCCCGACCACCGCCCTGCCCCGCCCCGTACGGCTCCCACAGGGCCTTTTAAACACCCCACGACCTCCGCGCTGCTATCCCTAGGCACTTTCAAAGGTGCCCTGGCCACTCTCCCTGAGACGTGTGACGGGGATCACTGGCCCCGTTTACTGGGGTACAGCCCGTCCATCCTGGAATATGAGGCTTTTCGCTCCCTGACCCAATACGCAGCCATTTATCCATCTACCCAACTCTCCCAAGGCGTGATGGCTGAGCGCGATGCTCCCCGGCTCCTTTGACCAGCAATGGGAGATGGTTTCCCTGGGCGGGAGAAAATGAGCGGTGGAAGCAGCCTGGCTGGTACCTCTGTCTCCTCTGGGCTGCGTGTGGCTCTCAGCTGCCATCAAATCCCGTCGCCTTGGGACAAAGCAATCTGCTAAGCCGGTGATGGCGACCGCTCCTCCGGGCTGGGGCCTGAGTCCATTACAAGGGTCCCACTTTCCCTCGGAGCCGGTGCCCCGTGGCTTGGCAGCGAGTACCACACAGCTCCGGGCAGAGGCAGCCACAGCTCTCGCTAACAGGAATAAATCGTGACTAGGGCAACCTTCCTTCCTCCCGCACACCCAGTCCGCTGCCCAGGGGCATTCAGGGGACTCTTTGCCCCCAGTGGGTGCTGCTAGCACAGGGTAAGTCCAGCTGGGCCGAGGGCAATGCGTCGGCTCCAGATTGCATTCAGGTCTGGGGCTGGGCCTGGCAGGTGCTGCCAAGCATCAGGCTGTTCTGGGGTGGGTTCTGCTGTCCCAGGACGTCCCCAGGGGGGTCGTTGTCGTGATGCTGCTGGGCAGAGGCTCACGAGAAGGGCTTGAGCTGGAGCCATGTCCTGTTGGCTCACCCTGCACGGTCTCAATCCCTCCTCAAGTGTGCTGGGGGTGGGTCCTCAAATCCTTTTATAATGCCCCCATGCCGCTAAGTTGTGGTTTGTCCAGACTATACATGGCCCCCTGCTGTTAACCGTCCCTGGTGCCACCACAGCACGATTCTCAGGAGACCCACCCAGGCCCCAAGCGCGTCAGCCCTCACCCTGTGGAAAGGCCGCGACCCACCGGCCACGGCTGGGCGAAGGGGGAAGGGGCCCCCTTGAGACATCAGGTCACGCTGAGCCGTTTGGGGTGGAGCACAAGGCATGAGCTGCGGACTTACAGAGCTGCAGGCAAGTTGGCTCCTTGTGGCACGACAGCCCAGTGTTTTTTTCTGCTGCTGGGCACTGAGGGGACTCCCTGGGCAAGTCACTTACTCTGGGCCTCAGTTCCCCTCTGTCCAATGGGGATACCAGCACCTGCCTGCGCTCCGGGGCTGGTGAGGAGAAATACATCAGGGATCGGCTGGTTCTCAGCTAATGCAGTGACAGTACCTCAGTAGTACCTGCTTTTTAAGGCCCCCTGAAAGTCAGCAGAAGATGGGGGGGTGGTTTCATGGGGTGCAGAATCCCCTCCAGCTTGATGACAGCTTGAAAGGAACTGCCCCAAGACATTCCTCCTGCCCCCACGCCGTTCCTTCCCCTCCCCCGTCTGCCTTTGTCCAGAGGCAGGGGAGAGTTAGTGGCTTGAATTTGAACTGAGAGGTGGTGTATCTTCGTTTAAAGTGTATTTGAATCGTAGTCCTTCGCTTTGTCCCATGCCCCGAAGGCTCATATAATAACATGCTCCATCGGCAGATCTCAAAGACAAAGGGCATCAGTATCATTATCCCCCTTTTACAGAATGGGAAACTGAGGCCCAGAGCACCCAAGGTGACCCGGCAGGCCAGTGACAGAGCTGGGAACAGAACCCACCTATCTGGAGTCCATCCGGCGCTCTCTCCACTGGCTACCCTAGTGTGACGATTTTCTTGTCAGTCATCATTTCGATAGCCACGTGGTCAGTGTGGTTATTAGTCATTCCCTGGCATTAAAAAAACACGTCCAATCAGCCCGCTGTACTCTGCGTTAAACTATCCGCCCAGTCTGTCCTCTGTGTTGGGGCGTCGCATCTCACTGGGGCCAGACACGTCCCAGCTTTGCTAGGCATTTGCCTGCCGGGGGTGGGAGCGGGACTTGGGGGCTGGGTGTGCAACGTAGCCGATTGTTGCAGAAGGTGGTGGGGGGGGGACAGTCAGGTGTCTCGGCCCCCCCATGGTGCAAACAGCCAGAGTGTCTGTCAGTCAAGGGTTGGCAGCGTTTAAGATTTTCTCTTTCCACAGCCCCACCAGCAATCCTGCTACTGGGGTGTCCTCTGCTGGCAAGAGCAGGTTGGAACAGCCGCTGCCATCCTTAGGTGCAGCGCAGCTACCTACTGTGAGCCCGGCTGGGTCTGAATCATGACAGGGCCCAACGACCAGAGCGTGAGTAGCTGGACCTGGGCTGAAGGGACCCCACCCCCTTGCTGCTCTGCGCATATTGGCCTGGGTGCACCTGGCAATGCACAGGCAAGGCCTTGAGCAATGTCCCAGCAACCCGAGCCTGAAAACATGACCGAAAAGCCGAGATTGCGCTGAGCGGAGAAGGGAGGGGCGGAGGGGCAGTTGCAAATGGCACTTGGGTGTGTAGCGCTTGTCTGGCCCGAGACCCCCATCGCTGGGAAATCCGGTCACCCGGGAGGGGCGTTATCACGGGGTTGGGTTTTGCTCGTTAAGTCGCCGTGTAGCATTTATAACTTCTTTTAAAAAAACACATTAATTTACTGTACGTTCTTCATGAAGACCCAGGACAAGGTGCCACCTCCTTTCCGATGGGAAAAGAGGCACCTTCACCATGCGCTAAAATAGACAATATTAAACTCAATACGGAGCCCGGGAATGTTGAGCCTTCTCCTGGCCCCTTCCTCCCATTCCCAAACACACACGCGCGCCATCCAGCAAAAACAGGTTACAGCTCAAATCAGAGTCCATCCCTCCCCAATGGAAACCCCCACACCCGTGGCCCTGGACTTCCCCACACACCACCTTAGGTTTGTTGCATGCTCTGAAGATCGGGGGTAAGGAAGGGGGAGTCAATTTCAAAGCCAAGAATGCCCTGTCTGTAGCTACCTCTCTTCTCTACCCAGGGACCTCCAGCACCTCTGCTGATCTCTGCTGCAGGAACATGGCCCAGGGTGAGCTGGCCACTTCTCAGGTACAACGGTCCCAGGCCTTTGTGGATTTCATGGAAGAAGCAATTTTTTAGGCAAGATTTGAGTCACGGCCCCTTTGAAAGCAGCGACAGCCAACGATGAAGCGGCAGCCAACGATGCCCGATCCCCAGTGTCTATTGCAGCAGTCTCAGCTACGCCGGCCTCCATTCAGTAGCATTGTGCACGGAAGAGATGAAAGCATCGGAAAAGGAAACGGGGCTGAACAGGCTCAGATCCCGAGCTCTAGGCCTTTGTTTTGCATTGCGGTCACCCAGCTGAGCTCGGCTTGGAGCAGAGTCCTTCCTGCAGCTGGACCCGAAAACAGCTGCCAAGGAGAAACCCCGGCAACCACCGAGATGTCCTTGCCGGATTGGCAAGAGGAGGAGGGCCGTGCAGCAGGAGGAGGGTGCTCGTCTGGGTGTTTGGCGAGAGCCACAGCTCACCTCTGCCACTGGAGCCAAATCCTGCTGGCCCAATACAAGCAGAAATCGGTCAGAGCTTGAGCCTGCCAGGACGAGGATGAGGCACTCGACAATGGACTCCTGTTTGCCTCTGACCATGGCAGTACTGGCTGAGAATAACAACTAAGCCATGGCTGATCTCTGATCTCCTGACTTCAAGGACGTGGGCCGTGAGCCGCCATAGCCCACTGCGCCAGGGCCATGACAGGAAGAAGCCTGGGGTGATGCCGCAACGTGTCAGCCCTTGGCGGAGCTACCTGGGTACCTACGGCAGCCTGTGTGTAGCCATCGGGGTAGGGAGAGGCTGAATTTCAGGTGCGCCGCCGTGGTGACCCGTCAGTCCCTCTGGGGAGACTCCATTGCTTGGGGCGTTGCTGAGTAGACGGGACACAACCCTAGGAAATATACGGCTGCAAAGAGTCCTGCAAGGGGCAGTGGACTGAGCTGACCGAACGGAGGTGTGACAGGCTGAGAGGGGGCACTCACCACGCCTCTGGCGAATGAGGGGAGTCAGCTCAGCTCAGCTGCCCCCTCCCCTCGCAAAGGTGCTGAGGGGAAGAGCTGTGAGTTGGTGGCTTCGGGGGTGGATAGAGGAGGATGCTTCCGGGAAGGCTGGGCTCATGAGACTTCCGGCTGGGAAGTTTTGTGTGTTCCAGACACAAACACGCTCCCACGAGGAAGAGACCCGCCTGCCCGCCTCCATGTGATCTGGGCTGAGTCACTGCACCAGCTTATCCGCCCGTTTCCCAGCTGTAGACCTATGAGTCTCCCCGAAGTAGAAGCGAGATGATGACAACCCAGGACTGACCATCGACCAGGCCCAGCCTGGTGCAGGCTGATGGGAATTCCTCAGTCAGTGGGAAAGAGGTGAGTGCAGAGCTCTGGGGAATTTGTCGGGGGAGAGGATCAGAGGCCATGACCCATGTACCGTTAATGGCAGAAGTCCTGCCCCCTCTTCTCCCATGCCCACATCCTTGGGCATTTCTCAGAAAGGTAGCACCATAATGCTGAAGGTGTGGCAAGTTTGCCTCCCAGCTTCTCCTGTCTTCCTTTGAACACCCTCGCCTGGAAATGGGCCTCTAGGATTGTCTTACCAAAGCCGTCCTCGGTGGCATAAGAGCACCGCAATATGTGCCTGATGGGTGCATTGTTCCACACAGAGCTCTCTTCTCCACCCCAACCCTTCAGTTGTTTGTAGACGCAGCTGCTAATGGCCCGTAAAGCAATGCTGGTCGGAGAGCATTCTGCTGGCCACCCCGGCATTTGAGGACTGTGAATATCCTACAGATATGGGCAGTCCCCTCCAACTCAGGCTCTACATCTCTTCTGCAGGATGGATGTTGATCTCAACCTCCGAGGCCAACCACCCCATAGCGCTCTGGCTGGCTGCAGGGGGATTGGTGATAATGGATACAAAGAGGATTTTTTTTACTGAGGAAGTTGGACACAGCCAGACCCTGTGGTTCTTTCTGTCTCCTTAGCACCCCAACTAACACAGCTTGTGCTGCCCAGGTCACCCCACGCGGCCTGTGAAGTCCTTGCCTGAATTAGGTCTTCATGGCAGGAACGGGTGACCACACTGCAGACCTGACTACAGACCTTCAGAGCAGATGCTCACGCACTCAATAGCAAGATGACACACTTCCACACATAGTTCCTGCTTCTAAAATGGTGATGTCCAAATCAAGGGATGCTGGTTCAGTCATCCAGGCTTCATTGCCAGAAACCCTTACCTCAGTGTTGCTCACTCTCACGATATTTGGTATTTTTCTTCCAGCCCCGGCTCCTGGAGTCATGTTATCACATGAAAGTTTAAACATTCATTTAAAAAATAAAAGTTTCTAGCCCACATGGCTTCAGAGAAAAGCCTGATTAAGGCAATTAAAAAGAACACAACATATGTTATTTTTTAAAATCTCATGATTTTGCGGGGAGACCTGATGCCTGGTTTTTGAATGCTTGGGGTTGGCAGCACTGCTCACTCCCTGTAAAAAGATCATCCATTAGAGGAACAACATGGGAGCTCGCCGGTTAGCTACAGCTGGGGAGGATCTACTGCTGTTTAACCCACCAACCCCAACATGACTGGCAAGAACTTGCACCTCAGAACAACTACAATCACACCCTATGTTAGCCAAAGTCCCCAGCCTCTGGGAGCTTCTACGCCATCTGCCTTAACTCTCCTGGCTTCTATTTTTAATTTATATTTTATTGATTTTTCCCCCCAAAAAATAAGAGGAACTCCCTCCCCCCCCCAAAAAAAAAGAATAAAAAAGTGAAGGAATGGGAAGGGAAGGGAAAGGAGAGTGACATCTTGGGTTCCGTCGGCTAGGAATTAATTAACGATTTCTTAAAGGTCCCTCTTCTCCAAAATGTTACCCACCCTTTAGCTGTCAGGGCAGGTGAGTTGCTGTATAAAGCTGCTAGCCCTGGCGGCAGTCGGCTCTTTTAGCTAAGCAATATGATCTGTTTGATTGCAAGCACCACGCTAGGGAACCACGCTTCTTCTTGGGGAAGGTCGTGTGGCTGTTACTGTGTCCGTCAGCACCATCCGCTTCCCTTTGGTTTTGCCCTCCTAGACTCAGTTGCCTTTGCTGTTGTGTGTGTCGGGGACTTTGTTCCCCTGCTAGTGTGACTTCTCCCTACAGTCTCAATGCCGACAGACAGTCGTGAGTTGTCAGGTGTCAGGAGCTAAGCAGTGTTGGGGCAGAGCTGGCGGTGGTTGGAGACCCCCCCAATTCAATGCGTGGGTGCTGTTCTTCCCTAAGAATCAGTCCTGAACCAATGGCTGCAGCAAGGTGCTGTGCCTTCTGGATACTATGAAATCTAAGTCTGTCCTCGGAGATCCTGTGGCGTTATTAGCAAGTTCCAACACTGCGTCTTCCTAAATACCCCAGAAGTTCCAACTGGACACATTCTTCTTCGCTTCAAGTCCCAAAGTGCTGCATAGTTTTGCCATGAGCTGTTAAACAGCTGCCGAGCTCCACCCAAAAAGGGACTGGGTGAAGTGATTCCTGCGTGTGCATACCTAGAGCTAGATATCAATGTTGCATGACATCCGTGGCTACCTAGCAACCGCATGGCTCTCCTGCACCCATGAGCGTCTTGGAACTTCATAGACTCAGGTCTCCTCCTCCCACAGTGCGGGATGGACTCTATTCCTTGTCCTCAAGAAGATTTCCCCTTTGTGGTTAGCCCTATAGGGTCTATGGCACATTGAAGAGCGTTTCTGATTTCACTTGGAGAGGGGAGGGCAGTGGTGCACATTTCACATTTCAGTTATAAATATTAGGATCCGATCCAGCGCCCATCAGACTCGCTGAAGGCCAGATAGTTGCACCAGGAAGTAATTTAGCCATTTGAATATGTGCATGGAGAAAATTGCATGTCTCTTATTTACTGCATGGTTGATGCACAGCAAAGAGGGTAATATATTAAAAATGTGAGGACGGTTTAAGCACTCTGTAATTAACTGCTGTCTATATAACCAGAAAGCTAGAGCAAGTGAATTCAGTCTCAGTTAAGAGACTTATTAGCTGTCTGTGGGTTTTTTTTAACATTTTACTGGTCCATCATTAACTACCCCTAGATTATCTTGTCAAACTGATAATTAAATGCCTCAAAAATTCATTACAGACTGGGTATATTAATAAGAATGTAATTAAGTAATGTTTGCTTATGTGATTCCTGTCTATTACCTGCTCACTGATTTATCTCCAAGGCATTTCTTAAATCTTTGTAGTAGCTTCTTCAGAATCAATAGAGGCCGGGAGTCAATAAACACCTTATTAGACCCAAATGAGCTGCTTAATTGGGGGAATGCAATGAAGGGCTGTTCTGGCTCTCCAGGGAGTTTCAATATGGGGGATATGATCTGACAAACATCAGCCTAAAGAATCCCAGCGGCTATTTCGCTGCTGCACTCAACTCAGGCACAGCAAGGTTTTATCTTTGTAGGGCCTGATCTTGCTGACCCATGGCAAGCTCTCAAAGCATGTCCTACTGGGGAGTCACTGGCTGCAACGCCACAATTGATTATTGAATACGTCCACGTGCTTCAGGGAGGAATTCAAACTGATTGGTTTGTAGGAGAAATACACTCTCCCCTCCCCCAATATCCTCTCCAAACTTACAGCACGTTCTCTTTGAGTACAGCATGGGATTTTTGTGGGAATTTACATGGAAAATCCATGAAGTCATTTGAGTTAAAATTAATTACAAACAAGTTCATTTAAGAAATGGGGCATCTGTGTGAAAGTTTGTTTTTTCTTTGTTTAGAATGATCTTAATAATGGATAACACAGAAACTTGAAACTTCCCATAGAGTTCAGACTAATTGAAATCGTGTGTATAGGCTGCAATTAGATTGTAATTAAGCTAAATGATCAACGATTGTCTAATTATTAGGCATATAGATAGGCTACAGGCTCATGAGTTGTTCTGCTTAACTCTTAAGTGGGGCCATTCTGACATCAGAGGTGACTCAGCCAATCATCACCCTTCCTCTACAACGAATACGCATTCAAGGATTCTACTGGTTGTAATGACTCAGTGGTGTGAGCGAGACCAGACATATGTCACGAGTTCTCATTGGAAGACTACATGGGCCCAGTAGTCACTGCTCTTTAAAGGTGCCGTAGCTGCGTACTAGCATCAGTGCTGCCCAAAGCAATGAGGAAACGTGCCTGAGAAGCTGAGTCAGGAGCATTGGGGGGTGGGGGGACGGTTGGCCCTCCCTCAGCCCCCCTCCCGCCCCGTCATGATCTCATTAGCAGAGCCCTCTACACCACTAAATCCATCACAAATTAAGGGCTAGATTTACTCCGATGCATCCGTGGCATTGCTCTGCTCTGGGGATGCAAATCAGCTGTCAACCCATCTTCACTGGTCAACATACTCTGGCTGGCTTTAGTGCAAACCAAACTCTCTGTCCAGAAGAATCAGGCTAAAATACAATGATTTCAGGCTGATCCTACGTATCTTCGAGTCATTCGAAATAGTGCATGGTCGCATTCTCTTTGGGTTTCTTGTTTAGTGTCCATGTGGGCCACTTGAAATAATTTTTAAAAACTAGTGAAATTCCCAGGTAAAGAGTTACATATAGAGGGAGTTAAGGTCAAGATAAAATACATTACAGAGATGTTTTCATTATTCCAAAACCAGTATCGTGAACCTAGGAAATTTGGTGTTAAGGTTACACTTGAAAGAAATCCAACCATGTTAAGGTTAAACAAGCACAGTTAAGGCACGCAGACAACTTTCACTCTGCTCTGTAGTGATGCCATGCAAAAACTATATGATTATGATTCAAGCAGTTTATTATTCGTGCTCCCAGATTAAATTAAACTGATTCTTAAAGGTACACTTGACTTTTTCATATATTTTTCCCCCTTGTGGCATCAGTACAGGTTTTGGGGATAATTACAGCGTCCCTGTAATGTATGTTCACTCTTTTCCTTTGCTGGCGCATGCTCTCAACCTTAACTCCATTTTAACATAGTTTGGTTTTTTTGGTCTGGGAATATATATAATAGGCTATTTTTTCCCACGATTACACTGATTTTTCAATAGTACTACCCCATTGACATCAATAGCATCATTCCTGATTTACACCGCTGTTAGTGACAGGAAGCCTGGTATGTCTCATTTGTGAACCTGTGTCTGTATGGTTGCAGGTGTTTTCTTTTTCTAATTTTAGGCAAATTAATCTTTATTTTTCACACTTAAATCTCTTTGTATTAAAATCTATGTTTTTAATTGGCATTCTGGTATTTTCATTGTATAAAGAATCAGCCAGATCCAAGCCCTGCACTCCAGGGAAGGCGTTCCTGGTAAGTGCCTTTGGAATCTTTGTTTGCCAGCCCTTTCTGAGAAGAGTTCACCACACTCTCAAAATAAAGGCCCAAATTCTGCTCTGTTACTTTGGAACAACTCCAGTGAAGTATGTTGGGGGTCACACTGTAGAATGTGGCCTGGTAGATGCAGGGTATTTTCAATGTGTTTTATGTAGGCATCTTCTTAAATTTTCCTGTCATGGAATCTCCTTGGTTTTGAAGTAAAACAAAAACACGCTCTGTCTTTTACACTCACTCTCTACTGAAGGCTTTGGAGTGAGGAAAGCGGCTTGGACATAGTATTTCCCCTCTCCATCCCCTTTCCCCCCTTTGTGGAACTGAAGCTGTACCGAACCTTTTGGACAGCCCTGAAATGCTGGGTAACATTTGTTTGTTTATTTCTCCCCCTAACCTCTGCACTTGGCTCAAGGCTGGGATTCAAAGCAAAAGTGAGTCAGATTCGATGAGGAAACCTATTTTGATAGCATCCCTCCTGGCCCGACGCAGGAAGCTCTGGAAATCTCAAGATAAATTAAATAAATAAATTAAATTAATGGAGATATCCTATCTCCTAGAACTGGAAGGGACCTTGAAAGGTCATGGAGTCCAGGCCCCTGCCTTCACTAGCAGGACCAAGTACTGATTTTGCCCCAGATCCCTAAGTGGCCCCCTCAAGGATTGAACTCACAACCCTGGGTTTAGCAGGCCAATGCTCAAACCACTTATCAGGAAGTTCTGGATCTCACACAATTTCGGGCCAAAATGTACAATCCCAAAGACTTCAGAGCAGAGGCTCTTCCATCACTAGAATTAACCCTAGAGGTGACTGTAGCAAAGGCCTTTCATAAAACGCCTAGTAGCCTTGGGGCACAGTCAGTCATTTTAAGTAAAGTATTTATTTAAAAATGGCCTCTCCCCTCACCCATCCCCCTCCCCGATCTGCTCCCTGTGTGTGTTCTGAGTCCTAGCTACTGACTGTATTTATAAAGGTGGATTTTCATTGCTTTCCACCCTTGTTAACACAGCAGAATCTGTGCGAAGGGAGAGAAGGAAATGGGGTTACATATGTCTCGGGGGAAGGTAATTTGGCCTGTAAAACTTTTATTGTTGGGGATGATGCATGATAGAGAAAGAACCAGCTTGATTCTCAGATCTCAGGAGGAGTTTTGCAGGGGGTACCAATTGGGGGGGGCGGGAATCCTTTAACTTAAAGCACATTCACTTGAGCATATTTGACATGGAAACTGAGAGACACTGAATACAGAATTCCCCCCCCCCCCCCCCCCCCATGATGCCATTCTACAGAGACACTTTTCACGGGCCCTTTGCTTTAAAGGGAAACTGTTGGATCAAATCCCCCACAAAATTTAGATTTCATAAAAATAAGTTATTGTAAAATGTAGGGTCCACTGACAAGTTCCCCTGGTATTTTTGCAAACAAGCATCCATTGTTTCACAGCATTTTCAACTTGGACTAGGGTGACCAGATGTGCCAATTTTATAGGGACAGTCCCGATTTTGGGGGCTTTTTCTTATATAGGCACCAATTACCCCCCACCCCCTGTCCTGATTTTTCACACTTGCTGTCTGGTCACCCTAACTCGGACATTGCAACATTGTGCTAGTGCAGGAGACCCTGCAAGGGAAATTGGCTAGGAATTGACTTTAAATCCTAATGAAACTGACTAATCTGTTTTCATGATCCAAGCTGGGAGAAATGCAGAAATGTAAACAAACAGGATAAAGGGTGAAGCGTTGGATCTTTTACACGTCCTTTTAGCTGTACAGTGTCTGCCATTAAAAAGTTAGTGCTTACCATGCAATGGGATGTGACATGCCATATATTTTCCCCAATACGTAAAAGAGGAACTAACTGATAACTCTGTGGCAGCTTTTTGGTAAATGACACTTTTGAATGGCAACACTAAATCCCCCTTTCATTTCAATTGCATCCAGGATTGTGCTCAGTTTCCTGTCTGCACCTTTGGTTAGTGTTGCTATGCACTGTTAAGTAGTTGCTGAGTTCTGCCCCAGAAGTAGCTGCATTTCTGTTTTGGATGCAGTGATTCCTATAAATGGGAATGGCCATATGTTGTTGTCCTCATTCAGACAAAATTCCCCTGGAAGTTTTGACTGAGTAAAAGCCACAGGACATGGTGCAATATTTGTAGAGCGCTCTGGGTACCATCTGGGTAACTTAGCTCTTTGTTAAATTCTTCTCCATCCTACACAGGGTTCATGTATGGGACAGACGATGCTAGAGACGGTATTGATCACTATAAAAGCAGATTGAAGACAGGAGAAGAGCTCTCAAGCTGTAGTTCTGCTCTTGCAATTGCAATTAAAATCCTGATATTGCAATTTTAACCAGTGCAAGAAGTTCCAACCCTGGCAGCTATTAGGGAAGCAAAGGGGGAGCAGCTGCTAAAACATTGTGTAGAATTGACATCCTTGACAACAACCTTAGCTTCGTAATTAGGAGGAACAGTTTGCAAGGGGCGGGAGGGGAAGAGGCAAAATAAAAAACAATCCTCTGCGTGAATTCATCTGCAACAGCTAAAATAAATCCTGAAGAATATTGTTCCTGCCGCAAGGGCTAGAATGCCTTGGCGGGGAGGGGGAGGGGAGTGGGAGGGGAAGGGGGAGGTGAGTGGGAGGGGGAGGGGAAGGGGAGGGGAGGGGGAGGGGGAGGGTTTTGGGACAGAATCCAGTTCGCTGTCAGGAGTCCTGAGCAGTTTAACAACAATGCTGGACATTTCACAGGGAGGGCCAGAACGGGTTCATAGATTAGCATGCACACATGAGAAAAAAATGTTTGTCTAGGACAAATTAACTCTTTTCCTTGGAGAACACCCAGCTGACAACGAGACGATCGCTGCACGGTGGCTTTAGGTATCAGTCATCCTAACCCAGGAACCAGTGACTTGCCATAGAAGCAGGTAGCCCATTTTACAATGCACACCAGGGTGGCTAAGACTTCGTTTCTTTCCCGCAATTTTTTTCCCCGTCCTCACTCAGCGGGACGTTTGGTTAGAACCTGTTGCATCCATTTCTAATGCCGATTTTGGCTCTTCAAAATCTATCACAACCTTTCATCCCTCTGCTCCTCCCTAGTAAACTTTTATGTCAGCCAGTTCTGCAATTGCACAGGGCTATAGCAGGAATGAAACTAACCTGACTGAAGGTTGGTTTACCCCTCCCTATTACTAACCGCATTTTAAATTGGGCTCCAACACAGGCCTGTGACTTGTGGGCATGCCTGCTGCACAGTGGGCAGGAGTGGGAACGCAATCTCCGCCCCTGTGCCAACCCTCTACCCGGGAGGAGGGATCTGAGCCCACCTGACCCAACCCTGAAGAGGTCAGGTTGTTTTCAGACCCGACCTGACGCAAACCCAACACGTATCGTCAGGTTCTGTTGAGTTGCAAGGCTCCATGGAGAGCTAGTCAGTACCATGGATGGTTTTCCTGAACTGGGGGACTGGGCTGAAACAGGAGGAATCCGTTCACTGCTTAGGTTGTTCCTGTGCAGCAGAGGAAGTGACTTCTGCCAACATGGCAGGGGGGGATAACGGTGCCGGGCTCCGTTAACTGGCATGTCAGCCGCATGCTTCGCTTACAAGCGAGGTAAGGCCCAGATGTGCCAACTCTAGCTCGGAACCCGCATACACACCTGTGCAATGGGTGAGCCCCGTTGAAGTCAGGTGTCCCAGTGCCATGGTGATGGGGGACAGATAGTTACGTAGATGATAGCTGGGTGCATAAGTGATTGCAGGATTGAGGCCTTATCAAGCCTATTGTTAAAGACCAACCGTTAGCCTTGTTCTTTTCAATCCTTGCCAATGAAATTTAAACAAAATCAAAACCAGCAATTTTATTCTCATTAACCAGCATCAGGTTGATAGGCCGGCGAGATAGAACATCTCTAATTCTCCAGGATCTCTGAATCTTTTCCAGACTCTGGGCCCGATCCTGGTCGCTGCCACGCTGGTGGGAATCTGGAATGGCTGCAGATACAGTAATCACTCCTGCAGACCCAGGAATCAGATGAAATGCAGCTGGAGGGAACACAGCAGCAACCTACAGAACCCAGGTGCAACTTTACACAACATTTTCCTGTTGCTAACCCTCATTTGTCTAATTGCTCTTTGTGCGTTGATAGCAGGTGCAACATGACTGTAGATATGTTACTTTAGAAAAGGTCTACTTCAGTCTAAGCTGCTGATTCCACATGCAGATTTCTGCCGCTGGAGAACCACGGACAGCCCCTTTAGAATCAGAATCTGAACTGGGCTGAGGACAAGTCTGATCATGGCTAAAAGGCTTGCTCTCCATCCTGGGGAAGAAAAATGGCCACTCAGAGTGCATTCCCTCATTCACTCTGCTGGCATCTGCTAGGAAGGTGATATATAGGCAGCAGAGGGGATGGACAGGTTTGTTGGCAGCTGGAGAGCAGTTTGGGAGAATGTGATGACATTGCTGATGTACAGGATTAGTGCAGATGAGGGAGCCCCCCCCCCCCCCCCACTCAGTGTTAGTTTTGGGAACGTTACTTCCCCTGTATCCAGCACAGGCTTGGGTATTTGATAAACGGGCCTCATTTCCGCCAAAATGTCAGGCCCACTTCCTCAGCAGAGCCCTCCAACCTCCTAGCCCCTGGGTTCAGCCGAGCAGTGCATTGCATGAATCACTGCTCTTCTGCTTGAGCGCCCGATCCTCAGAGACCAGGGCGCTCTGCTTCAAATCTAGAGACCCTCTTTGAACCCAGAGCTACTCCTAGGATAGGGCCTTAACCTGCCTCTGAGCCTTTCCTCTCAGCTGTCTTAGTGTGAGGTGCTGAAATGTTGTATCACCTCAGCTGTTACTTTAGCTTCTGCTATTTTGTGCAAGTATCAATAAAGATTAAATATTGCAAAATCAGCCTGGCCAAATTAATACAATTGGACACACACAAAAAAAAGGGGGGGGGGGGGAGAGAGAGAGAGAGAAAAACTCGGTAGATGTCATATATATCCCAACCCTGGACTTACGCTGACGTTTCCGGCAGAACTCTGTGGAAAGAACTCTGAGGCAGCGTGAAGCCCATACAGTTGTTAAGATTGCAGCATTGTTTCTCTAAAAGCTGAATATTCCAGGTGCTCTAAAATTCTCGAGCAACACAGCACCCCCTACTGCCACAACAGTGAATTAGTTTAGCACTGAGACAGAAAGAGGTGTAACTAGCAAGGGCCCGATCCAAAGCCCAGTAGCTTAACAGAGAGAAGGTTAAGGGATGACTTGATGACAGTCTATAAGTACCTACATGGGGAACAAATATTTAATAATGAACTCTTCACTCTAGCAGAGAAAGGTCTAACGTGATCCACAAAAAGAACAGGAGTACTTGTGGCACCTTAGAGACTAACAAATTTATTAGAGCATAAGCTTTCGTGAGCTACAACCCACTTCTTCGGATGCATATAGAGTGAAACATATATTGAGGAGATATATATACACACATACAGAGAGCATGAACAGGTGGGAGTTGTCTTACCAACTCTGAGAGGCCAATTAAGTAAGAGAAAAAAAACTTTTGAAGTGATAATCACCACGAAAGCTTATGCTCTAATAAATTTGTTAGTCTCTAAGGTGCCACAAGTACTCCTGTTTTTTTTGCGGATACAGACTAACACGGCTGCTACTCTGAAACCTAACATGATCCAATGGCTGGAAGTTGAAGCTAGACAAACTCAGATTGGAAATAAGGTGTATGTTGTTAAGGGTGAGAGTAATTAACCACTGAAACACGTTACCTAGGGGCTTGGCGGATTCTCCATCACTGGCAATTTTGAAATCAAGACGGGATGTTTTTCTAAAAGCTCTGCTCTAGGAATTGTGTTGGTGCAGCTCTCTGGCCTGGGTTGTGCAGCAGGTCAGACTAGATGAGTACAGTGGTCCCCTCTGGCCTGGGAATCCACGAAGCCATAGAGCTAAGGGGACTCTTTCTATCGACCTCAGCAGGCTTTGGATCCTGGCCCTAAGTGGTGAGCGCAATCTGGGGGGAATTCACCCATCCCACATACCGATGACGCTTGCTCCTTCTGAGCCTATAGGATCTGCCCCATGCTATGGTGGCTGAATGGCCAATACCCGTGCCTGGACAGCATCACCACTGCCCTACAGCAAGTGGAATCCGCCCTTGGTGTGTCGGGAACAGGCTGGGTGTATGTTCCGGGAGAAGCCTGTTTTGTTGCCGCTGCTTTATTTAAATCTTGTCTGATTTTTTTTTTTTTTGGCTCAGCTTTCTGGAAGGGAAAACAGAAAACCCAAAGAAACTCAGAGTGGTTTATTTACTTATTTATTTATTGCAAAACACCAGCATGGCATGTGAAACCGATCCGTTTGGCATGTGAAACCGATCCGTTTGGGGGTGGGGAGACAGCCAGGTCAGCTCCCTGGCCAAAGGGACGAGAATGAGTCGCCTTCCGAGAAGCCACTGAGACGGGACCCTATTTGAAAGAGGAACATCTTTGATAGGAAAAACAACCAATCAAAAGCCTCGCATATGTCGGATCCCAGTCGTGGGGGGCGGGGGATTGAATGGATGCATTTTCCTCCTGAAGATTTGGCATAGTCTCACAGGCACATCTTTAAAGCTTCCACAACTGATTTTTTTTTTATTGTGTTTCAAACTCGTCCTCCCCTGCTGAGTCCTCAGACAAGTTCCCAGCATAAATTAGGCACAACAGTAGTGTGTTTTTCCTTGAGGTGGAGCAGGGAATAACGGGCACAAAACTCCACTGGGGGCAGGGGAGGAGTGTGAGTCGGAAACTGCTGCCGAGTGACTCACTCCGCAGGACAAATGAAACCTCACTCATCACTCTGCCTTCCTCCTCCTCCCTTCTGGTGGAGAGCAAGAGAGCCGTGGAAAAACATCAGCTCTTTTCTTTTTCTCTCCCATGGCATCTGGACACAGGGAACCTTTCCAAGCCACAGCAGTGGTTTGCTGTGCAGTTTGGGGCACGATCCTTTTCCTTTTCATAGCCACCTAGGACAAGTCTCCCAGGTGACCTTGGAAAAAGGTCTGTGCCGAAGGCAGAGGTGTGTGTGTGTGTGGGCAGGGGGTCTCGGACCCTGGTGCATTCATGTTCGGAGGCTTTTCTTTCAAAAAACGCTTTCCAATTTTCCACTGAAATTAAAAAAAATAAACGAAGCTACACATTTCTGAGTGGGAAGAGCGGGGAGGGCGTGTGTGGGTAGACGGAGCGGTCTGGCTGCCGTTCCGACTCTAATGAACGCCGGGTCATAAAAGTCGAAAGGGTGCTGGGGGGGGGGGAGGTGGTTACGGCGGCGAGGGGGAATGCGAAAAATATCCCTGCCTTTTCTGTGCTCAGAAGGGCAATTAGCATTTTTTATGAAGAACACAAACAGCACAAATCAAAAAGGCTGGGTTTATTGCCGTCGCAAAACAGCTGGGTTTTTCCAAAACATCTCCCGAAAATGGTCGGGGTGGCCTGCCAGCAGGCCAGTTAAAATGCAGCCTGGCTCCGCTGTGGGCAAGGAGGACCATTAGGCAATGACATCGTCTTCCCAGCAAATTGCTCTTCGGTTGCGGTGCGGTGGGGTTGAGTGGTGGCGAGGATGGCCTGGGAAAACCCTGCTAGGGCGACCTTTCTCTTTCCAGGGTGTAAGTCACTCTGCTCTAAAAGCCCGGGGCTTGTTTGTCTGTCTTAACGATTGGGGTAATTTGCATGAAATGGGGCGTGCCTGCCCATGTGAAAATGGTTTGGCATGTGGCGAATCATCAGCGTATCCTCTCGCTTTTCTAGGGCCTAGCATACAAAGGGTGGCAGAATGGGATGTTTAGAGCTAGACCAGGCTAGGCAGGAGCTCATGCCCGACCCTAGCACCATCCCTGGTTCTTCTGTCTGCAGTTCTTATGTGACTGGCATTCGGCTGGATTCCCTACCCGCTCGCCCCTGCTTTCTGCTTGCAGGGTTGCTTGTCAGCGCCGTCTCTTGGTTTGTGTGTCAGGTGGTCAGCACAGGTTGTGGATCTTCAATGAAGGTGTGGGGGGAGCACTGCCCCAGGCTTACGGGGGGTGCTGACCAGCAAGGAGCTGTGGGGTGCTGTGCAGAGATGGTGGAAGCTAGCCAAGGATGGAGGAGCAAGAACGGCAGGCCCTGGTATCTGTTGATTCTTGTAGGGCCCTACAAAACCTAGATCCAACATGCACAGATGCCCGGAAATTACTTCCACTGTTTCTGAAGTGCAGCCACCTCTGGGGTGCAACTTGGCCCAAAAACACCACACGGGAGCTGAGAAAAATAGCAGGTCTACCTGAGAATGCAGAATGATGTCAAGGGGGAAGGATGTCATTTCCCAAACAGGGAATACTGGGTTTCATACCCCATGCAACCACTGCCCTGGTCTTGCAGCAGGTTTGAAGACACTACCAGTAGCCCTGCAGGAACAAGATTGCAGCTGCACATCACAGGGGATGGGCACCAAGTGGCCAATGTGGGTGTGGAACACAATACGGAAACATACACATGCACAGCCACCCTGCTGGATCCATCCCAAGCTCTGCACATGGCCTATCGCATGCATGCTGGGAACTGTGAGTCAGTTCCCCGGAGGCTGCCTGCCCGGCTGGCTGTGCTCAGTAAAGCAGTCGGTTCCTTACCTCAACACTGAACTTTAGGGGCTCTCGTCAAAGTCACAGGGCTCGAGACACTGCAACAGTTGGACAGGTGTTGGCGCTGAGCATGCTTGGGATGTTACCAAGAGAGGCCTGCGGGAACAGCAGTGAGCCACTGACTGTGGTTGGCTGGCAGCCCTCTGTCAATCTAGAACTTGGAGGGAACCCAGATAGAAGGGGTGGGGGGAGTTTGGATGCCATGGCCCATGTGGCTATTTTCTCCATCTCTCATCTGCTGTGGCTCTATCGCTTTGCTTCCCTCCTCCGTTCCTTATTGTAACCAGCTGTCTCTGTAAAGCATTTCGGAGCGTGTCGGTAAGGGCTACGCTGCCGTGGTATGGCGTCATGGGAAGGCCCTGAAGTCTAGTGCTCAGAGCAGGGGGCTGGTAGCTTGGACTGCTGGGTTCTGGTCTTGCTGCCATACCCGTATGTAAAAGAGGTCTAATAATAACGATGGTTCGCCTGCCTCTCCGAGCTGCAGTAAGGATTAGCTAAAGTGCTTTGAGGTAATATTGAAGCGGAAAGGATTTGATTATTACAAGCATGTTTCTGTGTTTCACTAGTAACAGAGATGTGCTTGAGCAACGCCCCCGGTACTCAAGTGAGCGTTAGGCTCTGATCCCTTATGGTATCTCTCTAATGGATGGGAATATCGGGGCAGCTCTGGATCAAAACTTCCTGTCTCTAGTGAAAAGTTAGGTGAGTTCCTTCTCTTCTCAGCAGCAGGTGGGACTGTCTCGCTAGACACTATCTCGCCATTGTCTCCAGTTTGCAGACACAGCCGGGCCTCAATTCTTGGTGTGAGACATTGTCCTTGCCACGTCAGCCGTAGGCTAAAGTGCAGATGTTTCAGAGGCTCTGTAGTCTCTGCTTCATCCAGACAGGACCATCCCGTGCATGCCAAAGCTCTAACCTGCATTATTCCAGATGGGCTTGTTTGCTTATGGTCCCTAGTGCTGTGGGAAGAATGGCCAGGAAGGTGCAACTTCCAGGATCAACTGGATGATGTGTAGGGTGAAATATGGACCTCTGGGTTCTTTAGTAACTCGTCGGTGTTAATGAGCATAAAGCACCATGCAGAGCCATTTAGCACGTTGGTCATAGCTTGAATCTTTTATGCTGCTTGTCTAATGGCAAGTATTATCCAGCAAGCCTTGTTATAGTGTGGTCTGTGGAAGGCAAGGAAGTTAGTAATGATGCTGCCGGAATGCTGTTCCAGAGAGCACTGCTATAATTCACAGCAGATAATAGAAGTCAGAGCCAGACAGATAATAGAACTGACTGAGATCCATTTATTGCTAAGAGACTGTCTGAATATTTCTGTGTAGCCTAGCCCATTTCCCCCTCCTTCATCAGATTTCCCAGGAGAAAAACACAAGCCCAGGGAAGAATGGTAAGAAAGAGATACAGGCAGCCTGCTATGGATCCGTAGGGTTTTCTATGGCCTTCATCTCCAGAGAAACAGAGCAACTCACATTGTTAATTTATCCGCATACCCCCCAGTATGGTAGAGAAGGATTACTACCCTCACAGATGGGAAACTGAGGCACAGAGAGACAAATAACTTGCCCAGGTCACACAGCTGGAAGTTGACTCCATGTCTCCGCCTAGTGCCTTAACCAGGAGTCCATCCTTCCTCTGTGGTAACAGCCATGGAAGTTGTGGGCGCTCAGTGATAAGCACCACAGAAAAGTCTACAAGTAAAGCCGGTGGAAGTTGGAGGTACTCAGCACTTCTGAAAATCAGGCCATTTTTATTTAGGTGCCTAATTCTGCTGTTTGCTGCTTAGCTGCATGCCCTCAAGGTAGAAAATCTTGGCCTACCACTGTGGAGTGGAGTGTTAATTGCTGTCTCTTCGCTGCAGCTTTGTTGGTCTCACGTAGGAACCCTGTTCTACCTGCCCACCACATGATACATTGTGAAGTCTCAGGTCCGCATCCTACCATGCAAGGGACTCTACCTCCAGAGAGGCAGTTGCAAGAAGGAGTCCTCAGATTGTCCCCTCACATACGGTGCTACCTGTTGTCATGATTTTGGATGTTTTTCTTAAAGCCCCATTTCCTGGAGTCCTGTGATTCAGGAGAATCTCAGAATTTTAGCCCTCATAGTTGCAGAGAAAAGTTTGAAAACATAAATCATAAAGATGCAAAAAACCTGAAGGTGAATTCAGGGACCCCCAACGTTTTTTGTTTTTTGTTTTTTTTTTAATTTCTGATTTTTAAGCCAATCTCATGATTTTGGGGCCTGACTCATTATATTTGGATGCTTGAAGTTGTCAATCCTGGTGATTTTCTCTCTTTTTAAAAAATAAAATGTTTCAGTTATTAATATTTTCTTTCAACAACAAAAATCTCCCGCTGCTTTAAGTGAATACAGACAATAGGTGACAACCTCACCCATTACCATCTCTCCCGCCTGCCTAGGCTTTCCATTTTCCATTATACAACTGCCCCCACCCCCCCAATCCTTGGTCAGGTTTTTAGAGCAGGTTTTTGACCTTTTTCTCCCATCAGCCATTGCACCAGTCTTGCTGACGTTCATGCATATGATATCCTCTAAAGGTGGTGCTGTTGTGCAGAGTTCAGTCTTTCTGGTTTCCATTTCTGGCCACCTTTCTTTCCTTTAGCAACCTGTTTCAAACTGGTGCAGGCTTCTGAGAGAGAGTCCCATCAAACAGGTAAGAAGGAGGCTTACTTTTAAATGAACATCAGAGGATGTTATGAAGGCCAAGACTCTAACAGGGTTCAAAAAAGAACTAGATAAGTTCATGGAGGATTGGTCCATCAATGGCTATTAGCCAGGATGGGCAGGGATGGTGTCCCTAGTCTCTGTTTGCCAGAAGCTGGGAATGGGCGACAGGGGATGGATCACTTGATGATTCCCTGTTCTGTTCATTCCCTCTGGGGCACCTGGCATTGGCCACTGTCAGAGACAGGATACTGGGCTAGATGGACCTTTGGTCTGACCCAGTGCGGCCGCTCTTATGTTACTAGCTTGCTGGTACTTAACTCTGCACTCCTGCTTAGGAGCTGTGTGTTAGTGTGCAGTGACATTCTCCTTCCCCAAGCCAGGAAAAGAACTAAGGTTTAGTGGAAGAAACAACTTTGGGAGAGAGGCCGTAGCATCAGAAAAAGCTGGCAAGCCAAAGAAGAAGAAGTCAGTCAGAGGCCAGGATTACCCCGCCCCCCCCCGCCCTGATAGTTTAACTTCTGATTGCGTTACCTCTTCTGGATGTGGCTCAGGGCAGCCAGACCCGTCCCTCCGCTACCCTCCCTTCATGCCTCCAGCTAGGGAGGGAGCTGGGCACCACTGAAGGTTTTTCATCCCTTTTCGGGGACACAAGTTGGCTTTTTGCTTAAGCTCCAGAAAATGTCCATTTTTGTCATCCAAATGATTGAGGTTGCTGTTGAATAATTGAAACCCCCCCAAATGACCATTTTTCAGTCTTCAGAAGCCAAACGTTTGTTCACTGAAAATACAAAAAAATCAAATTAAAAAAACAGCGGGGGGGGGGGGGTTTGGCAGAAAAGAAAATCCATTTTTTGTTCTCACGCTGACCAGCAGCTCCACTGATTGCATAGAAAACCAGTGTGCCTGGCACTGCATGTATGTTCCCAGGACAGCTCCGAAAACACTTTATCCCAGTGTTCGACTGACTTTCGGGTAGGGGTCTGGAGTCTGCCAGTGGAGGCTTGATGGGTCCCCAAGGGATGGGCAGGGATAAGAGTCTGTATTGCTGGGTACGAGGTGGCGTTCCCTGTGACGAGTTGCAACAGGAAGCTGCTGAAAAGCAGGTTCTGAAATGCTGCACTGGTCTTTAGAATGAAAGCCCAGGCTGGTGACTACGTTTTCTTGAACAATATTAGCACTTACATGGAGCCACTGCGAGGTTTCTGCTGGCGTTTCCTTTTCCTCCTCCCCTCGCACCCAGCTCTGCCAGCCCAGAGGAAAACCAAGGGGGCCAGGCACTACGTGCACACACCACTTTAAAGTGGTACCACTTTAAGCAGCAATGGGGCTGGCTTCCCATGCAACTTCTTCGAGCAGCATTTTGCAAGTGGGCTCAGGAGCGGGGGGCAGGCTGCGGTCTGGTCGGGTAGCCAAACACTGTTGGTTCCTCAGGGCACTCCTGTGTCATTCCTGTCATGCCAATGGAGAAACCGAGGCACAGAGTGGGTAAGTGGTGTGCCACAAGACAATTTAGGCCCAAGTTCTCCCAGTGGCTAGTGCTGTGCTGTAGACGCTGGGCTGACTGGCCTCTCGACGTGACGGGGTTTGTTTGCCCATGCTGATAGTCTGTGTTTGGATGCCGGACGAGAAGTCAGTCCAGCCCTGCCCCCACCCTGCCCTTTGGTTGGGAAGATGAATGTCATAACTGGAGCACATGCCTGGGAGCTCATGGTCTGAGGCGCTTCTGGCTCCCAGATGTGATAGCCGTTCAGCTGCAGTGGTCCCTTGCCAAGCCAGCCCACAATGGCCATTTATCTTCATGCTCTGCATTTTCGGAGTTTCTCTCTGAGGTCCCATCCTGAATGGAAAGTTTATGAACAGGCCCCTCCCCGCTTGGCCCTTCGCGCCGTGCCCCGTGTTTTGTAGCTCCGCGGCAGGGGAGAACCATGCGCAGGGTCCGACCATCGTTAGCCCCCAGCTCGATGTGCAAACCCACGTGTGGGCATGTGAATGGACAGACCATGGGGAGGCGTCATCCCTGCCTTGCATCAGCTGTTGTTGTTCAGAGGCGCAGCATTGGCTAGGGGCTAAGACATGGGACTGAGGCTCCGGAGAGATGAATCCTAGTCCTGCCTCTGTCCTTGGGCAAATCACTTGATTTGTATTATTATTTGTACTGCCCTAGGAGCCCCGCTCACGGACAGGGACTAAGTGTGCCACAGCTGTACTAGCTTGGACAAAAGTCCAGTCCCTGCCCCACAGAGCTTACGCTTTGCCTCGCTTTGCCCTCTGTGCTTGTCCACTTAAACTCTCAGCGCTTTGGGGCAGGGACTGTTTCTCACTACGTGTGCAGGGTCTACCCCAATGGGGCCCTTTAGTAAGACAAATAGTGAACAATCGTGAAAAGGGTGTAACAACCGCTACCACCTTCTCTGTCTGTGCAAACAAATGCGCGTGTACATCCCCGCTTATATCCTAAACCATCATTTACACCTGTGCGTAATGGATGTGAAACGCTAGTGAGTCGGAATTTGCCCCTCACCCCCAGGCCGACGTTTTGCACAGGTATAAAGGATGACACAAGGTGTGGGGCACGGAGAATCGGAATTCCTGATCTTAAATCTCCACTTGGACCCACACTGTGGTGGTTCCTGTTATTGATTAGTTGTCTCACGGCAGTGTCTAGAAGCTAAGGACACATTGGGCTAAGCGCTGTGCACACACGATGCTGCTCTTTTGTCTGCAAAACTTCCCCTGACTCTAGCAGCCTGTCTCCATCGTGGGAGGCGTACGCAGTTTTCCAGCAGGTGAGAAAATACATGTGTTTGGGGAGGCTATTGTCCTTACGCCCTGTTTAGTGGCGGTGATTCCCGTCTGAGGGTTAACTGGAATAAGCCCATTGCTTCTGCTAGTCGCTGATGTCAGTCTCCTGGCATTCATTAGCATTTCTGTGCAACCAGCAGGCCTGGAGTCAATCTCTTTCTACCATGAGACCACGTTGTACAGCCTGGAATATTTTCTCTCCTAAGGTTAAAGGCCCTGACCTCAAGAATCCTGTGTTTGCCTCTCAACTACAGGATCCCATCAGTCCGCCTGGAAGAGAGTGTCTTTTTCACAGGATCTGTGTGATCCAGTGGAATTCCCCCTGTAGAGCTGGTGGAATTTGAATACTCTGGGAGTGTAGCCTGGGTTTTAAGGGGCTCGGTCTCCCCATGTCACTCCAATCCTGGGTAAATCCCAGACTAGGGTTTGGCATATTTCTCTACCACATGCTTTCATTTTAACAGGAATTCACAGTTTATGAAGGGGGCATCCCCTGCCCTCAAAGCCAAAGGAAGGTGCCATTCATTGGGTTCCTTCACATCCACAGGTTGATTCATTTACACAATGCCCTTCACAAGTCTCATGGCACTTGGCATTCAGTCACACAAACCGGCATGGACATTCAGAGAAAAGGAGGGTGTCTCAGGTTAGATGTAAAAATAGCAACTAAATCAGGTAATTTAGAGGAGGGAGCTGTAGCAAGTCCAGCATGTGTTGAATGTGTGCATGACATGGATGGGTTAACTAGTAGCAGAGCCTGACCTTTTTTGATGGATGCGTTCAGGTATCTATCTAGACCAGCTCTCAAAAAATAGGTGGTGGCCAACATTTTCCAAAGTAGGAGCCAGTTAGTCTCCTAAGTCTATGTTTAGACGCTTCGGGGTGGAATTTCTAGAAGTGTAAGTGAAGCCCATGGGATTGCTCCTAAGTCACCAAGGTGCTTTGGAAAATCCAGCCTTTAGGAGCCTAAATCTACATGTAGGAGACAAACTTTGGGCTCCTATTTTTTAAAAGTGTGGCCCATGACAAAGTCTTTGGCCTCTTTATCTTTGGACTGGTCGAGAGGCATAGTCTGAGAACAGGGCTAGGAGCCAGGAACATCTCAGCTCTAACTGCAGCTCTGACCCTGGTTAGCTGTGTGATGCCAGACAAATCACTGAACCCGCCATGCCTCAGTTTCCCTAACTGTAGAATGGGCAAATAGCATTATTTACTGGACGTGCCTAGTGTTATATTATCCTCAGCCATGGTGGAACCTGTATTTGCCACAGGTTCTGGTGGCGATTTCTTAGCAAGAGCAGAGTTGCTCGAAAAAGAGACCCCACCCCCACCCCAAGTATGGCTTTCAGTGGATGAACCATGAGCCAGTCTTGGTGGAGACTGTTCCTTGGCAAAGTGAGTGTTTTTTTCCCACTGCCAGATGTTGATGGCCTGCTTGGATCCTGCCTTGTGCTTTCTGTAAATAGGAGACAATTTTCCTCAAACCGCACCAGCCCTCTGCACACCCTGTGCACTCAACATGTGCTGAGAGCCAAGCCAAAGTGGTAGCACGTTAGCAACACTATCAAGAATGCAAGAAAAGAAAAAAATCCTCATTCAGATCCAGGACCCCTCAGCATGGACTTGCCTTTAAAGGTGGACCAAAATGCTCGTTAGTAAATGCAAAGCTCATTAAAAATCCCTCCTTGCCCACACGTATGTTCGGTGGATAATGTATTTCAAACTGAAGCATCTGAAAATGAGTTCCTCCATTGACTTCGCTGGCCTGAAGTCAGGGTGCTGTGTATCTCTTGCTTCCAGCCCATGAAGCTGTGTGAAAGGTCCCTGGAAAGTTAACCAGAGCCATATGGAAGAGGACAGGATAAACACTGAACCCTGAAGTCAGGTCTTGGTAGTTAAGCTTAGCCATTTGCCGGTAACCTAGGGACCTAAAGGATGGCTTCTGATACTGACTAAGGGGTGATGGTAAGACAAGGGTTAAGGAGCTGCTCTGGCCATGCCATGCTGCGTATGCTCCCAGCCGAGGATGCCGAACCCCTGCAGACAGGGAGACCCTCCGGAGAGTGGCCCGAGAGAGCCCCAAGGGCCACCCAAAGACACTGGTGGCACCAGCCGAGGATCCGAAGCCAGGGTAGGAAGCGGCCCAGGGAGCAGGCGCAGGGGTGCCCATCTCCTAAGCCGCATATTTTTGAATGATTGTTTCTTGTGGGCCTTGGGTTGAAACCCGGTGGAGCAGGGCGGGCCCAGGTTCCCCTACTCCTGGCCACTGACTCTTGCCATTGGGCAACTCAGCTGTGAATCCTGCCGCGAGGCATGGCAGTCACTGACCCTCATCGCTGGGCGACACAGTCTGGACTAGTATCTCCACTGAGGGCCCCGGACTCAAACAGCCCCCTTTGGCATAAGGCATCAGAGCTTGTTCTTCTGCAAGTCTCTGCAGTGGTACGTTGCGGGAATATCTGTATTATCTGGGTCCACCATGAGACCCACTTGAGCGCTGTTCACACGTCATTAGCAGTGCTGTTAGTAGGGTAATGGCTGGTTAACAGGACATAGGGAGCCTTTCCCCACTCGGCTGTCCATTGGCATCCAATCCCAGCTGGCGGTAGCCAAAGCTTGTTCCCACGAGGGGCTATAGGCGACTCCCTGATTGGCAGCATCAATAGACAAGTTCAAGGTCTGAATGGGCCCTGGAGATGGAGCCTTTTTTCTCACCATGCCTGCACTGTGCCCATTCTGTAGCCAGACAGGGCACGTCGCTGATGGAACTTTCCCGGCGCATTAAATTAATGCTGTAAACAGAGCCGCTCTCCGCTGCCTTGCACCACGAAGCCTTTTGTGACAGTTGTCTGTCTACTGCCCAGGTGACCATGTCATTGCAGGGCCATAGCACTTTGTGGGGAGAAGCTATTTCCTGAGCCCAGGGAGGACAGAGCAAGGGACCTGTTGGCCTATTGTATAAGACAAATACAGCGCAAATCCTGAGTGAAATTGAGGCGGTGTGAGACGGGGCAGCTGGCCTACCCGCCCCGTGGGATTGGCTGAACAAGAGATTGTGCCCTGGGGGATTGGGCACTCAGGGTACAGTCAGGTGGCTCTCGTTAGCGTGAAAGTGGCAACGCTCCGGGTTCGGGGCTCTGGTTGTGTGGAGAGGAAGTGACCAAGACTTGGGGGAACTGGAGCAGCAGTGAAGAAGGTGCTGCCGGTTTGCGGGGAGGCAGGAGAGGCCTGTGATGAGGTGAGGTGGCAAGAGTCAGCTTTAAAGAGCGTGCAGGCCTAGTCTCCCAAACCTGGAGAACAAGGAAGAGGCAATACCTTCACAAGCTGGCTGATTTCACTGTTTCCTGGGGCTGGGGCTCTGGGGTGCAGGCTCTGGCCAGAGAGAGACAGTAAATGCCCCAGGGTCCATAACCCAGTTTGGGCTAGCAATCATTCAGTCCGCTGGGGTTGCCCTCTACCGGAAATTCACTGCTCTATAGGGGCAAAGCACTTAGTGGGACTCTGAAGTGGATTAGACATTTATATTTATATGAATACATGAATACTAAGAATATCACGTGCACCAACACTGCTTAAGAGACAAGACACCCAGCCTTCTGCCTCAGGATATAACCAAGGAACTGCTCGGGGTCAGGAAAAAACCTTCACCACGGGCATGTTGTTCGAAAATTGTCCAGTAAAAGAGTTCGACAAGCCTCTAGGACTAGTAGTGTTGGAGAATGGATTAGATAGACCATGCTCAGACCCAGTCTGCCATTGCCAGAGGTCCTACAGCTCACGAGACACTCTGAACTTGAGATCTGCAGCCCAGTTTAAAACTGGAGTGATTTGGTTAATCTTCAAAAGAACACTGAAGGCCCTTTGAGATTGACCTTCCATAAATTATAAATGAAGGAGAATCAGAAGTCAAGCGCAGGAATTCTCCACGGGTAAATGAGCTTCCAGGAGCACAGTGCCAGAACCTCAGCTGGTGTAAATCGATCTAATTCCAGATCTCATGAGATTGCACACTTGGAAATTACCAGCGTGTAACTAAAAGGGAGCATGTAGTCACAGTGGTCCAGGTTCTCCTCCCTCAGTACCCCAAGGAGTACAGAGAGTTCTCACAGAGGGATGCGCCAGTCCACGATTTGGACCCCTATGAATTTATGAAGTTCCTGGATAGTTTGAGACCACGGGATGCAGATGTTTTGATTTTGGCAAACGACGTGAAACTGCAGGCCAGAACTATGCTGAAAAATATCTTGTTGTTCAACAGAGCAACTCACTGAGTGACAAGACTTTGTCACACAGCAAAGCCATAAGCCTTGGCTGGGAATGTAAACATGGTATACATTCTCCTGCTGGCCCCATATTTCAGTAAATGTGCACACGATGTAAATCCGGTTCAACGGGATGTTTTTAGGGACATATGGGAACTATCATGTCTATGCAATCCAGTGCAGGGTTTAGTGTTGCTGGTGGGCATTTGCCTCGACTGTGTGTGAGCAAGGCTATGGTTAGGATGAATTACGGACAAGACTCTGTAGCGGGGTGGTCACCCGCTCCTGCCCTGAAGGGTTTGAAATCAGCCCTGGGACAGGGCTGAGGCGGTGAGAGAGCTGCTGCTAGGAAAAGCAGCAAGCCTCGGCTGATTGGGGAACCAGCCACAGATGCGGCCATGCCCCAATCAGGGCCCAGCTGGCCCTTATAAGAGGGCAGTGGGCCAGGAGTACACAGAGTGTAGAACAGAAGCTAACCGCTGGATGGCCATCCACAAAGTAAGCAGCAGAAATCATGGACCCGTGCTGTCAGCCATGATGTGTGGAGCCAAACCTGGGAGGTGCCCTGCTTGTTGCTTACTGAAAAGCATAGGGAGAATTATTCCTGGCATTGCTCTGAGAGACGAGCGCCCTTCACTAGAAGGGGAGGCACTTTTTAGCAAATAGAAGGATGCAAAGTGATGCCATGTTAGTTTCACAGCCATAGAGGTGGCCGGCCCTGCCATCCTTGGGTGTCAGCTCAGTCCCTTTGCTGAGTGTTACATTTGTTCCAGAGATCACTGGACTTCTGGGAAGGGCCATCAGAGCTGAGAGAAGATCCCATGGAAGTGTGTGTGTGTGTGTGTGTGTGCGCGTGTGTGCGTGCGCGCGGGGGGGAGGGCTTCCATTGTACTGCTTGAGGATGTCAGTGTCTGCAAAGGAGCAGAAAATAAACCATGCACAATGCTTGTCATGGAACATTCCATGTGAGGCAACAATCAATGAATATGAATAGCCTCTTATAATGCAATTAGCGCTGAGCAGCTTTTCTGTTGTCATCCACTGTGGCAAAGACAATGGAACTGCAAGAGGGTTTTCAGAACGCTGCCTGATCATTAATGGGTTAATGGTTTTTGCAGAAGAAACTGAAATATTAGGCTGGACCACATGACTTATGAGGAGAGGCTGAGGGAACTGGGATTGTTTAGTCTGCAGAAGAGAAGAATGAGGGGGGATTTGATAGCTGCTTTCAACTACCTGAGGGGGGGTTCCAAAGAGGATGGAGCTAGACTGTTCTCAGTGGTGGCAGATGACAGAACAAGGAGCAATGGTCTCAAGTTGCAGTGGGGGAGGTTTAGGTTGGATATTAGGAAAAACTATTTCACTAGGAGGGTGGTGAAGCACTGGAATGGGTTACCTAGGGAGGTGGTGGAATCTCCTTCCTTAGAGTTTTTTAAGGCCTGGCTTGACAAAGCCCTGGCTGGGATGATTTAGTTGGGGATTGGTCCTGCTTTGAGCAGGGGGTTGGACTAGATGACCTCTTGAGGTCCCTTCCAGCCCTGATATTCTATGATTCTACGATTCTATGCTTCCAGGTGAAAAGAGGGGGGAAAGAACCTGCATAAAATGATTTAGGAAAGTGAACAACTACAACGTTGGGGGAAGTGGTTTCATTTTAGTCAGTCATCTTGTGCTGGGAGAGTAAAAGGTATTTTCAGACCTGGATGCCTGTTCAGATTCAGGGATCGGGGCCCTATTGTGCTGGGTACTGTAGGTGGATGTAATAAACAGGCAGTCTCTGCCCCGAAGGGTTAGCTATCTAAGTACAAGACGAGAGGAAAAGGTGGGGGGCAGGAGGCAGCACACGAATGGATGGGAGCACAAATTAACAGAGAGCCCGTGATAAGTGGCTGCGTATGGTAAAGATGTCTGATGAGGAAGAGTCTGATAAGCAACAGTCCCAGCACACCAGCTGCCTAGCCATTGTAAGGTCTGGTACGTGGTCACTTACCTGTGATTGCAGAGCCCTGGCCAAAATGACCCTGGATCCTGCTCGTCTACTTCTGTGTGACTAATTGTTCTCCACCATGCCAGGTTAGTCAGAAAGAATCATTTTCCTTTGACATCAGCGAGCTGGAAAATCTCCCGGGATGGTGTTTTTGGAAGGAGCGTGTGTGGCAGCCTCCGAGATTTAAACACAGAAACAAGAGGGATTTGATCTCCTTCGCAGTGTTAGCACATTCCCCAGTGGTCTCGCCTGCCCAGAGACTGTAGCATACTTTTCTCTTACTGTTTACACATCACGGCGCTTTGCAAGGTCAACCTGACACGGAGCTGAGGGAAGAAACCACCACCTCTTCCTGTCTAAATGAGCTGGGGAAACAACCTCTCCCTGAGGAGCCAAACCATTCTAAAATAAGGCAAACACCACCTCTGTTAATCATCCTGGAAAACAGCTGTCTGCTGGGAAGATTTGGGCAGCCTCTAAGCAGTAATCAGAAATAATAGGCAGAGTGGCGTTTCTGGGATGCCATGCAGAGACAAGAAGACCCTAGAAAGGGAACAGCCTCTTCTGGATCAGTGGGTGATTCCCCAAATGTGTTTATTTCTTGACTCATTTTTAGGGTGAGTTAAAAGTGCTGGATTGACAGTCCTGGAGTCTGATGGCCTCTATTCAAAGAGGACTGCAAGCGTCCCCTATCATTCCTCGCCAAAGGGCCCCACCTTTCAGCTTGCAGCAGTGGCTTCTGGGAGAGATCAGACTCCATCCATGGGCCGCACTTGCTACCTGCACTGAACCTATCAGCGAAGAATGGCTAGTGATAACTCCGCTACAGGTTTCTTTGAATATGGGCACCTCGATAGGAACTGGGTTGGGACAACCTTTCTCTTTCACTGAGCCATCAATCTGATGGAATGACTTCTGGTTGCTACCATACGGAAGCAGATCCTAACCTAGACGAGGAAGCGTTTATATCCCATTGCTGTTCCCCAGAGCCATTCAGTCTTGTCGGGCTTACAATTTCACAGCCTTTCCAGCAGAGGGAGCGTGTAACAGTGTATCCTGTCCTCCTTTAGTGGCTGATCCATGGAATAGATAAGAGCCTTCTGATGCTACTGGTGGATGGAGTTACTCCTTTAGCCTGAAGTGAGAAAGGTCTTAAGGCATTGGTGCTGGGTTAAATGACTCCTGCTGAGGGTCGTTACAAGGAAAATGCAGTGCTATCCAACCATCCACGAATGAGGTCATTCTGTTCTTCTGATGTGCGGGACTTTCTCATGAATGTCAATGGTGGGAGTTTCCAGTACCTAGGGCAAGAAGCTTCTGCCAGCTAATGGCTGTAAGCCTGAGAAAAAGCCAACAGGTTAGGGATGAAAATAGGTACTCCCGACGTGAGCTGCATGTTTTCCTCCAATGGTCCTCGCCACCTGCACTGCATTGTTCGGCTCCCAAGGTTGCAAAGAATTTGGAGCACACTTCAAGGGGGGAAATGTTGTCTGAGCTGCCCTGTTTGTGTTCCTTTTGCTACCTGGAGGCCTGGTTGGTCATGCGGCAGAGGCCCGCTGCATGGTCCTTGTTTGCGACTGCCTGCTTGTGCAGCCGGTTTGCACGGCTCACCCATGCTGAGGAGACGATGGGCTCCATTTGCAGATGCACAGGGGTCAGGCTGCACCCAATAACACGTGCCCATCTCAACGCCATTTCAGGCCACGAGGAGTTGACCCGAAGTCTAGGGTTGCCACCTGTCCGGTTTTCACCCAGAGAGTCCGGGTTTCGGCTTGTGTCCCCGGGTGGCATTTGACAAGCCCTGATGTCTGGATTTTGGACCCTAAGCAGAAGGAAAGAGGCAGCGCAGCAGCTGCCTCTGGGGCCAGGCTGCTTGTGCGGCTCGCGGTGGTGCGTAGCGTGCAGGGGACGAGGCAGAGAAGGGGGAAGAGCTTTGGGGGAATGAGGTGGAGCAGGGGTGGGGTCTTGGGGGAAAAGGCAGAGCAGGGGGTGGGGCCTTGAGGGAAGAGGTGGAGCAGGAGCCACCTGGGGGGAAGGGGCGGGGCCTTGGGGAAAAGGCAGGGCAGGGGGTGGGGCCTCGGGGGGCCAGTTACCAGCCATTAGAAAGATGGCAGCACTACTGGAGCCGTGAAATGAATGCCGGAGGATTGGCTGGCCCTCGTATAAAGTGAGGTGCAGCAAGTTGTTCCTTCCCATGGAACAAATCCCAAGGGAGACGGGATCTGGGGCTGCCCTCTGCGGAGAGGGGTTTGCCGCCTGGTGGAGGGGGCCGGGGATCAAATTCTGGACAATGATGGGGAAAGCGCATGCCAGCTCTGCCTATCCTGGGGAAGTGGGGGCGTCTCAGGGCTTGTTCCTCCTTGCTGCTGCCCTCCACTGGAAGCACAAGCTGAGACTGCCCGCGCTGACACCTCCACGCTCACGTGCCCAGAGGAGCCGGGGAATTGGCAGCATTCATTTCCACTGGCTTTTCAGCTGGTGCTTGCAGGGAGCATGCTCCATAGAGGGTGTCTTCCCCCAACACCGCCCTCCTGCCTTGACATGCTCCCACAACACGCAGAGCCAGAGCTGTTCTGGAACAGAGGGGCAGCTGCTGCCCCGCTGCCCTGGGGCTTGCCCACCCAGGCAGCCACCCGCACGCTGTCTTTGCTCTGAGGAGGGGCAGGCAGGGAGCCTAACCAGTGCCATCCTCCTTTCTCTGGGCTCAGGGCTCTTTCCACTTCCTTCCCCTGAGCGCTGTCTGCTGCAGGGATACACATTTGGCTCTTCCCCATACACCATGCTTGGTCAAAGCCTCCACTGAAAATTCCCCTGGTCCTTCTGCTGGGAGCTGATCCAGCTTCGATCTCTCCCCTGGAAGATAAAGACCAAATCAAGGGTGACCTAGTTCTGCTCTCATACCAGTCTCAGACTGGTTATCTCTGTTTAATAGCTGAGGTACAGGGACACTAAGGTCCAGAGCGTCAGAATATTTAGGCACCTAACTCCCTTGGATGGAGAGTTCGGCCCTGCTTTTCCAAGGTATTTATATGCCTACGGGACATGCCTGAAGTCACACAGGAAATCTGTGGTGGACCGTGGAACTAACCCATGGTCTCCTGAGTCTCAGACTAGCCTCGTAATCACAGGAACATCCTACTTCTCTTGCCGAGGGGCAGGTTATCACTGTCCATTATAGAGTTTCTTGCCCTTTCCTCTGCTGCAACTGGTGCTGGACACTGGCAGAGACATAATACTGGATTCGATGGGCCAGCGGTCTGATCTGCTCTATGCAGGGGCACTTTACCTGCTCCATTGTGTTTCCACCTTGGAAAAACACAAGGGTCTTTTATGTGTAATCTCCTCCTCCTCCTCCTTTCGCAGCTGCGCCATCAGGCGGGTCATACGCCGGCCTCACCTTGCCTGACCCTCGCAAGCAGCTATGAATTTTTGAAAAGGCCCCTGTTTCGTTCTGCCAGCGCTGCTCCCCCCTTTCCCGGGAGCCATGCTGAAGCTGCGCTTTGCTGTTCTCCGGGAAATAAAGTAGGTCATGGTGTCATGTAAGGCAGTATTAATACACAGCCAGGAGAGCGGAGCACAAAAAAACCCCAACCCTGCCAGATTGGAGATGATAAATAAGCAGCTGTGTGGGATAAACCTATAAGGAGAGAATTTATTAGGGAGCAAACTGGAAAACATAGTAAAACATGGTGCACGGAAGCGTCAGGGGAAAGCGCTCGGTGTTGGCTTGATAGTGGAGTTCTGGTTCTCCATTTCTCTGTGTGAGACTGTAGGCGGAGCATGAGCCATGCCTGTCCGCTGCCGTTTCCAACCTGGTCAGAACGCCCTCTGCTGGCACACGTGAGGGTCGCTCCCTCCAAATTTCCTTTCTGGTCTCTTTTGCAGACAGTATTTTTCTTCCATCATGGGACCCAAGTAGGCACTCGCAGAAAGCATCGGGCGTTCGTGGGAAATCAAAGGTCTGTGATCCAAGCTCCTTGGTTGCAAATCATGTATTTTTCCCCTGAGTTTTATGGATTTATTAATCTCCGGCTTCTGCAAAATTTACATATGAAAAAATCAGCATCTTTCTGTCTCAGCAGCCTCTGGCCATGGTAATTCCTCACCCAGTTTTAGTCACTCAGATTTGAATCAGTCTCCTTTAAGATGGGCTGAAGTTACAAAACTTCTCTCCGAATCAGGATTTCAAACACTCTGATGGTCAAGGAGGATATTCAGATCTGGGGATTTGGTTTGGCCCAGTATGAGCATGGAGGCCACTTGCAAAATGTGGTTCTAGATTAGGATTTCTAGCACCTGCCAACCTCTAGAGGTGCCTGGGGTTTTATTTAAACCCATCTCAAAAGACAAAAGCATTTGACATCTGTGCCTGTGGAGAGAATTTGGGGTATTGATATTCTTGCTGTACTGCAGTATCTGTAGCGACCACGCATGTCCATTTCACCAGCTGCTTTGCTATGGTGCTGCTGCTAATGGGGATTTCCTCTGAATGTGGCCAGGCTCAAATTACAGGGCTCCCAATCCTGGGGAGCAGTAGGACTAGGACAGGGGTGCAAGTTTGCTTGAGTGCTTTACCAGGTTAACGGCGTCCCCTCTCCCGAAGTGGAGTGGGGTGCTGGATGAAGCTGAAGACCCCATTGCTAGAAATGTGGGGGCGGGAGGCTCAAATTCTCCCTGCCCAGACATTTCAGATCGGAGGCCTAGATCATCCCAGACGCCCCGTTCCCAGAAAACCGAGCTCCTCTCAGGAGAACGGAGTCTGCGTCCTGCTCAAAGCTTCCATTCCCCAACACTTGGAAGCCTCTGAGGGGATTAGCTTCCAGTTCAAACCAGAGGCCCCGCTCCCAGGAGTTTGGGGAACTCCCACTGTTCAGTTATTATTAGGCGCCGCGAGCTAAAAACCGGTCACTGTTTCCTTCTTTGCATGCTGCAGGTCTGGCCAATGACTCTGAGGGCAGTGCCATCAATGAATAACAATGCCTGGCAGGTTTCACCGAGCCAGGAGGGTATGCGAAGTTGGCAAACAGTGTGCCACCCTCATCAGCCTTCACTGCTTGAGCCACATGGGGACGTTCTTGCTAAATCGTAGGGTCGTGGGGCTGCTGTGCCTAAAAAGGCCCTGACACATTGGTATATCTCCATACTCAGCTGCCCTGACTGTCCTGGTCAGTTCTGTTTAGTTTTTAAATATTTTGGGAAGCTGGGGAACAAGGCAGTAAGCAGCAGTCTAACCTGGAGTCCTCCTGCCCAGGCAGGGTTTGTACGGATGGATTTAAAATGGTACCGCCTGGAAAGAGCAGGAAAACAAATGGCATAAGTCTAAAGTCGGGAGCATGCTTAGCCCCTGGGGAGAGATAGCTCTGTGATTTGAGCATTGGCCTGCTAAACCTAGGGTTGTGAGTTCAATCCTTGAGGGGGCCACTTAGGGATCTGGGGCAAAAATCAGTACTTGGTCCTGCTAGTGAAGGCAGGGGGCTGGACTCGATGACCTTTCGAGGTCCCTTCCAGTTCTATGAGATAGGTATATCTCCATATATATATAATATTCACAGACATTAAGGCCAGAAGGGACCGTTCCAATCAGCGTGTGTGACCTCTCCATAACACAGGTCAGAGGCCTTTGCCCAGTGAGTCCGGCAGCAAGAGCTGTGGTTGAGCAGGAGAGCATCTTTCAGAATGACATCCACTATTGAGTCAGCTGCCATGGGATGGAGACCCTACCACAAGCTGTGCCAATGGTTAAAAATGAGCATCTGATTCCAGTTTGAACCTGCTGCCTTCCCCCTGCCAGGGATACGCTGCACTTCTAAAAGGTCTCTTAGCCCAGGCTCCAAAGCGCTTTGCAGACCTTAGCAGTTCCTCACGACGCGCCTCAGAGAATAGCCAGTGAGCATGAATATCCTCATTGTACAGCTGGGGAGCCAGAGAGGGTGAGGTGACCAAGGTCACGTAGCAGATCAGCACCAGAGCTGGAATTCCTGGCTCCTAGTTGGGTGCTCTAAGCACTTGCCAACTTTCCCTGCAGTCGGAATGGCACAGTCTGTCCTGGAGAGACTGGCCTGATTTACGAGAGGAACCAAAGTGCCGGTACACAGTGCTCACCTAGGAGAACACAGGCACTTGTTACTTCTCTCATCCATTCAGCCTGAGCTCGGAAAGCAATTTGTTGAAACACGGAGGAATAGACGCACTTAGCATTGAAATGCACCGGCGTGGCTCTGCCAGAGTCCTCGGAAACGGCACAGTGTGTGATGAGACTCTGCCACCCTCTCCCTCCGGTTTTAGAGCAGTCAGAATATATTAATCCTCCCGCAAATCTCACCGCTTGGAGGCAGAGAACGGCAGCAGTAGAGTTCCTATTTCCCTTGAAAATGGGGCGAGGGAGGGGAGCGGCAGAGATGCCCTTCAGAATGAGCAGCTGGACTGATATCAAAGCACATTCCATGGTCAGATTGCCAACCGAAAGATTCTTTTCGTCCTAAATTCACACTGGCCCTGACGATTCCAAGGCTATAAATCAGCTCATGGCATTTAAAAGGACTCACTCGGGATAATCATATATTTAGAAGAGTTTCTCCCTTGTGTTACTAGCACCTCGTTGGGTTATTAAAACCAAAGGATGTTAGAAATCTGGCCAACGGCACCTTTACTATCTAGTGCAGTAGCATGATGATTGGGTTTCCAACGTCACCCAGGGCTGTAATTCCAACTCAGCCGTCTTCACCAAATGGATTGTTAAAAAATGTCCCCAATTAATATTGTTTTGTAACAACCACCCCACCCATCCATGGCCTGTGTTCAAAATATTTACTCATCTCCAAATTTATAATGGGTCGAACTAGCACTCTGGATCCAAAAACATCCCCACTTTGGGGCACTCAAACTGTATATCTGATTGTTGTGAGTTATGCCTGAAACCATGATGGTTACTTACCCTGTTCTCTTAAGGGATGTCTACACGTCAAGCTGGAAAGGGTCATTCCCAGCTCAAGGAGACATACCCGTGCGAGCTCTGAGGGAGCTAGAGTACTACAGAGTGTAGTCGAAATGGCACAAGCGACCGACGGGGCTAGCCGCCCCGTTATGTACTTTTGCTTGAAGTGGCAAAGCAAGCTAGCTTTGTCTCAAGAAGAAGAGATGGCACTTGAGCTCTAGTTTTGGGAATGGAGGACCCCTTCAAGATTGGTGCAGCAAGATCCACGAGGGGGTGGGGCTAGTTATACATCGAGTCCATGTGAGAATTGCAAACGGTTGTTATGTTTTGCCCAGTACAGCAGGTGTCATCGATTCTAAGGCCCGAAGGGATCATGATGGGCGAAGGGATGGAGAATTCCATTTGAGCTACAGCACGAGGAGGCCCCGGTACTCCAGGTCCTGACTTACACAAGAGTATGTACTAATAGCTGACATGCATGTAGTGTCCTTCCCGCAAAGATCCCAAGCTATACACAGGCCAACGACTGTTTCAAGGTCATAGATTTTTTAAGTCCAGAACCCAGATGGACCCTCTGCCTCCACTTATTGTGCAATGCAGTTACCGCGAGGTGACAGCCCCACAAAACCCGTCAGGATAGCAAGCGAGAGTTCTAAAGATACTCAGCGGTAACTATGGAGGAGCTCAGTAATTACCCAGTTGCAATCGACACTGGGGATTTGTGCCAAAAAGTGTCTTGGGCTTTTTAATGCCCACAGGTCGTTAGGGCTTCCGTTTTACGTCACACCAAAAAGCCGGCTTCCCTCCCACCAACCCCAACTGTTGCATAAAGTTTAAGTCTGCGGCGTGCTTTTAACTTACCAGGGTCTCTCCATGCCCTCCACCTTGAGTTGGCAGCATACCTGAACTACGAGGTGCCCAGGGTGTTTCAGGTTATCTCTTGCTGTCTTTCAAATCTGAACTAAGTCACAGCCTCGTGGTGAGATTGCTGAATGACATGTTTGTATTTAGGACGGCTTCATGAAAGAACCCCAGAGGAAACAGCCAGGAACACACACAGTGTAATAACCCCTCCAGAGGAAAGCTCATGTTTCTTTTCCTCTTCCTATGGTACCGCTTGTCCTGGGTGTGTTTAAAGACATACCTGGCACAGAAAGCACGAATTAATGAAGGGAGACTTTTTTTTTTTAAGCAAGGGAAGATGATGATGAATTCTAATACAAACTTTATCTTTCTGTCTACCTTGGGGTTTTCTTTAGCATCTGTTGCTATAGTGTTTAGGGGTTTAGCTTGCTTAATTAGTCCAGCGTTTCAAGTGGAACAGGGATTGATAGCTGGAGTTCTTGGGTAGCCACACGGGGTCTGCGCTGCAACATACCATCTTCAGCTTAGCATGTGGAAGCCACCAAAGTTTCCATGGAAGAATACTTTACAGGGCCCCTTTCTTGCCAAGACCCATTGTAAGTTTCAGTTCTGAGGGACAAGTTGGTTAAGTGGAAGCTGAACCCAAATGATCTATCTCCTTACCTAGTTTCCCAGACCCCAGGCTGAGATGGACACTTCCAAGTCACTCACATGGAAGTTGCTTTATTACTTTGTCCAGTTTAATTCTCATGGACTTTCTAGTCTCTGTTTGCCCAAGAAAAACATAGGCTGGATTTCCCAACAGTGATGTCTATTATGCCATGAGATAATTTCCCTAAGGGAGCCTGATTGTGAGTCATTTAAAACTGGATTGGACAAGGTGCGGGCAAATATACAGTATTGTACACACTGGAGACAGCACGTTCCAGGCACTGGACTAATAGGAACCCGGGGCTCTAGTCCCAACTCCACCACTGCTTGGCTGTGATCTTGGGTAAATCATGTGGTTTCTCTGTGACTCAGTTTCCCCATATGTACAATAGGGCTAGCAGTGTTCACCCACTTTTGTAAAGTGCTTTGAGATCTCCTGATGCACTAGGAGCTCTAAGACCAACACTTCCAAACCTGGGTGTCCAAAATAAGGAAGGTACATCTTATTGATACACCAACCTAAACGGCCTGACTTCCAGAGATGCTGAGCACATGCTGCGTAGCACCTCTGAAATTAGGCAGTTTATTTAGGTATCTAATTATGGATTTAGGCACCTAACTCTACGGACTCGAGTTTGAAAATTAACCATTGGAGTTTGGAATTGGGGGCGGGGGGGTCAGCCATTATTAGCAGGTGCCCACGTCTGAGAGGACTCTCTGTGATTTCATCTTGCTTGTAGGATTTTCACGTTCAGAAGATGTTGATTGGCATGGCACTCTGGAATGAGCTGTTCAGTTTCATTACACTTCATTGTTGACACTACAATGCAATAGAAATAGTGATAGATTCGTTTAAAATGCTGCTGTCACCTCCACCGCCCCCAACGTAGAAGGATATTGACATCCTGGGTCTTGGGGTTCCTATACCTTTGCAAGAACCTAGCCACATCTCTTCTTGAATGGGGCTCGTCCGGCTTCCACAGCAGCTGAAATCACAGTGGCTCGTAATTCAGCAGCGCCAGATGCCAAGTTCCCCTGGAATGTGAGGCCAGCATCATTACTGTCCCCATTAAAAGAGGAGAGTTTTTTCTAAAAGATCTGCTCCAGAAATTATTTTGGGGAAGTTCTCTGGCCAGTGTTCTACAAGAGATCAGACTAGATGATCACAATGGTCCCATCTGGCCTTGGAGTCTATGAATCTATGAATAGCTGGCACTGCTCAGAATAAGGTACCGGCTCTGTTTTTCATCTCCCTGCCGTAGGACACTGCACTGTGGAATGCACTGCGCTGATGGTTAGTTACGTGGGCTAACAAAACAGCACTTCTGCATTCCCGCTATCCGCACCTCCTTACCAGGATGCAATCTGGCAGCCGTCCTTTGACCTCGGCACCAGAATCAAAACAGCCTTCAATGCTGGGAATTGTTTCAAAGCCAACCCCAGGCCTGGATTTGAATTGTGCGGCTGGCCTTCATAACGAATGACAGATAAGTGACCATCTCATGGCGCCCCCTGGTGGCCTCAGGGCAACCACGCATGCAGTGCTGCACCTGAATTTCTCTTCTTGGCTCCCCAGATAAACATCTCATAGGGTTTTTCCAGTCCTACCACAACAGCCCTCCTTAGGGGATGATCTATTAACTTAACGTTCAAAACTAAACACAAAAGTCTCCCCCGCAGCCTTAAGCCGGGGACAGCCCAAACTCCCCTGGCCTGGTCAGAGCCGTCCCAGCCCTTCCTAGTGGGAACAATTCCCCTGGTCTTGGGATCTTCCTTGTAGGATCCTCTCTCACTCTTTGCAGTCTCACTACAACCACCTGAACTTCCCAACCTCTGCTCTTCATAGAGAATGGCTGATTCTCCTCTGGTGGGGTCATTCTGTCCTCGGGGTTGCCTTTGTCCCCAAACTCTCCAGCCCAAGGGCAAGCCACCCTGTTCCGTGGACCAAACGTCCTTGAATTGGGGGGTGGGGGGAATTGAAACCTAGGTCGGGATGTAGAGTCAGAGGTTGGAACCCATCTTGGCTTGCACCTGGCGTCCAGATGTGAGACCATGCCTTGAGAGTGACATATTCTGGTGTCTCCATCCGGGATTGGCAGGGCTGCGGGTCACATGAGGGAGCCTCGTCTCTTGAGATTCTCCAGGTTCAAGACGTTCAGATCGTTCAAGGGGCCATGGAAGCGCTGGGCTGCTTCACTTTACACCAGACTGCACACATTTTTTGCTCAGATGCTGGCTCAGACCCAGCCAATTAGCATAATCCTCCTCCATCTCCTGGTGGGGCTTGCAGGATGGGGAGGGTAACTCAACGAAAACGGGTCTGGTTTCAGGAGGGGTTGTGTCTCGGTAGGACACCAAGCTGGGGCCAAGCTGCTACCACACAAACACTAGAACCTCAGCATGTAACTCTGACCTCTCCTACCACTCTGCTTGCCTGCCACATCATTTATTGCTACTGAAACAAGCGCTGCATTTGGCAGCCGGATGAGGATTGATGGCCTTCCTAGGCAGCAACAGCCGAAAAGGAAGATGGTTGAATCTGACAGAGTCCAGCTAGACTTCTCCTGGTTGGAAGTCACTGTGTGACGCTAACTTATGTGTTGTGGGACTTGGAAAAATCTTCACCGAGGTTTAAGATAACATTTCAATAACAAATGGTAGGTTGGTGCTAATCGGGGGGGGGGGGGAACGCTAAAAAGCTGGTCTATTGCTGACTGATAAACAAACCTTCTGAACCTCTGTGAAGTAAATACAAACAGCATTCTTGTTGCTGCTTTTGATTTTTTGAAGGCGTTTGGCTGGGAGGAAGGGCCTGAGGCAAAGCCAAGCCAAACTGGATTTTTCCAAAATCATGCAGCAGAAACTAATGAACCAACATGTTAAATAACTGGCTGCTTATTCCCTGAAACAAAGAGCACCTGTAATCTCCAGGTAAGAGCATCTGTAAATAACTGGCTGCTCAGAGGCCGGTGGCATTTTTAAGCGTGTGGGAGTGCTGAGGATGGGAACAGCGAGGGAGTGGCAAAGAGACCCTCAGAACCAGATGTAAGGAGTATTTAGACCATGATTCATCGTCAGGTACAGATCTTTCTCTCTCTCTCCCGAGTCAGGGCAGAACTACAGGAGAAGTGCAGAGGACACCAGAATTTCTTCTTAAAGTACAACTTAGTCTGTTGGACATTCATAAAAGCACTTCCTAGCAATGCCCCCTTCAGGCATTGACAACTCATGCATAGATCGGAGTTCTACCACTTTGGCCTTTGGCAATGAGCTTTCTCTTCATGGGGACTTTTCTCCTGAGAAACTGGGCACTGGGCTGTATGGCTTCTGGGACTGGTTTGCCCAGTGGTTTGAGCACAGGAATTTGTGAGTTCCAATCCCAGCTTTGACACTAACTCTCCGGATGACCTTGGACGAGGCATTTAATTTCTGTGTGACTCAGTTTCTCCATCTGCACGTTGCTTTCCAAGTAGTATGGTTAGCGTTACTGACTTTTAGAAAGTGCTTTGCTAATTAAAGTTGGCCTGAGTGCTAAGAATTATGAGAGCATGAAGGTCCTTGGATAATTTTGTCCCTATCTTGCCTTCCACCCTTCATGAGAGTGGTTACATTTAAACTAGCACAATGATATTGCACGTCAATGTAAGCCTTGTTCCCTGAAGCATAAGGAGCTCTCTGCTCCCATCTGTTGGTGAAGAACGGGAAGAACAGCCACAGAGTTGCTTCATCTGCATAAGCTATTTACCCAGAACTCCAGATAGACAAACTCCAGAGGGAAGGAGCTCTCTGTCCCCCTCTGCTGATGAACGGGGCAAATTTGTCTACAAAGAAAGCTTCATTTGCATACGCTTTCTATCTGGAATTCCTCCAGTGACACTTTGGGAGTCACCCTAACTGTACACAAACTCAAAATTGGTTGGATAATGGAAGTGACCTAAATGAAGAAAAGAAAAAGGCTACTGATACACAATAAGAAGTGCAATAGCTGTTTGTGGCAATGATTGCTACTATATGCTACTCTTCCGCTGACTAAAGCTGAAATCACTTCAGCTATTTTATGTGGTGGAGCCTCCAGACAAGATCAGGCTGTGCTTCCCGAAGGACTGGAGATCAACCTGTCTGAGTGACCTTAGGACTATGCTGCCCCCTGATATCAAACTGTGAGTGGGATTTAACGGAAGGGGAAGTGACATGGTAAAGAGATTTTTGTCTATTGGACATTTGCACTGGTGGGAGGGGAGCTGAGTTAATAGAGTCCTGTCAGAGTTCCTGTAGGGAAGTGTTTTATTTATCATTTGTATTGATAGACTGTCACTAGGTCTTTCCAAGTTAATGCTGTTCTCCTTGTTCCAGACTCAATGCTCATTGCCTCTTAAGGCTGCCAGGGAAGGTATTTAATGGGGCCTGGCTGGGGTCTCCAACTGGGGCATATGACATTATCGGGGTTCAAATCCAGACTGATGAGGGGTTTTGTCACTGCTTGCCCTGGGTGCCTCACAGTGCTTTGCTGCTGGAGCTTCCTCCTGAGATGCTCCCACCAGTCTACACAAGCATGCAGGTCACACCCTGAGCATCTGTGAGTTAGACAACTCTGGTTCAGCAGCCTGGACCCCAGTAGCCTGTCTGCAACCCCTCTATGATTTCCACCAGCCTGGGTTACAACCAGCAGGGTGACCCCATAATACTTCCAGTCCTGCATTTCCCCAAACCGTGTGCCCTGAAGTATCCAGCCCTCCCTTGGTCAGCTCAAAGAAATCATAAGGTTCATTGCTCCTTTAAAGAGACAAAACCACATCACCACTCATTAACTGAACTGGGGTAGATACACTCTTCCCTTAAACACAGCACAGAGTTGGTTTATAGTCAAATAAAATACATTTAATAACAATGGGGCAGAGGGTAAGTGATGCCAAGTCAAAGGACTACGGTTAGGAAGGTTTATGAGTAAATAAGAGTGCCTCTAAAGGTCTAAAACTTAATCTAGCAAGACACAGGCCCTGTTCAAGATGGTTTCTCCCATCAAACTTTCTTCTTCCCAGCCATGGCTAACTTTCCCTCAGTCAGGACCTTCCACAGACACACAAGCGGCTGGCTTCCCTCATCTTCTTAGGTGAAAGATCTTTGCCTAAGCAGGTTTCTCAACTACATTCAGTTCCAGAGACTTCAAAGCCCCTGCCCCCTTGGCTGAAGGATCCATCTTTCTCAGTTCCCTTGTGTCTGTCTAGTGATAGATGCCAAAGATGGCTTCTGTCTTTGCTTATCTGTCCCAAGGGCTCTCCTGTGTGCTTAGCTTGCTGTGTCCACCAGGAAGCTGACCTGATGCTGGTCTTCCCTTCCTGTGGGTTTCCTACCCCTCTGTGTGTAAATGGGGCTTCCATTGTTTTGATTCTACCATGCTTCATTTACAGAGGAGGCCCATAAATAGCGGCTCCTCTCCTGTCTGGGTGGGAGCTGTTCCTTCCTTGGAGCGGCCACGCACTTTAAAACATAATATCAATGAATATCCAGAATTCCTCCTAGGGTGTTAATACAGACATTTCACAGTGCTATGAATCACCAGCCAGCTACAGGTGTTCATAACAGACCTTACCTGATACACTCAAGCCGTTGATTCAACTGCTTATTATTTGAAGTGTAGACCCCACCCCTGTTTTTATAGCTCTGATAAAGTTTCTCTTCCCTGTTGGGGTGTAGCCAAGCTGTCTCTTCCTCTCCCTTGTTAGCTTGATCACTTTGATGATCTGATATGTAAATGCATTCTCATGGTCTTACAAAGCACTTTGGCAGTGACTGCCGGGTGGAGAAACCCTATTCCTTTGTTTAGGGAGTGGGTAACTTCTGTTTGAATGACAAACACATTTTAAGGATTATAATTTCAGCCTATGTCCATAACTTTGCATCAGTTGCTCGCACCTACATGACACGATGCTATCCATAACCAGTGCGCTGTGAGCTTTCCAGGGACTTCTTACGTGGCACCTCTTAGGTACAGATTTAACAATAAGTTGGGGGCTGCTGGGCTGGTCAGGCCCGCAGCTGAAAGTCACTGCTAGAAATCAGGATGGCCCTGGTCTTTGGGCTGTTTGTATCGTCACAGGGCATTTGTTAGTTTTAAGAGGGATCCGTAGCTATTTGAACTGGGCCCTATCTGCTGCTGCTAACACCTGGCAGAAGGGTCACATAGCAAAGTGCTCATCCTGCCCCGTCTGCTAGCTGTGTGGGTGTCTGCAGGTTTACTTGTGATGAATGTTCTCCCTGATCTGGTGGTGGGCATCTCCCCCAAGCCTCCCCGGCACCCCGCACCCTCGCCTGAGGGCTGATTGTGTCTCTCCAGGCTCTAAATTTTGGCTCTGCAGGGTGACCTTGTTTAGTAATTAATTGAAAATGGGCTCCCTGAACCGCGCCCTGTTCTAACATGGAAGGATCTGGATCTTAGCAGCGGCTTCTACTGCCTAACTCTTTATGCACCCACTAGTTATGTTTTCCTACTAGTGATCCCCAGCATAGAATTCAAACGGGCCCTGCGGCACCTCAAACCACCATGTCCTTGTGAATGCATGTGAACAGTCACCTTCTTCAACACCTGGAGAACTGCAGCTGAGCATAGAGCAGACTGGCTGCTGCTTGGCGTAAGGTCAGCTGGGATCACAGCTTTAGCTGTTGTTAGTTGTGAAGCGGCCGGCAGATGGGACCTATTTGCTTTAAACAGATCTTTAAATACTTCTGGTGTCCTGGCCTCATGCTGGAGTGAGGGGTTGAGTGCTGGCCTCTGCCCACTATGGGATTGTACCCAGAGAGAATTAACCCAAAAACAGGAGGAACAACTGTTCCAGCCCATAGAGGCGTGTCCTCGAAGGCATGAACTGAAGAGTTGGAGGAGGCGGCAGGAATGTGTAATACCGTACATGCGGGTCGTGGGGAGAAATATTCCTCCCTGGCTCGTGCAGTGATCAGTGGCCGTCTCTGTCCAGTGGTTTCCTTGATGTCTCTTTGAAATACGCTCACCGGTTTGATAGTTGTGAGGCTTAGTTCTCAGCGGGCCCAGTGGAATTTGCAACACCAGCAGGGTCCCGCTGGGTTTTTGACAGAGCCATCAGTAATGCGGAGGCACAGAAAGGTGTGATAAAATAAGGAGACTTCTCCCCCTGGTTTTTTCCATCTGTGAAACTGCTGGAAATCATCATTCCACTGCAATTTTATATTTTTTTATTCCTCCAAACAGTACTGGATGTTCTTCCCGTATTGATTTATTTGTGGATTACACAGTGTTCTAGGCAAGACATCAGTATGGGCCACAAAAAATGTAACACCGGAGTTCAGCTATAGCAAAACCACAGTGACCGTCTATCCTGCTAAATAACGACTAAGTGAAATAGGTACAGCTGTGTGGTCTAGTGGTTAGTGCAGAGGCGTGGCAGTCAAGATTCTTGTGGTGTATTTCCAGCTCTTCTCTTCCTTGCTGCGTGAGTTTAGCCATGGCTGTTTACTTCTCTGTGCCTTGGTGTACCCTTTGCACACTGGACATGATGTCTGGCTAGCTGACTTACTGTGAAGTGTAATTAATTGTTGCTAAAGTACTTTGAGATCTGCAGATAACAGGTGCTAAATAAAGGGGAAATATGATATAGCTTTTAAAGACAACACATTGAGATCCCAGGTTTGTGATACTGCCAGAAAAAAAAGCATCTTTTTTCCTTGTGAGCAAAGCACTGTTGATTGGGAGTTGGTGCAAGATGACAGTTTTGCAGAGCCCCACTGCATTTTAAACCTCAAAGTGGCCGGGGGGGGGGGGGGAAAAAGAAAGAAAGAAGGAAAAAGGGGAGACTGAATTTCATAGTCAGTACCTGATTTTGGATTCAAACACACCCTCATGGCGCTGTGGACTAAAACACTACAGCGCTCTGCTGGTGCACCAGAACCAGAAAGTGAACTTGAGTGTAGCCTGGGAATGAAACAGACTAGTCTAGCCTTTCTGTCTAAGCTGAGTGAAGTGCCAGAGGGTATAAGGAGTGGGCAAAGGAAAATGAGATGTTGGGACATTTCAGTTTTAACAATCGAATCTGTTATAGGTTGGGACAGAGGAGATGGGGCAGGGGTGGGGGGAAGAAGGCGCTAGCCTGGGGATTGGCAAACATGGATTCAGTTCCCTGCTTCGCCACACACCCTGGGCAAGACACGTGGGACTAGATTCACAAACAGACTTTGGTGCCTAACTGCCACTTTAGGTGCCTAAATCCCAGTGGGGTTCACAAAGCCCCCTCGTTACTTTTAGCCCCATGGTGCGGGTGCTCCCCTGGAATGTGGGAGACACTGGCTTCAAATCCCCCCTCGGCTTTGTGAATCCCAGTGATTTTCTAGGCCCCTAAAAGTTAGGTGTGGTGATGCTGAATATCACCACACCTAATCTTCTCTGTGAATCTAGCTCTTAGTCACTTGGTGCCTCACTTCCCCCTCTGGACAATGGAATAATGGCCTTGCCCTGCCTCCCAGGGGTGTTTGGGAGGGTAAGTACAATAAAGATTGTGAGGCGCTCAGATACTGTGGTGCTGGGGGCCAGATAAGCACCTTAGATAGAAAAGAAAAATGAAAAGTGGCCTTGATTCCAGGCAGGTGGAAAGTCCCCTTGCCAAGTTAACTTGGCGGAGTGAGGAATCCAGCCCTCTAACTTTAGTGTTTCCCTTTAGCAGGGAGAAATGCTTTCCCGACATGGGGCTAGCTGTTCAAAGAGCTCAGGGCCGGCCAGGTTTCCAAGTGCTCAGAACTCAAGCTGCTCAACAGGTCTGAAAATCTGGCTACTTATTGTGAAGCCTCGGTGGGAGCTGAGGTCTTTTGAAAAATCTGGTCCTTTGAGTCTTATCCCGCACCATAGTTGTCAATGGGAGTTTTGCCACTTAACTTCAGTGGAGCGGGATCGGACCCTTCCTTTGAACCTACCCACAACCAATTCACTTGCACACTGTGTCCCCGGTTAGGACTGGAACAAATCAAGATTCTCTCCTCCGACTCCTCTCTCATCCCTCCCCACCCACATACACACTGGGATAGAATTCCTGTTGGGTAAATGGTGCCCGCAGGTCGGGCCAGCAATTTGTCCTGGCTCGTACAAAGTGGTGCACAGTGTGTTCTGGCTTGCCCTGCCCGGGACATCTGGAGAAGCCGCTTTGCATTTGCAGACAGTTTGTAAATGTTTGTGACGCAGGGGGGCACAGTCCATTGATCTCACCTATGGTACAGACAAGAGGGCAGAGGCAATAGCTGCTACCTAGGGTGCCTGAGCCTGAAGGTGCTAAGATATTTTGGTGCCTAAAGCCTCTAGTGGAAGCGTTCGGTGCATTTCTCCACTTTTGGCACCTAAACACCTTTACAAATCTGACCCTAAATGTTCTCAGGTCTCCTATTGAGCTCAGAACTTCCTGGGATTGGGCCCACAGCGTAGGCCAGATAGGCATACTGGCTGTCCCGGTACTAGACAAGACACTGGGACATGGAGGGCTGGGACACAGGATAAAGGGAACACCCTAGGGCAAAAGGAATCTGTTTATTGCCACGGTCCCTTCCCTGTAGTATATCAGCACTTAGCTATATGGGGCCTGATTCTCAATTGTATTAAGGCCACTTCCTGCAGCTCGGGCATTGGCACCCACTTCGAGGCCCCTTTCTGCTGCTGGAGAGGAGTAAAGGAGACCCGTGCGTGTAACAGAGAGACCAGGTGCATTGGCTTCTGGGAGACGAGGCCCCAGATTCTCAACCCCTATTCTGGCCACGTGGCCCCGCTCAGGTCATGCAAGGTGGCCACTCCGGGCCCTAGCTGGCCATCTGGCAGCGGTGTAGGGCAGCCGTCCCGGTGCATGGCAGAGCGTGCGCTAAGGGGCAATGTAAACCAACTGGATTGGATTTCTTTGCAGGTGAGCCCAGGCCCTGGGGCTGCCGGATTCCAAGCCTTGGGCTGCAGGCCTCACTTCACAGAGCAAGTCGCGGGGCAGCCTTCCCCAGCTCCGCCCTCTCTGTCCTGTAGGGCTCTGTGCTCACCAAGGCCTTGGGCTGTCTCCTGGGGCTGCCGGCGAGTTCCCACGGTGGAGGAGGTGGCCTCGGGGATGTGACGTCCGAGCCCTCCAGGAATCGGACAGGTCTCCACTCGTCTTCCCCCCTCTTATGCAGGCTACAGAGCCGTCAGGCCATCCCTCCCCGCTCCCGTGGCCTTCCCTGGCTCACTGAACTGCTAAGTGAAGGTATTTCCTTCTGTCCTCTTGGGTTTTGTAACCCATTTGTCCTGATATATAACAGACAAAGGGGAATTACTCCTGCTGAGGAGCGAGCAGGGCCTGCTCCCTCCGCTAACTCTGGATTGTAATAACCCTGCAGAGCACTGAGCCTCTCCTTTTCTGGGGCAGGGTTCGTAGTCAGCAGGGGAGAGCATTTAGTCTTATGGGGGAAGCACCTACCTGCACTGCCATGTACATTATCTAAACCAGGCACAGAGCCATGCTTTACCTCTTGAGGTTGCTTTGCCACTCAGTCCTCACAATGCTCCGGCCAGGCGCAGGTAATGTCTTTGGGCATCCTCTCCAAATCAACCTAAGAAAGGACTTCGCACCCCTGCCCCTCCCCAAGAATCCGTCCCAGGTTGTAGAGTGCCCATAGGAGGCAGTTTAGGGCTTTGGGCGTTAGTCAGCGCTTTGTGGACCCTCATGCAATACAGACAGGATCAGCCCAGTTCACCATGTTGTATTTCACTGTTGGGTCTCAGAGCTTTAAATTTCTTCCAGGAGCCTGGGGCTCTGTAGAAGTCAGATCAATATTCCCCCCCTTTTGCAAATGCGGAAGTGAGTTAGATAACTTCATCATGTTGTCCAAAGCCATAGCGGGGCAGTGTCAGTGACGGATTTATAACTGTGGAGTTAGGGACTCCCGATCCGGTGCTCTCATGAGATCACTCTGCCTGTCCTCCCCGTGTTCAGCCCAGATGTTACTCGGGATAATTCTTCTTTCCAAACAAACAACAAAGTTCCTGCTAATGCAGAGTCTGGACGTTGGGACGAGATGTCAGCCTCATCATGAGGATGAGGATTATTATGGAAGACAGACACCGTGTGAGTACGAAATTATCTTCACAATTCACAGACCAGCAGATAAATACACTTGCTTCCTCCCAAAATATGTAACAAAAAAGCCTTCCTTGTACTCTGTGAGTTGTGCATTTTCATGTGCTCATTCCCCAGGGCCCATTTTGAAATTGTTCTAATTTATCAAAGGGGGAGGGGGAATGAAATAATTCTGTTGCAAATGGCATTGATTTGACTGCAAAGTCATGACAGCTGTTCCTGTCTTTGAGGAGACTAAAAGAGGAATTCCTGATTCTTTTTCCTTTTTTTTTTTTATGGGGGGTGGGGAAAGGGTGAAGGAATTTGACGCATTGAGAATGCAATACATTTTGGAAGCAGTTCTGATGGGCACTTTAATGTTATGTGTGTGAGAATGAACAGTAATAATAATAATAAAAGTTCAGAACACTTTCTGTCTTTCAGATTTACATTTGGGGCTGTTGCAATAGTGAGAAGCGAACACCGGTGTGGGGAAATGTATTTGAAGCAGTGGGTTGTGGTTGACAGCTTGAGCTTGTCAGTTTCAAGTCTTTTTAAAGGAAGACCCTGCAGAATATATAATGCAGCTATTCGAATAGCAATAATAATAATAAAAATACCCTCTTGAACTCTGTTCCATTAAATATGAAAATGTAAAGACTTAACAAACCACTTTTCTCTGCCTCTCTCTCTCTCCAACAAACAAAAGCTCCAGCATGGAGCCGGAAATTGCTCATCAAGGGAAGAGCTCAGGCGAGGATGTTGTCAATGGCTTTTTGTGAATAAAGCATTTAGTTCTTAAGGGAGCGTGTCATCTCCTGCCCAGTGCTCGGGTAGAACAGCCATTGTGCTCGCTGGCACTCCATCAAACTGCTTCTTGGGCATAGTTATTGGAGTAAGTGCATTTACACGTACTGAGATGGCTGATGCTGGGAAGAGGTTTCTTAAATAACAAGACACAGGCTATGATGTGCATTACCGTTATTATTTTTTGAAGTGTCTTAGCCTTTTGGAGACTGAAGGTACTTAACAATAATTTGTATTTATATAGTGCCAATCCGTCCTGGTATCTCAGGTGCTTGACAATCAAATACAGATTAACCTTTAGCTGTCCCTCTCATTTCAATCTAGCTGGCTACTCTTACTGCTAGCTTGTGCAGTTTGTGCCCAGCCCTGGTAAGAGGTGGGGTGACTCCACGCCAACCTTTGGGTAGTTGCTGGAGAGATGATCCCTCAGGATGGACGATTTCTCCCAGGCCTGCTTAGTCTGCATGAATTCTGCACCATTCATTAGGGTGGCACTGACTGGTCCCCACGGTGTGCTGGCCCAGTTCCATGGCCTGATTTGGAGGCGGAGCATGGACATGGCTCCGCCTCCTCCCCACCCCTTTCCAGCTGATTTGCTCCCTGGTGGGCAGTCTCTGTTCACAAGGATGGCTGTTGTGGTTGACACAAAGGGGGCAAGGTTTGTTGCATGCTCCCAGCCCCAAGGGCCAATCATAATCCAACCCTTCTGGCAGTCATCACCACGCCCACGGGAACCATCCAATGGTTCAGGAAGCTGCTATCAGAGAGGAGGGAGGGGTTCTGGCCAATGGGAGATTGGGGAAGTCTGGACCTGTGGCCACAGCGAAGCCTATTGTATCGGACTGTCTTTGCGCAGTAAGAAGCAGGTTCTCCAGGGGTGTCTCTGGGACCTGAAATCTGGCAGTACCAAAGAACAGTAGGGTGAGCTGATATTGGCAATAATTCTGGTGTCTCTGTAACACCTCAGAGGGTGGCTCCCAGCACCACAGAGCTGTTTTCGTGCTGCTCCCCGTCACTCGGCACCCCATCATAAATCCCAGAACGGGAAACCGTGTGCTCAGGGCCCCGGGGTATAATCCATCCCTCAGAAACCAACCCGTGTGAGGTCAGTGCCAGTGAACTGACTGCAGCTGCAAGGATCACTGCCGTACAGCTCTGGGGCGCCTGCAGAAACCGTGGGGTGCTGCTCGGATTTCCCTTGGCAGCACCTCCTCGTAGTTCTCAGTGCCCACGTTCATGGTCTGCATGACAGGAGGCAACCAATCGCTTCCCTCTCACAAGCGTCCGTGAAGAGGCTGCTTCTGCTGGGAATTGAATCAAGGACAATTGGGGCCACAACCGTTCGCTCTTCCACTGGAGAAGAGACTCCCTCGTAGGTGGTAATGGTAGTCACAGTTGTGCGCATGTAGCCACTGGTCAGTGTGTGTCCTGTGTCCCCCCCCACTTTCCATGATCCACAGAGGAGATGAGTCTGCAGCTACAGCACTTGGCTCTACAGAGAATCCCCGTTCAATCCCCGCGATAGTCAAGATGGCAAACTTAGATCATCTTTTCCAGGCCTCTGGCTGCCACGTGGCAGGCTCATCAGCACCTGCTGCTCATTCGCCTCCTGAATCCGAGCCGCGGAAGTTATTGGTCCGGTTTATTTTGCTTTCAGGGAATTCAGTGCTGATGGGGGGGAAAATTGCCAGACCGACAGCCACGGAGCCAGGGACAACTAGGCTGCAGGTGTGCAAACCCCCTCCGCACTCCAGTGAGCCTCCACCTGACATGGAGGAGAGTTCGGTCTCTTCAGTCCATTCAGCCCTAGTCTAGTCATTTCCAGTTCTGACCGCGCACGCGTCACAGGGGTATTTCAGTGCCTTGGCTGCCCTGAGTTTGCCAGTGGATTGTCATGTCCGTTGGTGGGTTTTGGTATATGGAAACCTCCTCACTCGGAAGTGGGCTGAGACCAGGACCCCCTTTCACAAAGGCCACCAAACAATAGTCTCAGTGATGACTTTCACTCGCCAGTGCTCTGGGCTGCATCTGAGCGGCCCAGTCCCTTGGGTATTCTGCAGCATCCCTGTTAGCGAAGAAGAGGCATAGACTGGCTTGCAGGGAACTCGGAAACTGGCAGGCACCGTATCATGGGCGTTATAAAATGTCTTCGTTGTGAAGCTGCCTCTGCCAAGCAGGTAGGTATTTCTGGCTTTAGTGGGGGTTCAGGTGGACCCACAGAAATCATGAAGCCAAGGGTGCCAAACCCGAGGGGTACTGTGACTCTGTGCCTGGTGACGAAGCCCGGACTGGAGCCACCACTGCAGGGGCGAGTGTGAAGCGGGTTTGCTTTCTGCCCCCTTCCGGGCCTCCGCTCTGCACCAGGCCAGGGTTAGTGTTACAATGCTGGGGCAGAAGAGTCTGCTGGGGGTGGTCGGACTCCTCCTTGATTACAACTCAAAATCAAGTCGAAGAAGAGTTTAGTATCATGCCTCCATTGAATCGGGAGGCTACAAAGACCGGAGGAATTTCTTGGTCCTTTTCTCTTCACAGTCTGTTTTTTCCTTGTGACCCTTCCATACGTCATGTGGGGGAGAGGGGGAGGGGGGCAGGGACAGAGAGAAAATTACTGCCTTAAATAGATCCTGAATAGCAGAAGATCAAAATAGACAACCTCTGGCTTTGCTGCATGAGTCACTGCCACAGCCAGGGTTGTAACAAAACAAAAAGCCAAAAAAACAAGTGCGTGGACCCTAGTGAGCGTTAGCACTCAGGCCTGGAGGAGGAAATAACAGCTCAGGGAGGAGAGACTGACATTTAGGAACTTCAAAGAAACTTTAAAAGTGAGACAGAAAGGCTAAGTGAATTCTCAGGAGGATTAGTCGAGAGCCGGCTGCTGTGTACTACTTGGTCAGTAGCAAAGCTAGTGTGAAATTATTTCAACAGCACCAGCAGGAGTTTGATTTCTCAACAGATGCTGGCTCACGCTGAGAAAGTCGATTGGTCTCCCAGAGCCATCATTCCCAGTATCTTCGCGTGTCTTCTCACTCAGTGACGTAAGCAGGCATTTAGGGCAACATGGTTGTGCAATGAGCAGGCTAGAATGTATGTGCCCCCTCTCCCTCCACCACCAGGTGAACAGAGTTCCTCCCAGGTGTGTCGCACACCTGTATTGCCAAACACTGAGTGAAGGTAAAGCTCCTAGAGGGCCACGGGGCTTTGCTTTTGGAGCAGGGTTTGGTGCGTTGTAGCTCTAATGCTGCCACAAACTTTTGAGTGACCGTGGTATGTGGCACAAGGACACTATCCGTTCCTAAGTGGCTGCATATATGCTAGATAATGCTTAGTCCTGCCACGAGTGCAGGAGACTGGACTAGATGACCTCTCGCGGTCCCTTCCAGTTCTATGATTCTATAGGTGCAGCTGGTAGCGCCTCCTATAGCAAAAGTTGCCTAACTTGTTCCATTATAAGCTCCAGTTTTCAGTTGGCAATAATTTCCCCAAACATTCCCTGTTCGGGCTGGAATTTTCCATGCTGGGGGTCTACCTAATGCTGTGTTGTTTTGGAAAGCGTCGGGTAAAATGGTTCAGCCATTTCTGAAAAGCGAAAAGTAGGTTGTTTTCTTCACATTCAAAAACACTTACAACCATTTTGTGGAGAAGTTCTAGCAACCCCTTGGTTTGCAGCAGGGGCTTGAAATTTGGCAGGGAGAGCTGCTCTGGTGTCCTGGACGTGCCTTTTCCCTCTCTATAAACATTCACCCAAACTTACCCAAGTTATAAGCCTCTGGAAAAGCACATTTTTTGTATGCTCGGATGGGGTTGTTAGGGTTTGGGAGCTAAAGTCTCTGGAGATTCCATCTACATTGGGCATGCTCCAGCGCAAGGCTTCAGGGGCTGAGCAGGGCTTCCCCTGCAATTACTCCTCCCAGCTGCTGGGAGCCACTGTAGCAGTGGGTTGGCCAGGGTTAGTGGTTAGCAGTGGTTGGCCAAATTTGGGCAAATTTTCATGGCGACAGCCAAAGGCACATCCTTGATGTCACAGCAGCCCCTGCTACCAAATTCCAAGACTCTGCTCCAACGCATGGAGTTGCCAGAGTTCCTCAATGAAACAGTTGTAAGAATTTTTTAACGTGGGCAAAACCGTGTATTTTTCCCATTTCAGGCTGATGTCCTGTGAAAACAGTAGCATGGGCTCATGTGATTAAAGGCTGTATCATGATGTACACGCCCAAGAGGGGCAAATTAAGGTTGCACAGGCAACCTTAATACTGGCATTTCCTGTCTTTTGAGTGCTTGACTTTTCAACCTTCATATTCTTTTAACATCTTTTTTGGGGGGGGCTGGGGGGGTAATTATAATATATAATCAACCTGAGACTTGAACCAAGACCTCAAATCTGTGGCATTTCAGAGGGATAAGAACCAAGCCCTTTGATCCAAAACACGTTGCTGGGGTTTTGGTTCTGTGATTCACTTACTGCTTGACCCCTCTACTGAACCTGCAGATGTGGTGCCAGCAACGCTGATTAAATTGTTCTCTGGACACCTGTCCATTAGGAGCAAGGGTGAAGCCACGCAGCTCCGTCCAGCTGGCTATGGCCTTTGGTTACTCCAGTTGTAAGTGAAAGGTTTCATTTCTTCCATGAACGTTTCCAGTTGCATGTCTGATGTGCAGAGGCATTAACCTCTCATTCTGAGATACTCCCTCTTCGCACGGCAAAGACACAGGTAGCATTAAAGTCATCTGGGCTCTTGTAAAGCAAAGCCCACCAGCAGAGTTGGGGAAAGACACAGAGAGGCTAGAGGTGAGGGCTGGGTGCTATATGTTTTTCTCTAGTCCCCTTTTAACTGAGCTGGACGATTATGATGACACCCCATCCCACACATCCCCACACACCCCTCCACGCTGTGGGCCCAGGCGCTTCTCCTCCTAATCTTCGTTGTCTCCACTGAATAATTGTTTAGATCTTTGCCACAGCAAAATGACAGAAAATGCAGCCGTTGCCCTGCTCTGGGCCTGACCCAGAGCCCTGGAAGCCTGTGGGAGTCTTTCCATTCATGTCACTGGGCTTTGGGCCGGACCTGCGTTTCCTCCTTCTCTCACACGCTCGTTTTGCATTTCCATTCCCACCACAGATTTATCGGGATAGCTCGGTGGTTTGAGCATTGGTCTGCCATACCCCAGGTTGTGAGTTCAATCCTGCAGGGGGCCATTTAGGGATCTGGGGCAAAAATCTGTCTGGGGATTGGTCCTGCATTGAGCAGGGGGTTGGACTAGATGACCTCCTCAGGTCCCTTCCAACCCTGATAGTCTATGAGTCTATGAGCTCCAACCACAGCTCCCCTGCCGACAGCCACCTGATCCCCTGGTCTCTTAGTCCCTGAGCCACCTTCCCTCTCTTCCCCTTGGCCTTCTTCGTTCAGTTCTGAGGGAACTGGCTGTTACCAGCCGATTGTACTGTGCCCGTGAATGCTTTACTGAGCTCAGATGGGGTCTGTCGTTCATTGAGTTTCTTGCTCTCCATCCATTTTCTCATGTCAATTTGACTAAGGCTCAATTCAAGGTCAAGTTGCCTGGCCTGGTTTCCAGGAAGAATCTTGGGTGCCCCCTTGACTCCCCACCTAGTCTTTCATCATTAGACCCTTTGCTTCTAGGCGGTACCGAGTTGTACATGTTGTCACAGCTCACTGCTATGGGCAGATAGCCCTGGGCATAGCCTGCAGTATCCAAGCTGAGAGAGGTGTTTAATTTACCAAGTTCTTGCCATCAGGTTACGGGCACTGTCAGAAACACTGATACCGTGTAGTGTCTTCTTGCCCTTCTGCCAAGTAGGTGTATGTTCCCACTGGGCGTTTGGCCACTGCATAGATTATAAGCCCAGAAGAAGCCACTGTGATCACTTAGTCTGTCCTCCTGTGTAACACAGGTGATAGGACTTCTCTGAAATCATGGGCAGATAAGGCCTTAATTCTCCAGTGTCCTTAACCACGATGCCCATCCTTTGGGAGCACCTACTGGGAGTCCTGTGTGTCCTTAGCTAGAAGGGCTGTAACTAACCGAGGGGAGGCAGGGGAAGTGTCCCTGCACCACGGCCCCAAGGCTTCTGCTAGAGATGGGATGGGAGGCACTGGGGCTTCCCCCACCCCGCGGCTTCTGCCAGGGACGGGGTCAAGGCCCGCTCAGGGGGAGGGGCTCCCCTCGTCCTGTGGCTTCTGCTGGGAACAGGGACAGAGTCAGGGGGCTGCGGGGTCTTCCCCCGCCCTGCCCACCCAGTGCTGCTGCCCGCCGCCTGGTGGCCCGGGCTCCGGGCTTCAGCCGATTTTTTCCAGGGCCCCTGGGCACAGGCCCGGTTGGCACCATGGCTAATCCGCTGCTGCATGTGGCCACAGCTACCATCGTTGGGAAATCTCCCTGAAGAGATGGGCCTAGAACTCTAATCCTTTAGTTTCAATCACACCTGAGCTGAAGAAGATCTTCACTTAGCAGGCAGCAATCATAGGTCTATGATCTCCTCTGCTCCTAGTCATTAGCGGCCAATATTACAGATACACACACCAGGCTAATACATTCAAACCTCACACCCCTTGGTTGGGTTAAAAAATGTCTAAGTGCCACGTGCATCCAGTTCCTCTTATTTGAGTCTCTTGGATTCAGGCCCCTGATTTGAACTGGGAAGATCCGGTGTTGGCTGATATTTTTTTGCATGCCTCGCTACAGTCCTAATGAGCGCATTCATGCTCGAACTTCCTGAGGTGAATGGCACCAAAAGGGCTGGCAGTCTTGGGGAGATCTCGCGTTTGATTGGGTGCTCAATATCGTACCCAATCAGTAAGGCTACGTTTTAGTCACGGGTATTTTTAGTAAAAGTCATGGACAGGTCACAGGCAATAAACAAAAATTCACGGGCCGGTGACCTGTGCATGACCTTTACTATATACCCCTGACTAAATCTTGGGTGTTCTGGGGATGCTGCTGGGGTGGGGGGTGGGAGCACCGGGGCAGCTGGTGCTGGGGGGACGGGACCAGGGCACCCGCTGGTGCTCGCGGGGGGGGGGCGCTCCGAGGCACCCACTGGTGTTCGGAGTGGGGGCCACCAGGGACCACCGCCACTGGCAGGAGGCGGCCTGGGACCGGTGCCACTGGTGGCCGCCAGCCCCAGGGCCGCCGGTGCCGCTGGCAGGAGGTACCCTGTGACCACTGCTGTTGCTGGAGTGGGGGGTGTGGCTGGCCCTGGGGTGAAGCACACCTGCAGTCTGCAGAAGTCCCGGAGGTCCCAGAAAGTCACGGAATCCGTGACCGACTCACAGCCTTACCAGTCAGCAATGGTACTGTGTGAGTGGTAAGCTAGTTCATTGACTAAAGCGCCGGAGTTGATTCCTATCCAGCACCCTGTGAGGGAGAAGAGGAATAAAACCCAACTAGCTCAGAATCAACCGCAGAGTCGATTGTCTCCAATTTGGAGGCTGAGGTAACGCAGGGGAAAACCAGATCGACCAAAACCAGAACTAAGGGCTTGTCTACACTGTCACTTTACTGCGCTGCAACTTTCTCGCTCGGGGTGTGTGTGTGTGTGTGAAATAAATAAATAAAACCCAACAGCGGCGCCAAAGGAAAAGAAAATTGCGATCTTTCAAAAGGAACACAGTGTGATGTCTTTAATGACCAAACAAAAGAGCTTTGATGTGAACATCCAGTTCCAGCTGTGAACAGAACTTTGCTTTCAGATCTTCCACGCAGCTCGCATTCGGCTGGCTCAGCTGTGCTGAAGCCGAGTCAGGCAGCAGCTCCTCCCGTAGCCAAGGGCAGATGGAGCAGCTGCGGTGTGGGGCGCTCCCAGCCCAGTTCTCCCCACGGCATGCCGGTTTTATTCTAGTAGCCCAGAGCCGTGGCCTGCCTCCTTCCTTCCTCCAGTATCTCTTTCCTACCCAGAAAAGGTGCAGCTTTGCAGGAAGGGACATCTAGGGTGGTGGGTTTCCTTCCCTGGTCTGTAACGAGGGACTCTCGGCAATCAGTTCAACCAGGGGGAGGGGTCTGAAAGGCACGCGTAGCCTACCACCGCAGCTGACACATGCAAATAGAAAGCCAGCTGCACAGGGGGTGCAAAACAGGGCACTACCTTCCGTGGAAACTTACGAGGTAACACACTGCTGTTACCTCCCCTGAAACAGAAACCGCTATAGGTGCATTCATCCTTGAGCAACCTAGAACTTTGTCATCTGTGTTCTGGGTAGAAATATGGGAATTTTATACTGGAGCAGACTCCGGTGTGGTATCCTGGCTCTGCAGTAGCTGGTAACATACTTTGGAGGAAAATTATGTCATTTCCCCACCCCTCCCCCCATAACACACCTGGCTAATTGTGCAATACCATACATGATGGGGGGGTGCTTCCTTCCTGACCCCGGTGGTGATTGGCTGATGCCCTGAAGCATGAGGTTAGATAACACTTCTCTTTGCTCTCGTAGCTACAGAGATGATTAATGACTATAAAATGATCCAGCCAAGTATTTGACTTGGTGACTTTCAGTGGCAGTGAATCCTGCAGGTTGGCTATATGCTGGGGGGAGGGGCGGGAGGAATACTTTTCTTTATGCTTAGGAGGAAGACGTAAATGCCACATAACGATGCTAACTGTGCAATGCTATCCCACCCAGACGGGGAAGGATTTCTTCCTGATCCCACCTGGCAATCAGCTTATCCCCCCGGCAGCATGAGGATCGTGTTTCGGTAAATCACTTTTGTTCATATGGTTTCATTGGGTTTTGAAATATGTTTGTTCTAATTATTACCGTCCTGGTGCCTGTGGAGGGTGCTGGGCTGCTAACCCTGGAGAACGAAGGCCTCCGTACCGCCCCATCAAAAGCAGCAGCCGTGCAAGCTGTCCCTCCGTCACCCTGGCATTGTGCCTCGGGGGCAGGGCAGTTTGGTCTCCATGGCCCAGCCAGTCCTTGACCTCCCTGAGCAGACTGCTGAGAAAGAGGCCAGTGGGTACCCATTGAACCGTGACGTGGATGTTTGTGACGTGGAACCCTTGGCCACTCGGACTGAGGCCACCAAACTATTTCCCGCCAGCCACTGGAGGAGCTTTTGGTCTCCACCAGCCTAGGCTGATTCCAAACCATGAACCTAGAGGAGAACATATAAGCGGCATGGCTCAGGGTCTAGGTAAGGCAGGAACCGTTCAAGTCCAGAATTCACCAAATACACAGTCTATGAAGCTCCAGCAAAATTACAACCACTGACACAAACTCTCCCAGCTGACACCTTTCTCATCTTGCTCTGACATATGATTTCCAAGGAATATAATTTCCAAGGTGTAAACTCCCCTCCCCTGACTGCACTTACCTGCTGGCTGTCAACTAACAAGAGCGGCATTTGACAGGACTGATATTGCTGTTTGTATCGTCAGACGATTACAAGTCTGTCTAGGATTCATAATTGACTAACAACTCAAGACAATTATTATTACTATTATTATTTCTCCCTGGCAAACAAATCCCGCAGCTACTTTCTCCTGGCATCGGCTCCAATTTTCTCTGGAAAGCCAAAGATCTTTTTTTCAACATTTCAGCCATACTCCCCCACATCTTGCTAACTTTCCAGTCCCCCATGGCATCTGTGTGCAGTGAACTGAGCTGTTGAGACTAAATGTAATTTGCAATCAAGCTTCTGTTAACATACAAATGTACCGGCTGGTCCCCTGCAATATGGATTCTCATTCTGTCTAGCATATGGTAGCATTAAATCCAGTCCATGCAGTGTCTCTTGTTACCATGTTGTCAATCCTGGTGGAGTGGAGAATCCTAAAACAAGCACATGAGAAACATATTTTGGGAATCGGCTCCCCCGGCAGAGCTTGACGGGAGCTGTCCAAAGAGATACTTTGTGCCTTGAAAGGAATTAGCTCTGTCAGCCGTCTAAAGCAGGGTCATGAAACCGATTTGAACACTGATGCAAAAGCCTTGTACTTCCTGAGACAGGTACCGCATAGGGAGAAGGGGCGAGGAGGGCCAGATGCAAGTGAGTGGAAGCTGCTTCCCCTTCTGGCAGGCTTGAGTCGGGAGTTCCTGGCCTAGTCTGGGGCACAAAGCCAATATTTACATAAAGACTTGAAATAAATGTAGGTTAAACAGGGAGAAATACATCTGACGAGGCAAAAAAGGCTTTTATCCACTAAGCAGATGATATGAATGTCATTCCAGCTCTAACTCTTTGTAGGATGCTTACAAAAATCCCTTCCTTCCCATTGCCTTGTGAGCTGTTTTATTTTTTTTTATTATGCGTCATTAGCGTCGTTAATAATTCAGCGTTTTTTCTCACTCTCTGCTCTGACGGGCATTCTCCTCTCTTCACTCTCTCTGGAGCACTGAGGGGTTTCTGCCTTAGCAAAAGAGATGTGAGCTGGATCCTGAGATGAGCCCAAACTAAGAGAATCACAGAATATCAGGGTTGGAAGGGACTGCAGGAGGTCATCTAGTCCAACCTCTGGCTCAAAGCAGGACCAATCCCCAGACAGATTTTTACCCCAGTTCCCTAAATGGCCCCCTCAAGGATTCAACTCACAACCCTGGGTTTAGCAGGCCAATGCTCAAACCACTGAGCTAGCCCTCCCCTTCTGCCCTATCCCAACCCCCCTCTGAAATGTGGGGGACATTGGCATCTGAAGCTGAACTTTGCAGTTCAGCCCCGGTCCTCAATGCTGCATGAAAAATCTTGGCTCCACTAATCTGTACTCCTGTTACGGAACTACAAGTTCTTCTTTGGCGACCTGAATCTTCCCCTTTGGAGACCCTTGCAGTTAAAACCTTGGCCCAAGTGACAATGAGATGTTTGTGTCTAGCGGGCCCCAAGTCAGGACAGCATCCTTTAGAATCATAGAATCATAGAATATCAGGGTTGGAAGGGACCTCAGGAGGTCATCTAGTCCAACCCCCTGCTCAAAGCAGGACCAATTCCCAACTAAATCATCCCAGCCAGGGCTTTGTTAAGCCTGACCTTAAAAACCTCTAAGGAAGGAGATTCCACCACCTCCCTAGGTAACCCATTCCAGTGCTTCACCACACTCCTAGTGAAAAAGTTTTTACTAATATCCAACCTAAACCTCCCACACTGCAACTTGAGACCATTACTCCTTGTTCTGTCATCAGGTACCACTGAGAACAGTCTAGATCCATCCTCTTTGGAACCCCCTTTTAGGTAGTTGAAAGCAGCTATCAAATCCCCCCTCGTTCTTCTCTTCTGCAGACTAAACAATCCCAGTTCCCTCAGCCTCTCCTCATAAGTCATGTGCTCCAGCCCCCTAATCATTTTTGTTGCCCTCCGCTGGACTCTTTCCAATTTTTGCACATCTTTCTTGTAGTATGGGGCCCAAAACTGGACACAGTACTCCAGATGAGGCCTCACCAATGTCGAATAGATGGGAACGATCACGTCCCTCAATCTGCTGGCAATGCCCCTACTTATACAGCCCAAAATGCTGTTAGCCTTCTTGGCAACGAGGGCACACTGTTGACTCATATCCAGCTTCTTGTCCACTGTAACCCCTAGGTCCTTTTCTGCAGAACTGCTTCCTAGCCATTCGGTCCCTAGTCTGTAACAGTGCATGGGATTCTTCCGTCCTAAGTGCAGGACTCTGCACTTGTCCTTGTTGAACCTCATCAGGTTTCTTTTGCCCCAATCCTCTAATTTGTCTAGGTCCCTCTGTATCCTGTCCCTACCCTCCAGCGTATCTATCACTCCTCCCAGTTTAGTGTCATCTGCAAACTTGCTGAGAGTGCAGTCCACGCCATCCTCCAGATCATTAATGAAGCTATTGAACAAAACCGGTCCCAGGACCGACCCCTGGGGCACTCCACTTGAAACCGGCTGCCAACTAGACATGGAGCCGTTGATCACTACCCATTGAGCCCGACGATCTAGCCAGCTTTCTAACCACCTTATAGTCCATTCATCCAGCCCATACTTCTTTAACTTGCTGGCAAGAATACTGTGGGAGACTGTAGCAAAAGCTTTGCTAAAGTCAAGGAATAACACATCCACTGCTTTCCCCTCATCCACAGACCCAGTTATCTCCTCATAGAAGGCAATTAGGTTAGTCAAGCATGACTTGCCCTTGGTGAATCCATGCTGACTGTTCCTGATCACTTTCCTCTACTCTAAGTGCTTCAGAAGTGATTCCTTGAGGACCTGCTCCATGATTTTTCCAGGGACTGAGGTGAGGCTGACTGGCCTGTAGTTCCCTGGATCCTCCTCCTTCCCTTTTTTAAAGATGGGCACTACATTAGCCTTTTTCCAATCATCCGGGACCTCCCCCGATCGCCATGAGTTTTCAAAGATAATGGCCAATGGCTCTGCAATCACATCCACCAACTCCTTTAGCACCCTCGGATGCAGCGCATCCAGCCCCATGGACTTGTGCTCATCCAGTTTTTCTAAATAGTCCCGAACCACTTCTTTCTCCACAGAGGGCTGGTCACCTTCTCCCCATGCTGTGCTGCCCAGTGCAGCAGTCTGGGAGCTGACCTTGTTCGTGAAGACAGAGGCAAAAAAATCATTGAGTACATTAGCTTTTTCCACATCCTCTGTCACTAGGTTGCCTCCCTCATTCAGTAAGGGGCCCACACTTTCCTTGACTTTCTTCTTGTTGCTAACATACCTGAAGAAACCCTTCTTGTTACTCTTAACATCTCTTGCTAGCTGCAGCTCCAAGTGTGATTTGGCCTTCCTGATTTCACTCCTGCATGCCTGAGCAATATTTTTATACTCCTCCCTGGTCATTTGTCCAATCTTCCACTTCTTGTAAGCTTCTTTAGCACCAGCTTCAGTCTCAATGACATCAACAGGCTTTAAACATGAGCGTAAAGTTATGCATGTGTTTCATGAGTATATTGGCTGAAACGTGCTTCAGTAATTTCCTGACTCGGAGCCTTAGCACACTTAATTGTGAACCACTGTAACCTGTGGGTGGGTTTCTCCTTGCTCACAGGGGGTCACTTTGGGCTGTGTAGCATGAGGCTGGCCCTTGTTGGTCAGATTGAGGCTGGGTGATGTGACGGCAGAACGCATTTCTTAGCCGTACAAATGTCTACGACACGCCCTTCTTTTTTGAGAGGTACTAAGTGATTTGCCTCAGTAGCATCCAGACAGGCTCTGTCCCAGTTATTTGTTTCTCTGGTAATCATCCACATATTTATGTAAGAAGAAAAATGCATCAGAATAACTGTGGTTTTGCAAAGGAAATAACTGAAGAGAAAGCATCTGAAGAGGGAAGAGAAGGATTTTTGAAAAAGAGGCATTTTCTTTGTTATGAATCTCTCTCTGCAGGTTGGGTGGTCTGAAATCTTTATCTTTGCAGGACCTCAGCCCCTTGCCTCAGTTGTGTAGGATGGAGAAAAGCAGCACCCCTGAGGTTCTGATCGCAAACTCCACGGGTGCTGCTGGTGCTTGCCATGGAAATATCGGCTGACCTCAGCCCCCACGTGTTTGCTTGCTCTGTCTGGCAGAGTCCAGCGGCGATGCCTTAGATTTCTGCCCAGACTACCCTCCCAGCCCTCAAAAGCCAGTGGCCTGTTTTCCAGAGGTGCTGAGTACTCGTAGTTCCCATGGACGTTGACTGCTGTCCTAGCTCTTCTGCCCAGCTGTGGGTGCTTAGATCTCAGGCTGCTTGTGTGCCTGTCCCCTGTGGCGCTCATCTGAAAGAGCCCCTGGTTACGTCGTACCCTTGTTATTATAAGTGGGCACCTCTCAGAGGGGAGGCTCTAGGGCAGAGTTGCCGGTACATGGCCTGGTACTTCAACCTTGTGACACTGGTTTTGGCTGGCCAGAGTCTAAACGGCCCAACAGAACCACTTTCCACGATGAATTCTGGGTCCTGCCTCTGTTCTGGCCTCAGTGACCCATCATTGCCTGCTTCCAATTGAGCTGAGCATGCTCTGATTGATACTGGAGGTTGGGCTGGTCCGAACCCCACCCATGGAAAGCCAAGCCCCCGGCCTTTCCTGGGGCACAAGGGGGGGTGTTCACTTGTCATCTGTGCATGTCAGGACCAGTCCTGGGCTAAACCCACAAGGTTTAGAGGCTGAGATTGGATGAGCAGCCTGAGGTCCCTGATCCCCCTTCAAACGCTGAGCTGATGGCTTTTGAGTGGCCTGGGAAACATTTGCACGTGTCTGCCCAGTCCCTAGTGGACACTGGCAAATTCACCACTGGAGCTGCTACTAATTGGAACCCTTTAGTCTGCAGTCTCAGCAGGGAGGCCGAGAGGTGATTGAGATAGGACGAATAAACTCCCGTCTCACTCCTAGGAGTGGTTGCTGCAGGACAGCTACGTTGGTAGAACATTTCCGCTGCTGCATTCCACGCAGTACCAGTCCTCTTGGGCAGAAAAGTTCATCGTTTTTTGGACTGCCAGCCCAGCTTCTTTCACTAGCACAAATTGCACTGAAAACCCTCATAGAAAGAGAAGCACTGTGTAGACAATAGAAAGGGATTAAAATGCTGACCTTCACCTGCCTGCATTAAAGCACGATGCAATGAAAAATGAAGAAGCAGGTATAGGGGAAGTGGATTTAAAGGCCAGGAATTCCAGGAGTTTAAACTCGGGACTTTCTAAAGAGCCAGTGAATTTGGAAAGGGGAAGTTAGATGCAGATTCCTGGAGAAAGGGGAATCAGATAATAGATAATGACATTGCTAAGGCAGAACAGTATTGCTAAGGGGGGAGGGATAGCTCAGTGGTTTGAGCATTGGCCTGCTAAACCCAGGGTTGTGAGTTCAATCCTTGAGGGGGCCATTTGGGGATTTAGTTGGGGATTGATCCTGCTTTGAGCAGGGGGTTGGACTAGATGATCTCCTGAGGTCCCTTCCAACCCTAATAATCTATGATTCTATGATTGGTTATAGCAAACGGCTGGTGCTTCTTCCCTATGTGATATCATCAAGGAAAACCTCTTACGGTCCTGATCCAAAGCCCACTGGAGTCGGTGGAAAGATCTCCACTAACATCAGTGGGCTTTGGTGGAGACCGTAGGATTACATCCCCAATTCTCCCAGTCCAACATGTTTCAAAACAATTTATAATAATGCCTCAAAAACATGTTGGAGGGCACGTGGAGGAAGAGGATATGTACTTTCATGTCTGGTAGGACTCCCCTAAGGCACAGTTATTCTGGGAACAAATATTTAAGATCACAGGAACTAAGCAGCCAGTGGATACATTCATTCTGTTATGGGGACTTACAGGGTAAGTGCCTGTAAATGCCACTTTGACTGCCTATCTTTTGGTGTCCACCAGATGCTCTATGGCTGGATTTTGGAAGAAGAAATCCCTTCACCCAGAAGTTTCTTCCTAGCTCTGTAGAATCCGAGACACTAGTGGGGGAGAATTATTGGACAGCCAAAGATCAAGATCTTCTGACTTATATACAACCTAGCTTCTGTTAACAGAAGATGAAGGCAAGGACATCTCCATAGTAACCTGCAAAGCAAGCAAGGCGACATCTTCCATTGTGAGCTGATCTTCACTACACTGAGCTATCCATGATTCAAAAAAAAAAAAAAAAAAAAAAGTATTGTCTGGGTCTGCAACTTCTATTACAAACCTTAGGAAAGACATACAGACCTATGCTTTTAAGGGCTGGCTTGATTGAGAAAGTGAGGATTCCCTCTTTCTTCCCTTCATTCATTTTTCAGGTTTGAAACTCAGAAGCTAAAATGAAATCTGAACAGGCCTCAGTTGCCATCACCTCTAACTATCTGTGTACATTTTGGTCTGCTGGTCCGTTGTTTTATTAGGGCAGCGGCAGGGTAGAGTAGGTGGAGGTGCTGGCTACGCTGTGAGATTCTGTTCACTGCCCCAGGGAGCTTGGATTCCTCTGCCGGAGCTAGGCTGGCTGCAGTGAGAGTGGCCATGCTGGGAAATCACGCTCCAGCTACACGGTGTTTGGATTAGCAGAGTGATTGAATTAGCATCTGGTGAGTAATGTTAACTCAGGTTTGTAGTCTGCAGCCGCATCCCCCTTGCATTTCTAGTTCTAGCATTAGTAGAACTTGAGTTTCAACCTCCCCCCGCCCCCAACGAGCCAGCTAGCTCAAATGTACAGCCCCACTTCATAGGCGCTAGAGATTTTTGTGTATGGACAGGAATCAGGATAGAGGTGCCACTTGAGTTAGCCGTCGAGCTACCACTGCAAGGTATGCTGTTTTATATAGTGATAGCCCTGTAGTAC
>NW_020664439.1:47632781-47837450 GCF_002925995.2 Terrapene triunguis
GCCCAGCGCCGCTGAAGCCCCCCCCCAGCACCGCGCCGCCAAAACACCCCCGCACTGTCCGGCCGAAACAAAAAACAAAAAAAAAACCTTGAGCGCCCCTCGCCACCCCAACGTTGGCCGCCCCTTCTGAGGTGCCGCCCCAAGCACATGCTTGGTCGGCTGGTGCCTAGAGCCGGCCCTGCTCAAGAGATCATCTAGTCCATCCCGCTGGCTGACACAGGGTTAAGCATACTAGTCCATCCCAGGGCAGAGCTCGGAATCTCACCAATGGGAAGGACTGGACATTAAGTCAGATGAGCTGAGGGACTGGGGCGCCAAGATAGAAGGGGCATTTGCATTCCTTCCATATGAGAATCAAGTTTTGCTTAAAGCATTACAAGCAAACTAAACAGCAGTTTCTTCTCAAGACACCATGCTCAGTACCTTGAACTTCGAAGGAGTTGGGATTTGTGCTGGGCAAACTTCAGCCGCTCTGGAGATGCAGTTCATACAAATACCCTAAAGTTCGGCTGCTTATTGGGATCTCTGCAAACCTGGGCTTGGAAATCTAGAGAGAGCACGTTTTCCTCACCAGATTTCTGGGACTCTGCTCCTGGTTGGGTTGGAAACGGCCTAGTGCTTGTCCTTTGGCGCTTGACGGCCTGGCAGATGGAGATGGAAATGAAAAATAACGTGGGAAATAAATTCAACTTTTTTTTTTTTAAACCTCAGAAAAAGTTTGACTCCGGCTTGGGCTGAGTTGAGGGGACAAGATTTGTGGGCCACGTTAGCCAAGAAGATTCCCTAATGCCAAGTTTGATTTCCAAGTGTTTAGAAGGAGTGGAGCAGCCAAAGGAGAACTCGGTAATGTCTCTCAGTCCATCCTTCTTTAGGCATTTCCCGCTCTGCGCCTGTTTTGCTGCATTCCCTCTTCCACTTGGAACAGCCGCGTCAGTCTTTGCTCTCTCTCTTTGCCAGCAGTAATCCTGCAATAATCAATAATCCTCAAACTGCCGCCATCTGTTTTCCGGAGCAGGGCTGATTTCTAAACATCCAAACGCCTGTCCCAAAGGAGCGTGTCAGGACGCAGCGTGTGCAAGGGAATGGTGATGAAGCAACCCGACCTAGGTGTCCTAGAGTAGGTAAATGGGAATGTGATTAGGAAACGCCTAATAAAATCCCTGCCTGTCTGTCTTTAAAAAAAAAAAAAAGGCACATTTCCTCAGGGGCGTCAATCAGCTTTGTCTCTGGAGCAAAATGTACTTGGGTTTTGACACGCACAGCATGGTGCTGTCAGCTGCCATTTGCTGCCACCGGCTGGCCAAATGAGTTATGGCAGCAAGAGGGTGCCGACGTTTGCCTTCACCTTGGATCCCGCCTCGTGGAAGGAACAGAGATCGTGCGTATTTGGCAGCATCCATCCATAGGTGGGAGAGCTCCAGATCACGTCCTGGTGGTTGCAGGGAGGGCGGACGGTCTCCTTGGATCTCCCACCTGCTGGGTATGCAATCCTGAGCTGGGGTGATGAGCTCTCCTGCTAGTAATTCCCACAGTGACCCGTGCGCCTTGTTCCCTTCGATGCTGAGCGCTCTTTTCGGCTGCTTCGCCCTCCTCACCACTCACCCAGGAAGCACAGAGCAGCGCAAGCAGCCCCACGGAGCCCAGCATTCTTGAGGCAGATGCTGCACCGGTAGCTCTCCCTGTCACTTGCCCCTTGATCTCCACTCCCAGCGCTGGCAGCAGGACTGGAGTGCGGGGCTCCGGGGCTCAAAGTGTAAGAACTGCGCACTCCAGTGAGCCGTTCCTAGGGCCTGGTGACTGTGCCCTGCCTGGAGGCAGTGCCCCTGCTCCCTGTGCTGGCAGAGCAGCGGCATCTCCCGCATGCCACTTGACAGCGTTTTGTTCTTCTATTTCGATCCCAGCATCCCGTTTCAGCTGTCCCCGAGTGGGGGTAGGGACAATATGTAGGGCCGGTCACCATCCGGAGCCTGCTGTCATTAGATTAGCACTTGTAACCAATCTCACTTCCTCCCGTTTGTCCTTCATTGTCAGCTGCAGCTCCCGTGCCACCCATGATGGGTAGAGAGTCAAGTTCAATGAAAGGCAAGGGGAGGCTGAGTGCCAGGGAGAGCTTCTCCTTCAACAGCATCCAATCTAAAAATACACGAGAGAGGGTGCGTGAACAGGGCGTCCTTATCGCTTGTGTTAGCAGCGCCTTGCTCTGCTGGGCGAGTGACATTCTAGTCCTCCCCCATCCGCGATGATTTGTTATTTCCATTGGGGCAGAGGCTGGGAACCCATCCAAGGACCAGGCCCTGCTGTCTTGGGTACTGTACAGACATGTAATGAAGAAGTCAGTCCCTGTCCCAAAGAACTCAGAATCTACATATCAGACAGGACGCGAGAAATGGATGAAACGGACAGAGGGGAGGCGGTTGAATGGAGTTAAGCAGAAGTTGATCCTTCTTGCCTCTCCTGAGCCAGTCTTTGTTTCACTGCAGTGATGATCTTTCTTTGCCGGCTGCTCTGATGATCTGATTCCTCCCTCGCTGACGCCACCCTGCCTGCTGTAACTCACTCAAACTCCTCTCCTTGTCCCTCAAGGCTCCGCACAACCCTGGACCGGCCTGTCTCTTGGATCTCATTCTGCAATGTCTTCCTCTCCCTTCCCAACACCACCAGCAATTCCAGGTGCAGTTCTCCCTTCGTTCCCTTCTCCATGCTCCACCTTGTTGTCCCCCGCACCTGGGATGACCTGTCGGTGCCAATGTGCCACACCCTTTCAGATCCCTCCTAGGGACTCACTTCCTCTGCAGTGCCCACAAACACTGACCCATTATAATTATTATTGCTTAATTATGGTAGTGCTCACCAGGTGTTTTCCGAACACACAAAGCGGGAAGGTCTCTGCATCTGTACCTCTGCTCTTTACTGGCTGGAATCGTGTGGACCCACCTATATTCATAGATTTTTAAGGCCAGAAGAGACCATTATGATCATCTAGCCTGACTTCCTGCATAACACAATCCACGTGACATCCCTGTATTAATTCCTGCTTTCAGTTCAATTACTCTGCTTAAACTAGAGCAAGCCTTTTAGAAAAACATTGAGGCTTGATTTCAAAATTGCCCATAATGGAAATCCACTACAGCGCTTGGTAAGTGGTTCCCGTGATTAATTACTCTCTCTTTTAAGAATGTGCACCTTTTTTCCCCAGGCTGAATGTGTCTAGCTTTAGCTTCCAGCCTTCTGATCTTGTTAGACCTCGGTATAGGTGGAGCTGGATGAAAAACAGGATGAATCTTTCATAAAAATGTTTGTAAAATGTCACTCATTTTTTAACTGAAATGTGCAATTTTGATAAGAAATTTTGAAACGTCAGAGTTTTCAACCAACCACAGAGCTGGTTTTAAAAAAATAATGAAATTTGGGTGAAAGTTTTGTGACAATTTTGACCTGTATTTTTTTCATCAACATTTCTAAATGTTTCAACCAGCTCCACTCATCTGTCCAGTCTCTCTCCTAGCAGAGCACCTGGCTGTCCGCAACCCCACCTTGTACCATCCTCCTCCCAGACCGGGCACCAGCTAAGTAGGGCTGGCACTTTAAGTGGATGTGCAGCGCCTAGTGAGGACAACAAATGGGGCTGCTTTATTGATGCATTTATGACTGTTGACGCAGCTGAGCCAGGGAGCAGAATTCTGCTTGGATAAAATTTCAGGACCTTTCCAGGTGTTTTGCTTTGTATGTTGTCCCCTCCCCCTTCTGTATTTCCGAGGAAGAGCTTTGGGGCCTGGTAGGAAACAAACCCCTTTGGCTGGATTCCAAATCCCCTTGCACTTTGGGGGCGTTTGGATCCAGGGTTTCCTTTCAGGCCTGTGTCTGTTTGAAATGCACAGTAAAATACCACAGCGGAAAACGCCGGAGGAAGGCTAACGTGTGTAGAAGTGACTAAATGAGCCTAGAGCCCATTTCCAGAAGGGACTTAGGCACTTTTTGAAATCGTTACCCCCCTGAGCCCCATTGACTTTCAATGAGAGTTAGGTGCCGACATGCCTAAAGCCACCGTTGAAAATGGCACTTAAGTGCTGTGGCAAATGTCACCTGGGGAGTTTGTGATGGCTGCCAATCCCAGGAAGTGTGCTGTCCCCGTCCTGCCTGCTGTAATGTCAGCCTCTAGAACTAAAAACATGAGTCTCTGCTGCTTGGACTAAAGAGCCAGGCCGCGTAGCTGGGGCTGTGACAAACTCTTACCTTCTGTGGCTTGCGCGCAGGGCAGGGTGACTAGCATATACTGACTTTGATCCATGGGATACATGTCCAGTATCTCCTCTGCTACAGGCTGGGTGTGCGCAGCACTCCCAAAGCGGCCACTCCTTCTAAGGTAAACAGAGGGAAACCAGTTGCACCCAAGTCCTACCCTGTCCATTTAGAAAACATTTCCACGTAGCAGCTGCATGAGCCGACAAATCCCCAGAGCCCTAAAGACAGAGTGAGAGAAGGACAAACGCCCCTCGCTGGCTTTGGGGTGTCTAAACGGACAATAGCACCAACCCGGTTCCTCTCAGTCAGAAGCAGCTGAACTTCCTGGTCGGTCTACCTGAAATCCGATCTGAATCCTTCCCTTACTGGCTGGCAGAGAGAGAGAGAGCGAGATTCCTGCAGCAGCTCACCTGAGGCAGGTAAGCCCCCACTGTGGAGTTTCTGTGCTGCGAGCTTCCAGCAGCAGAGCTCGAAACCCAGGAAGTCTTCGCCTTCGATGCCACAGCTGCTGTGTGACTGGGAAAGCCATCTTTATTGTTGCAGGGCCTTTATGGTTAATCTCTCCTCTGCTGCACCTTACCGGGACAGTCGCTTTATTCCTGTAAAAGCCACGACACCTTTCTAGCCTTAGCCTTGTTTTAAACTAGACAAACCACTTTGTCAGACTGGGTGAAATTCACAAGCAAGGCCTGGAGGCAGCATTTCAGTTAAGGAGGAAGAACCCAGTTCCCCAAATGCCAAGGAGACAAGGTATTTGAAGGGACTTAACTAAAGAAATGAGGTGAGGGAAAGAATAGGCACTAAGGGGCTGGGAGGAGAGAGAGAACTTCCTCCTTCAGACCCTTCTCAGACACGTTTTCATCTTTTTTTTTTTTTTTTCTGCCACAAATGCTTGTTTGCGGCGCTCGCCTGACCCTTTGCTCTTCCCAGAGTCTGTGCTGCCGTCAAAGCCTTTCTCAGGCGATTCAGCAGAGAGAGGCTGGTAGTGATCTGCGTGGAGTTCTTTCTTTAGACACGAGCTTTTGTTTGAAAAATCTCCTTTTCTTGAGGAGTGCTTGGATTTACAAACACTTTTCCCCTTCTATCTAGGGACATATCTGCCCTCTCCATCATTAATATGTTTATCCTCCCAACACCCTGTGCGGTAAGGAAACACAGGTGGGGAAATGAGGCACAGAGAGGGGAAATGGTGTACCCAAGGTTACACGGGGAGTTTGCGGCAGAGCCAGAAGTTGAATGCAGGTCCCCCAGGCTACTGTTTTAATATCAGCCTTCTGAACACCATTGCAGTCCACACTGCCATTCTCAGGCCCAGGAAAGCCTGGTTTAAAAGCCGATTGCATGGTCCGTGGCTCCTGTGAAATGAGGTGTGGTGGTTTCCGTCTAGTTCTTCATCATACTGATCTTTGTGCTGAAGGCCCCTGAGTTAGTACGATATGCTGGGACAGTGCTGTGAGATTCTTTCACCACAAATCCCATCCAAATGGCCGGTTTTCAGGCTTGTGCTGAGTTTCAGAGACGCCTCAAAAGTCTACTGCATGATTCCACGCCTCAGATAGGGGAGCAGAGCTGGATTTGGTAGCTGTGTCTAAGACCTTCTTTATTTTGGGGACGTTCCAGGCAAAATGACCCCCCGGGGGACTGAAACTGATGAACCTTGTTCCATGTATTTCTGTAATCCAAAACCTCCTCCGTTCACACTCTCATCTGGAGAAGGTTGGGTGTGTGAAGTTACTACATGACGATGATAAAATACTGGGTCATTATTCCCTGCTGGGTAAATCGTTTTGGCAGGTTATTTTATCCTCTTCATTGTACTGAAATGAACTGGCTGGTGTGTATTTGTACCACCACATTCTCCTGGATGGTACCAGAACTGTTTAATTGTGTGTCCTAGGCCCTATACCAGACACTGCCTCTGATGATTCTCTTTTCGCTCAGGTGGGGGGGGCCTTGTGCTTTTAGAGCAGGAGAATTTGAGTTCTATCTCATCTGCTGCCATGAACTTCGAAGCGGTCATGCTATGCAGCAAAGAGAGAAGCAGGAAGTCCTGTGGGTTTGACACCCTCGGTCGTTCTCCCTAGGACCCTGAGGATAAGTTGTTCCTGGGTGAACAGCACTGAGCTATTACATCAATTTAAGCTGACCTGAACCTTCCCTTCTCAGCACACGCATTCAGGACTGCGATTGCACCTCATTCCCAAGTGCTCTCTGCCTGACAATTCATGGTCTCATTGAAGTGCCCAGCGTTGAGGTCTGGATCTTGAGGCGCTTGAATGGGCAATGTCCTCCTCCCCTGATGTGTGTGGGCCAGTAGTTGCAGCCATGTCAGATGGAGTCTCTGAGCAGCAGGAGGAAGGTTGTCTGTGGGTTTAACTGTAAATTAGTGATGCTGAGCTAATCAATGGCACATGCAAACGATGGAGTGCCAGGATTGCGGTTCCAAGGCATGTTTGCATACACACATGCTGACTCCCCTACTCCCCAATTTCAACTTTCTGAATGCAAAATGAATTGTAAATCTGCAATAGCCAACAACAGCCACTAGGTGGCATTTTGTGTTGTATATCCCAGTGCTTCTCCAGTTCTGTCAGTCTGCGCCTGGTGTTGCCAATCTTGGTAATTTTTCTCCAATAGTTCTACTTTTGAAAAGCCTTGGTGACAAAAATTCTTGATGACTTTTTGGGCTACCAATTAATTTCTTGTGGCTAAATCTGGGAGATTTTTATGTAGATCTGTGCTGCTCTCCAGTCCCTGTCTATGCGCTGCCACCTGGTGGCTGTTCAAATGAGCAGTCACTAAGATGCAAGTGCTGCTGGACCAGCTCCACATCTCCCAGCCAGCAGAAGCCACATGGCAAATGCACCCTTGGATCAGAGCCCTGCTGGCTGCAGCAAAGTGGAGCTTCCTGTTGGCCGCAGGATGTATCCAGCCAGATGAGGAGGCAGCCAATGTGGAGCCATCTTCATATCTGGGTTCACTCTGCAGACTTCCAGGCAGGGCTGCACAGATCACTGATAGTCCAAAGAACGTGATTGGAGAACCACTGAGCTGGCATATCTACTCGTATGTGAGCCAATAAAAGTACGCCTCAGTTGCAAGACCACTTTTGACCTCTGATTTCCCACCCAGCTCCTCATGCATTGTCGGGCTCCCAGCATCACGTACTGTACAACAACTGGACTTCCTTGGCGGGGCTGCAGGTCTTCGGTAGCCCTCTGGGCCTGCCTTTATTCATAAAAAAAGACAGTTTAGAGGTGGCTCACTGGGCTTTAAGGACTTCATTGAAATAAGCAGGGGCTGCTTATGTATGAGGTTGGCTTATAGGCAGTGCCAGCTTCAATATGACTTTATAGGGCACATTGTGGGTGCAGTTTGATGTCCATGCTGGATGGGCATTGTCAGACAGCAGCACCTGGGAGCTCTTAACTGCTTTGAGGAGTTTACACAGAGTTGATTCCCGTGGAGCTGGTGAAGTAATCAACAAAGAAGCTGGGAGACCTGAATGGCGCATCTGGTCTTTGCAATCGGGCACATTTTGCTCTCCAGAGCACGGTTCTAAATTTAGTGCCTCCTCTTCTTGGGATAAGATAACTGGGGCTATGGAGATGATGGCTGTGCTTGTCTGCAGACATTTGCACTGGGACTGACAGAGGTATTCTGGACTATCTTCATCTCCTTGAAGCATTCGAAGATATTGGTGAGGAGGTGAGCGTCCCTGCTGCGGGTCAGATATAATAACCCATAGCACAGTGCTGGGATGATTAAATCCAACCAGTATCTGCACACAGGTGGCATGTTGTTCTCTTGTATACACTTGATCTTCCCATGTGAAGTTTCATGCTAATACTACCATCTTCCCGGGCCAAGCTTTCTTTAGAAAGCTTTTGTTTAAAACAAACAAAAGGAAGTATTTTTTCACACAACGCACAGTGAACCTGTGGAACTCCTTGCCAGAGGATGTTGTGAAGGCCAAGACTATAACAGGATTCAAAAAAGAACTAGATAAGTTCATGGAGGATAGGTCCATCAATGGCTATTAGCCAGGATGGGCAGGGATGGTGTCCCTAGCCTCTGTTTGCCAGAATCTGGGCGACGGGGATGGATCACTTGATGATTCCTGTCTGTTCATTCCCTCTGGGGCACCTGGCACTGGCCACTGTCGGCAGACAGGATACTGGGCTAGATGGACTTTTGGTCTGACCCAGTGTGGCTGCTCTTATGTAAAGCTCTGTTAGGGCTCCAGCTCTTGAGAGCCCTGAGGCTAATGCTCTCTCCTCTTTGCCCCACCTACCAACTCCACAGCTGAGCAGGACCATCCTGGTGGTGCTACTGGCTCAGAAGGAATTGATGGACTAAGTCCAGGAATCACACTCCGTTAGTCCGCTGCTTGGAACTGCCAGCTGCTAAGTGCCCTGTTCTGAGCTGCTGGGGAGCACAGGATTCCCGGTTGCCGAGCATGCATGCTCTCTCCACCCAGGACTCATCAACTGCTCTCTGCCATGCATCTTCTTGACGGTTGCTCAGCGCCCTGGCAGTCTGTGACCTCGCTTGATTGTGTTTACCCAGCTCCTGCAAGTCTGTGACTCAGGCGGACCTTTTATTCATTGGCTTCTCCAAGTTTTCCCAGAGTCTGGAAGAGTCATTGCTTTTGAAGAACAGAACCACCATTCTGATCAATCTTGCCTGACTTCCTGCGTAGGCTATGAGCATCACCTGCTTACTCCTGTATTGGGCCCAACAGCTTGGGCCTGAACTGGAGCATGTCTAGACAGAACACTGAATACCACAGTCCCTTACGAAGTAATAGCATTCTATTCGAATGTGGCCAAAACCCACTCCTGCTATACCTGCTATTCCACTCTCTATCGCCACAATGATCGCCTCCATGAACCCCGTCCTTCAAGGAGGGGACGCTAGATTGCCAAGCTCTGGAACATCCGCTACATTTCACATTAGCTAATGGAGGTGACATTCTTTTCCACTCTCAGGATCCTGAAGGGCCCCCCTTGGGGGGCTGGACTCCTTCCCAGCACGCGGCGGCAGCCACAGGCGGAAGAGGTGAGCCTGACATTGCGGCAAACCCTCCCTGCAGTCAGCCACGCCAACGCTGGCTCCCTTTGTGAGGCTTGTTTACTGAAGGTGAACTCCTTGAGCATACAGAGCGGGGGGCGGGGGTGCTGCAGGAAGAAACATTGCATGGTAAAACCAGGGCGTGTGTTGCAGGATGCTCAGGGGCCGGGGATGGAACCTCAGAGCTGTGCTAAGAACAAAACCTGGTCTCTGACGTCAGGTTGGGGAAGGGGAGTGAGAGGTCTACGCTAGGACAATCAATATGGTGGCTTTGGTCTCGTCCCAAAATGATACTTGCCTGCCGTCGTAAAGCCGTATACCAGGGGCAGCGGGGAACAGCCAGCCCCTTTCTGGCCTGGGGAGGGTTCCCAGGTAGGGATGGTGAAGCAGAGCCTGGGACCAGGAGAGGACTGGGAGTGCTCTGTCCCATGGCTGCCGCAGAAGCTGTCAGAGGGAAAGCAGGCTCTGCGCACACCCCGGGCCGAGGAAGCTTGAGCCATTCAGCCAGAGAGCCCCACCATCGAGTTTGGGAACAGGGTTATTTCTTTGCTGTTGTTACACATTTCCTTTTTATTTTATTTGCACTGAAGAATAAACAGGGCCCTGCGGGCAGGGCTATAGACTGAACTGGGTGTGGCCGATTGTTTGTCCCAGGCTGGTGATCAGGTCCACTAGCACTTTGAGATCTGCTCATGAAAAGCACAGTAGACCAGCGAAGTGTCATTGTTGTTACTTCCTGGGATGCCTTCCATCTGAGGATCCCAAAGCACTAGGCAAACGTTGATTAATTACAGGCCACGCGGTGAGTTACTGGCAGAGCCAGTAGAACCCAGGTGTCGCGATCTCAAGTCTCTTTCACCGTTTACTCCAGATCTCTCCATTCCTCTGAGCAGGCGGCAGCTTCCCTCCTCTTCAACCAGCGATTTGGCTCAGTAGCCTCTGGGAAGGACTGTTGTCTGGGGTTTAGGGCAAGGGCCTGGGTTTCTCTTCCTGGCTCTGTCACTTGACTTGGGTGTGCCAAAGCTGTGTTCTGCCTCAGTTTCCCCAACTGCAAAATGTGGGATCACAATAGCTTGCCTGCCTCACAGGGGGATTTCAGTTCTTTATCAGTATACAAAAAGGGCTCTGGGGTCACTTGATGAAAAGCATCATGGGAGTGCTAGTGAAAAGGACAAAGTCCCTATATTTGTGTACACTGTCCTCCCCAGCCATTGCACTGAACTATGGTGCTTTACACCCGAAGCTGTGAACTAATGCAGGGGTTGGTCTTTTGACCTGTCTCCCTGGAACAAAAGCCATAGGTAGGTCACGGTGTGAATGCATTGCTGCCAGCACACTAGGCCGTTCCCAGTTCCTGGGATTCCAGGCTCCGTTGCCCACGTGTTAAATTGTCAAACAAGCACCTTTGTCCTTTCCCCCATGCTGCCCCTCATAACGGGGAGGAGCTCCCTGTAAACATCCCCAAAGCTCCCAGTTGTCTTCCTTAAACACAACTCCTGAAAACTCGCCTTTGCTGTGAGGCCTACAAAAAAACTTGACAGCAGGCTGTTTGTGTGCTTAGCTCACTGCTCATCAGGTTGACCAATGCTGTCTCATTGTTTCCTCGATCTGGCTGTCTCCATCTGTTGTCCTACACAGCGGTGCTGGAACGAGGGGTGCTGGAGGCACTGCCGTACCCCCTGGCTTGAAGTGGTTTCCATCATAGGCAGGGTTTACAGTTTGGTTCAATGGCTCTCAGCTCCCCCACTGTACAAATTGTTCCAGCACCGCTGGTCTTACACAACTTGGGTCAAAGACTGTCTCTTTGTTCTGTGTTTATTCAACACCAGGCACAATGGGCTCTTTGGCACTACAATAATCCAAATAATAATACTAAATATCAGCATGGTGTGCTGTCACTGTAACTTGCACTACGAGACTGTGGGTCTTTCTCCCCCTCTAGTGGCGGGTCTGCAGAAGAGATCAGTGAGTTTGTGACAGGTGACACTGTTACCCGGGGTTCTTTCAGCCCAAAGCTCTTGGTAACTTTTACTCTATGCGAGATGGTGTCAGGAAATAAATCAGGGGAGATGCGGCCGTCCGACCGATAGATGGCTGGCACAAACAGGACAACACAAGAGAGCTTTCACTTAAAGCTACACTTTACTTAGTCTCAAGCACTCACACACGTCCGCAGCAGGTTAGTAAAACACCCCCAACCCTCGATAATTACCGAAGCTGAGCGTGGCTCTCGAGTGGCACAGCGGCAGCCCGTCTGCCAGTGGGGAACACAAGATGCATCCAGAGGGAGAGTCCAGTCCCAAAGAGTCCCACTACCTCAAACTTTCCCCCCTTATTTATACATTAGTATTAGAATGACATGTCCCTTAAAGAAAACCTGTTAAGCAAGCAGTTCCAATGGCCAAGCAAGAGGCTTCCTTCTGATTATTGATTAACCAGGTGTGGGTTTTCCCCAGAGTTTGCAGCCTTGAGACCCTGTTAGACACATTCCTGAGGGCCCATCCTGCTCTTCTAAGATGCATGTATCAGCAATTTCAACACCATTCTTATCAGGAAGGACGCGGGGTCAAGCTGCCCTTTCTGTGGCACCCCAAACCCCCTCCCCTCCTGCCTTGGTGAAGCTGAGTTTGCTACATGGCCACTTTACGGCCTGCTGACGCGGCTGCTTTTAGCAATAAGCCGTAGTGGTTTCAGGCACTTTACTGCTTTGCTGACATCTCCCCGTACAACACCTAGTAGAGCTTTTAGCGCGGAAGGACCCGAATTCCAACTCAGCCACTGGACTTGCTGGTGCCAGCCCGATCTCCGTGTAGCTGGCTGTGTTAGCCTGGGGTAGCACCTTCTCTATCCCAGCCCTTGCGTGAATTCCAACCTCTGCCACCGGGGTTAGGCTCCCATGCTGGACTCAGGCTCGTGGCTAATCTCCAGTGTGGATCAGAGCTGACCCACACCGCGCTGGGGTGGCTTCCTGCGCCCAAGGCCCGTTACAGGTTGCCATGGCAGCGGTGGCTTTACTCGGGATTATTCCCATCGTGCGGCTGAGTGAGAGTGGAATGTAGCTGGTGGCTCTCAGAGCAATTTAAGCTCACGCACGTTGCACGGAGGTAGCTGTTGCACGCTCTGAGAAACCTGTCACGCCGTCAGCTCTTTGATGTCTTCATTTGATTCATGCTATGTGGTAGGTCTTCTCTGAGCCTTACGCCTCCATTACACAATTCAGCAATGCTGTGTGGGAATGACCTTACCAGTAAGGGAGTCCATAATTTAAATGCAAAGAGCTGTCTAGGAAAGATGTTGCTTAGATCTTTCACAATGCAAAAGGCCAGGCAATTGAAATTTCCAGAAGAAGTCTATTTGTTCAGATACCCAGAAACGCTGAAAGGAAGTAATGTCAATTTCGGGTTAATTAGCAAACATTCAAAGGACTTTAACATAATTTCAAGGTTAGAAGTTCCCTGAAGTTGTGTTTAAAGAGAGGACAATGGCTGAGCCGCCTTTGAAATGAACCAAAGCAAACTACCGGTATGTAGATTGCAAAGGAGTTATTGGAGAAGATGTATCCGCCTCATGGGTCAGTATATAGCGCAGCAGGAAAGCGGGGGTAATAATAGCGTGTCTTTGCCCTAACTTCAGAAGAAGTCTCTTGTGGCCTGAGCTGATGCATATATCCCTGGTGCAGTGTCAAAACACACAACTCTTGCAAATTCTGACACGTTCCTATAGGCTGGGGGCCTAGAACTGAGGGCTTCCCTTGGGTGCACACCATCTTTTCGGGAGGCATCACATCCCAGATGTACTGTGGCTCTGCAGGTCTATTAGCAAATCCAACAGCCTCTGCACTGTAGCCAGCCTTCCTGGTAAACCCTGCGACGGTCTGTAAGGAAAGCCCAGGTTCTCCGATGCACCCGTGTGCCGGTTGGGCCTTCCTTCTCCGGATCCTTTGTCTATCTTGTCTGCTTAAACTGTAAGCTGTTCAAGGCTGGGAGTGTCTTGCAGTGTGTGAGGGGGAGGGGGTGTTGCACCCAGAAGAATAGGGATCTGATCTCAGCTGGGGCCTCTTGGCCCTACCTCATTCTGGAATAAAAACGAGGTATCTGGGAGGGGGAACTCTGCAAACGAGCTTCCCAGCCCTACGGCCGGCAGAGATAGCTCAGCCCCCAGCGGAGTGTAGAACAGTTTGGGGTGGGAATGGCAGCTGGGGATTCGGACGGTGCTCCGGACACGCTCCTTTCCCCCTGGCCATGGCCCCACACCCAGTGCCACTAAGAGAGTGGTGCAGCAGCTGGCTTCATTAGCTTTCACCCACCGAGGGATTCCACCAAACCAGGATAACCCCAGCCGGGTAGATCCACTGGCTTTATAGCCGCCTCCCAGCACCAGAGCAGTAGGGCTGCGTCCCAGTACAAAATCAGGCTACTTGAGGGCAGTTTTTAGCGTCAGTTACAGTGCACTGAAAAGGTAGCTTGTTTTCCGTGTTTCCTCTTGATGGTGTAAAAAGCCAGCGAGCCCTTCATTTGTGTGGGGTCTGCACTGCAGCCTGGTTGATAGCGCGGAGATGGCCAGTTGCTGAGAGTGTGCATCGTCTCTGGGCGCAGCTGAGTGCAAGCTAATTGCAAGTGCAATACCAAGGACCAGCCGAGTTCAGAATCTGGGGTGTAACCTTAGCGTCTGCACCCAGGCTGCACAGAGAGTTGCAGAGGTTAAGCCCGGAAGGGACCATCAGATCTTCTACTCTGATCTCCCACCCAGTTACCCCGGAACTTGGGGTCACGAATCTGTCCATGGTAGAGCGCCCCCTCTAGGAACCACCCGCGGAGCTCATCCACGAGTCCAATTATCCCCCATCCCAGCAGGTGTTATGGGGCGTCTTTCTAGCGGGCTGGCGCTCAACCTTCTGGCCGAGGCCTCTGGAGCCACGGCCCCTCTCGGGGTCCCAGGCGAAACCACAAAACTGCCCGCAGTTAGCAAATGGGCTCAACCAAAGAAAGGAAAAGAAAAACCTGACAGCAGCTTCCTCTGGGATATGGGCCCCTCTGACTCCAGAGCGCCCTCGGAGTGTCACTGTCTATGTCTGAGTCCACTGGGGGACTCTGACTCCTCTGCTCCGGGTCCTGCACCCTCCTTCTATGAGGGCAGGGCCTCGGCAGGCTGCCAGCCCTCTCTTCAGGGCTGGAGAGACTCAACAGTCTGGTCCCTCTCCATGGTTGCCCAGGTCTCCTTTAATGCTTTTTCCAGATCTGCAAGTGCAGAGGGGCAGGGCCATCCTGGCCCCACGCTGCTCCTTAACCCTTCCGTGCTGGTGCAGAGGTGACGTACCCCGGCACACTTGGGTTTGACTAAAGCATCTCTTCCAGCAAGGCCGGCCGGGCTTGAGTTGAAGCCAAGAGATGGAGAATCCACCACAACCTGTAGAAGTTTGTTCCAGTGGCTAACCACCCTCACTGTTAAAAATGCCTGGCCTAAATTCTAGATTGCATTTGTCTGGTGTCAGCGTTCAGCCGCTGGTTGATGTTCTGCCTTTCTCTGTTAGATTGAAGAGCCCGTTAGTACCTGCTATTCTCTCCCCAGGATGGTACTTAGACACCGTAACGCAGTCACCCCCTCAATCATCTTTTTGCAGTTGAACCACATTCAGGACCCCTTGCTAACACCTGTTGTCAGCACTGGGTGACTTTTACCGTGTACTCCAGGAGTAAACTTCACAGGCAGAGATGCCACGAGCCACCACCCATAGTTACCAGCCTTCTATCCAGCAATAAACTAACCACACACACAAGTTTTATTTAGGGTCCTACCCCCATCAGCTCTATCACTTTATTTGCTCCTACCCTCATCCTTTAACTCTTTCTATCTCCGTCCCATTCAGCTGGCAAGCTCCCCCAGGGGACAGAGCTGTGTCAATTCTGTGTTTTGCCAAGCACAATACAGTACTCGCTCGAGACTCGGCCAATTTGTTTTGCCTAATTTTGAACAGGCTGAAACATGGCTTTGAACTCAAACGCTGACAGGGAGGGTTGGTGGGAAATAGTTTTTCTGTCTCAGGAAAAAATTGTTGAGGTTTTCTGGAAATTTTTCCCATTCTGCATGGGGCTGGTCGAAGCTTTTTGACAAACACCAGAGCGAGAAATCACATCCACCCTGAGAAAATCAGACACAGTAGGTAGTTGAGCCCAGGTGTCCCACCTCTGAGGTGAGTGCTCAGGTGTGGAGGTGTGCTCTCTCTCTCTCTCTCTCTTTTGTATTGAAGAATCAGCATTTTCCAACAAAAACAGCATTTTGTTGAAAAAACCCCAACTATCTCTGCTGTTAGATTTGTGTTCCGCTGGGGGAGACAGAAAAACAGGAGTTGGGTGGCTGAGCATTCAAAGTGGATGAATAAGTGAGCAGAATAAAAAATGATAACAGTGAAACGCGGGGAAAAAAACATAGAAAAGAGACGATGCTAATGGAAAAAATTAACTTATCTCTAACCATAGAGAGGGCACCCATTCTTGCTCATCTCGCCTTTGTGTGTGTTCTTCTGTCCTTAATACATATCCAAGTCCTCCCTGTAGAAAGAAAGATTTTTCTTCTTAAATTGACTCGCCTTTGGGAGGAGCATTTGGTTTAGAGGCAGGAAAAACAAGTTTGCAAACTTCCCTTTGTTTGGCAACCCAACCCTAAAAGGTCCCACAAGGGTCTCTTGTTCCTAGTCACACACCTGCTAAGTGAAATGAACACAGAACAGGTTTGGCATTGCCCAGATCAAGATGCAGTGACTGCATTCCTATCTTCTGATCAGAGGAAGGTGCAGAGGAGCCCAAGACCCTGGATTATAGCTCTGACAAGTGCTTGAAACGATGCCCATTCAGTGAATCATTGGGGTAAACAAGTGTCCATGCTAAGGACTGCAGGAGACGCCACAGAAATAAATGGGAACAAAATCTGAGTGCTCGTCCTGTGATTTTCCACATATTGTATGTTAATTGCTACCAACTGGTGCAAATTGCTGCTTGCCTTTTCTATGCCTGAGGTTGGCTTTCATGCAGCTATGCCATTTGCTGGACACTGACTGTTGAATGTGGCCTGCGTTCCTCATTTATTCCCCTGCAAATGCTGGCCCCTGGAACATACTCTCTAGAAAGGGGGATGATTGGGAAGTCCTATATGTTGTCATCAAAAAAGGACCTAAGTAAATTAATAGAGACAACATAACCTTGATTTTTGTGTGGTGGGAGAGACCGGGGATTTTGTGTTTGCAGAACTTCTCATGTGGGCTTCGGGTTCGGCAGGCCAGGTTTTCCCCTGTAAAATCAAAACTAGATTTGTTTTGGAACTGGGTCCGGCGTTATTCTAACCTTCAAAGATTTCAGGAGTGTGAGGGGGTGTAAGCGGGCGTAGACTCACCCGGCGGCGCCTCCTGCTGGTTGTCCGTGGGAATTAGCTCACCAGCCCTCTGGAGCGCCCTCTGTCAGCCGGTGATCCATTACTGCTGGGCCCCCGTGTCCCTCCTGGACCTCGGTGCCCCTTTCTCTGGGTTGCTGCCCCCCTGGTAATACCCCCACACTCTCAGGTTCTGGGTCTCCCCACCCAGGGGAACCTCCACCCACTAACCCCACCTCGCCTCAGTCTGGGCTACTGCCAGTCACCATCTAGCCCCACTCCCTGGGGCAGACTGCTGAATAAGCCACTCATCACAGGCAAGGGGGTTCGGACCTGCTGCCTTCCTCTACCACCCAGTACCCTTTTAGGCCTTAAGCCAGGCCTTGCAGCCTGGGGAGTTGCCAGCCAGGAGCTCCCCTGCTCCTCTGGCTTTCCTCATCCCTGCTTCACTCCTAGTACCCTTTCTGCTAGGCAGCCAGGCCCTGCTTCCTCTCAGACCAGAGAGAGCCTCTGAGCTCCTGGCTGCCCTGACCTTTATAGGGCCAGCTGGGTCTGTTTGGGGCATGTCCTCCAGCTGAGGCTGTCTCCCAATCAGCCCAGCGTTTCTCTCAGCCCTCTCCCAGGGATGACTTTAAGCTCCTCAGGGCAGGAGCGGGTGTCTACCCTGCTACAGGGGGTGTATGCCCCAGGCAGGCCAGGAAAGGGCTAATGTGGGCCAGAGACGGAGACCAGGGAGCATACCAGGCTGCACCTGGAGGGTAGGCCAGGCTTCAGGATGAGGAAGTGCAGCTGGGGAGGGGCTCGGAGAGGACTGCACACAGAAGGAGTTTTTGAGACTAGAAGGGGGCTGTAGGTAGCGAGCGAGGAACACTGCAGTCACTTTCTGGAACTAGAGAGGGTGGGGTGAGCTGGCACTGGGATCTTCTCTGGAACAGGGAAGTCTGGCAAACGTCCTGGACTGCTACAGAGCAGCCACTGGAGGGGAACAGGCTCTGGTGGGAAGCTCTGACCCAGGGCAGGAACTGGACCTGAGGTTAGATGACCTTTCTGGTCCCTTCCTTATCCAATGATTCCATGACCTCCATGGAGAGAGGCCGGGGAGGCTATTGAGAGGGACGTAATGTCAAGTCCAAGGAGGGCGGAAGTGGGTTTATTGCTGGCGGTTTGGGAGCTTGTTACGGGATTCCAAGGGAAAGTCCTGTGAGTCCAGGCTCCTGAGAGAAGGGTTAACCTCGGCAGGTTTGGGGGGAGAAGACCTGAGAGATGCTGAGTAGGAAAAAGTCCAGGGTGCTGGATGGGGCGGTCTTTGGCTGTTGGTTATAGGATCCCTGGGCTGGAGCCCAGAAGAGTGGTTGTGCCTGGGTTCTCCTACTAGCCAGCGGCAAGATGGCATGAGTCCAGAGAAGGGGACAAGAATGACAGAGACCTGAGAAAAGGGTGTGAGGACAACAGGGTCTGGAGTTGAGGCTGAAGACCTTGTGCTTAGGACTTTTGGACTTTGTGATCGCAGAATGGTGAGAACAAATTGTCACCTGACCAGAGGGCCAAGTTACAGGAAGATAGACCACCGCAGAACCTGACCCACCATCAGCAGGGGGTGCTAGAGAGGTATAGCTGCTACACCAGGTCTGGCCATAAGGAGGTGCTGCAGCTGTGAATCCACTCTTTCACAAGAAGGTTTGGACGATGGTCTTGGCACGTCTTGAGCGGAAGTATTGTCCACAGTGGTTAAATTATAGGACTGAGCTAACCAAGCTTCAGTTCCCAGCTTTTCCACAACACTCCTGGGTGGCCTAGGTCATCTTTCTGTGTTTGAAATGGGGATAACATGTACTCTCCTCAAAGGGAGGGTTATGAGACCTACTAATATTTACAGAGCACTTTGAGATCTTTGGATGAAAGTTGCTACAAATGAGGAAGGTGAGGTTAATGCCATTTACTAATGCAGCTGAATGATATTTTGAAGGCCATAGATATGGAAAAGCATGCAGGGATTAAGCATTCATTTGGTTTTGTCCAGTTGGCGTGCGCTTGCATTTCATTTAGCAGTAATACAAAGGATTTGATCAGACGTTCTGGTTGTTCTGTCTTGCTTGATTTTTAGGCGGCTGAAATGTCTAACAGTGAGCACAACCAAGACTTCCAGACGGTGGAGCAAATGGAAGAGACGGGCGAAAGAAAAGCTGGCGATGGAAAAGGTCCAGAGTCCAACCCAAGTGGACGCAAGGGGTCCCCATCTGTGACTTCTGAGTCTACTCCCTTCCCAAATTCTTACGTCAACCAGCATGCCATGAGGAAATTCTTTGTTACAAGGGTAAGCAAACCCCACCCCTGTTTGCGTCCCTTAGTTAACAGACTGCCCACGGAATGGCTTGGCTCCTGGGTTCTCCTCCTGGATATTCAGTCCCCGAATTGCCAAGAGGATCTGGAGTGATCTACCTTTATGTGGCTAGGAGTCGAGTCAGACCCTCTATGATTTAGGTTCATTGGGAAAAAACCTGCATGTGAGTCTAGTCTCCTACGGGCATGCGTGATTTCCACCTGAAACTCCCACACACTCCCACACACCATAAGCTGTGTTCACTATCTTCCCTGCACATGGGCATGGGGTATAGCTCACACCGGAACTTCCTCAGTGTTTGGAGGGTATAGTCTGGAATTCAATTTGATGTAACCAACTGTGTGACATCCCCAAGGATAACTGAGAAGTAATAGCTTATGAGAGGGCTTTATCCAATCAAAGGCCTTGTCTAATGCAGGACTTTGCCTCAGTTCTATCAGTCAGCGGCCACAACTCTTTGCAGACAAACCCACAATTTGTACCAAGGTAGCTGGTCCCCTGTCTGAACCCTGGGTAACCTGCATCAGTGCAAATTATGGCTTTGCTTTTCTACACTTGAGATTTGCATTGGTGAAGCTCCTTTCGCTAGCCACCGATGGGCTGGAAAGGGAGTAAATTCCCAAAGGCGAGAAGGCCTCCATCGAATTTATTGTATTTGTGGAGGGCCCGTCACCCTTCAGTCTAGGAACCCACTAAGTGGAAAAGTTAGAAAATTATCATTCACTGATGCAGGAGGCACCAACTAAAGCACCTGACAAGCCCTTTCCTTAACGTTAGTAGCTACAAAGTCGGAGTGCGCATACACTCTGCGGAATATATTTCCTCGGCCATCTCCGACCCACTGTTTAGCGCATTTGCTATTAGCCCCTGATCCTAAGCAGCTCCTGGAGGTGCTGACCGCTTTAAGCTCCCACTGGGCTTAATTGAGCCCTTAATTCTTATACCTATTTAATGCAGAGTCTTCCTGGATGGAAAAGTAGCACTCAGGGCTAATAACTTGAGGTATGCTGTGAGTAGGACCATTGTTTCGGTGGCGGAGACCGCTGATCCAAAGCAGTGTCTTACCAAAGGAACAATACTTCATCTCCACTGACTATGTATTTATAAGTTCCCCTCAGATTGCCATCCACGAGCTATCGTACCCGAAAGCCGGAAGGGGAGGGGAGAAATTCTCTCTAAATTTAAACTTAAGAATGTAAATTATATGCAGATGAAAGGAGCTGAAACCATTTGATCGTTTACTATTTAATTAACGGTTCCCTGTTGCCTTTTTATAACTTGCAGTCTATTGTAGGCAGCAGGACTCTAATAAGCAGGCTCTGGGCACCGCATTGTGTTCTGAGACGCAGTTGCCTGTATGACACTGGTTTGGCTCATATAGACACCAAGCTTCCCTGCATGCTGTCAACCCCTTCCCCTCCCCGGCGAGGTCTGAACCAGGCACGGTGCTCCCTGGGGGCACATCTCCCGGAGGGATAGCTCCGTGGTTTGAGCATTGGCCTGCTAAACCCAGGGTTATGAGTTCAATCCTTGAGGGGGCCATTTAAGGAGCTGGAGTAAAAAAGAAAAAAAAACCCTGTCGGGGGATTGGCCCTGCTTTGAGCAGGGGGTTGGACTAGATGACCTCCCTTCCAACCCTGATATCCTATGGAATCCAGGTAGCTCATAGAGCAAGTTGGCTTTTCATGCTGCCATCTTGAGCAGGCGTTTATTTCAGAATAATGCAGATGCTCTAAGCCTCCCTAGAGTGCAGATGGTCTAAGCCTCCCTGGTACTAAGGCCAGGCCTCTGGGCCTGGCGGTTCAGAGCCCTGGCACCTCTGGGCCTGGCGGTTCAGAGTCCCAGCACCTCTGAGCTGACTGCATCGATTATGAATGTAAAAAAATTGCTTGAGCCCTGGCACGTCTTTCATTACAAATTAAGCACTGGCTGAGGCTCATTGAAAGATTCCCATTGACTTCACTGCACTTTAGATCAGATCCTTGGAGCCTGATCCTGGAAAGCGATTTCAGGGGTGAGGGCACCGAGCACCTTTACAGATAATGCGCTTTCAGTAGAAGGACCAGCTGGCTTTGCCAGTCAAACTCAGTTGCATCAGACCCATAGATGCCGTCTTTATGAGTTGCTGGAGGCGTGCTCAACCCCTGCTCCATCCCAGGCCCTGCCCCCACTCCTCCCCCTCCCCCCAGCGCCTTCTGCACGCCGCTGAACAGCTGCTTGCGGTGTACTGGAGGTGCTGGGGGGAGGGAGAGGAGCTGATCGGGAGGGCTGCCGGTGGGTGCTGAGCACCCACCATTTTTTCCCCTGGGTGCTCTATCCCCAGAGCATCCATGGAGTTGGTGCCTACGATCAGACCCCCTGTCCTCTCTGGTCCCCTGTGCTGCTTCCTTTCCAAAGTAACAACAGCCCTGCAGAGGTAGGTGACCAGTGCTGTGAAAAAGCTAAGTTAGGAAAGGTGAAACCATGTGAGACTCTCCTGGTGGTGCGTGATACACAGCTAAGGTTTGCTGATGCTCAGGGACTTTTCAAGTGGACCAGGGCTGGTTTATGGGCTTATATTGAAACCATGTGAAAGTGGCAGTTTCCTGTTCATTTTAAAGAAGAAAAGATGGAACTCGTGTTATGAGTTTCCATTTGCGGCCTCACACGCCCAGTGATGAAATACCAGGTCTCGACCACCTTCCTCCGTTTCTGTTGTGTCCCCATCACAAATATTAAAGACCCATGTAATATAGGCCGGATGTGATCGTGTTTACACCCGTGTAAATGTGAAGTACCTCCACTGAAGTCAATGGAATCACACAGGCAGACGGACACATGCTCCCACAAACGAACGAATCGACTGAAATGTGCGGTACTTCCATAAACCAACGGACGGCCTTTGTATTAACCCGGGAGACCGCCCCAACACCAGCTGCCATCTTGGATTCCCTCCACACGCATCTGGGTGGTTACTTTGGTCGTTTTGAAAGCCCTGTTCTTGTCTGAACAATATTCTGGTTTTTTTTTTCAGAGCAGGAACAATTGTCACCTCATGATGGACCCTCAAACAACTGGACAATAAGGATGCCACAATTAGCTTGTATATATAAGATGAACCCCCACCCCCTGGAAGGCAGACAGAGGGCAGATGACGGAGTCATTTCCAAATAAAAACCATGTTACGAATAGATCCCATAGTTCTGAGGCTTGAGATGTGATACTTTTCTTTGAAGGCGACACCTGTGTGCATTTAGCGTTGCTCCAGTGCCTTGGGTTAGAATAAGAGGAGCGTGTGTGTTTGAGCTGTAATTTCTTTCCATCATGTTTATCTTACTATTCTTTTCTGATATTCTCCCTTTCTAGCCAGGAGCATTTGACCAAGCCATAGAAGATCTAAGAATCCATGTGGTCAAGAATTCGGGGGAAACTGCTCAGAGCTTCTGGCTTTTGTCCGAGTGAGTAGCCATGATGTATGGGGCACTGGCTGAGGCGGTGGCTTTGTTATGGGCTGTCAGAAATAAAGCAACAATGGGAGGGAAGGGGTGTCACGTCGCGACACTAGGTTAAGCTCTCTGGGTCCTGCTTTTAGAAGTGATTGCATAGGTACATCAGCCAGTAGCACGACTTCCTGTTGAAAGGGAAACTGTAGGGAGAGGAATTCCAGACACAGAACAAAGTGGGCCTATGCCTCCAGTGTAGTGCTATAAAGAGCTGTGTGGAGTCTCTTAATATCGATGATCCCTTTGTTAGTGTTTTGTAAATCATGTTGACGGTAAGTGCTGTGTAAGTGTTATTTATTATATTGGCAACAGTGTATGGAGCACTGGACTGGGACTCAGGAGACCTGCATTCAGTTCCTGGCACTGTCATGGGCCTGCTGGGTGACGCTGGGCAAGTAACTGTCCTGCTCTGTGCCTCAGTTTCCCCATCTGTGAAATGGGTCACGTGCTTTGAGATCTGCTGATGAAAAGTGCTAGATAAGAGGTAGGTGGTGGTGGTGTCGTCGTCATCATCATCAGACCAAAGAATAAACAATGTAAATGTAACTGTTAATTCTGGGGTCATCTGGGCCTCTTTTGTCATTTTCTAAGAGCTAGTGCAGGGACTGGGAAACCGAATCATCGCCAGTCTTGCTTTGAAGGGCTCTGTGAGCAGTTTCTTTTAAGGAAAAGAAAAAGGTTGATGCCAGAGCTCGTCTCTTTGCTGAAACTTGGAAATTGCCTTCTCTGTTGTGTTTATTTCTAGTTAACAGGATCCCAGCAGTGGGCAAATGACAACTCCTCAGTCTCACAGATGACACGTCATTCAAGCCCGGGAGTGGATATGTTCTGCAGTTAAGGATCTTTGCAGGTGGCACCCTGGGTTTATCCGAGACGAGAACAGCATTTAATGTGGCTCCTGACATAGTTGAGCCATTTCGAAAGTACAGAGAAAGAGGCTGGTAGGGCCAGGGTTACATAGGTGGATTTGACAGCCATTATGGGCTCCAGAACAGCACCAGACATCACAGCCTCTCCTGCCGAGACACAAACTATTTCCCAAGACTGGTGGTGTCGCCTCCTGGTGCTTTCTAAAAGTCTGCTAGGACTGCCACCCGGGAAAGGAGCAGACAAGACATCATGCCCGACCCTCAGTGGGTGTGAATGGATTCAGCTCCAGGGAACTCGAGGGAGTCACTTCCATTGACACCAGCCAGGGACCAGCTTGGCATCTCCCTGAGGGACATTGGAGTGGCTCACACCCTTGAGAGGCTGTGGACCATAGGACAGTTTATTCACTGTCTCCCACTTGCTGCACGATGTGTAACGTCCTTGAAACACCACTTCAGTGCGGGAGAGGAGGTGGCGTGAGGATTATTGTAACGCACCTGCTGTCGTGACTGGAAATGAGGCTGAGCTCCCCAGCTCCACCCGGCAGCAGTGAGTTTCACTCACCGCTGGCTAGGGCTGGATTGGAACCAGCAACCTGGAGTGGTCCCTTTAGAACAGCACCGCAGCAGGTGGACAGGACAGTGGGGCGGATGGAGGGAAAGAGCAGCTGTTGGGGCTGTACTGGTCTGCCGCTAGATGTTGCCAGTCTCCCAGTTGTCAGCACCTTTCACTTGCCCCAAATGCCTGGAGAACGTTGACAAAAGCTCTCTCACCCTCCTGCCACCTGTCTCCTTCCCCCCTTTAGTGCCCAGGTGAATGTGATGATCATCTATTATTTTTAGTAAGGCAAAACCTAGAGGCCCCAAACCAGGATCAGAGCCCTGTTGTGCTGGGTGCTCCACAGACACACAGTATGTGTCGGTCTCTCCTCCAAAGAGCTTCCAGCCTAAATAGACATGACAAAGAGTGGCTGAAAAGGAGCAGTATTTATCCCCATTTTACAGACCGGAAACTGAGACACAGGACAGGTTGCATAGGGCGGTTACATGGGAATTCTGGACTTGCACTCCTGAGTCCCTTCAGCACGGGACCATCCTTCCCCTTCTCTCCTGTCCCTCCCTCCCTCCCCACACTGTGCAAAAAAAAAAAAAAAAAAAGTTATAGGACAAAATGCCCAAGAATCTGCATCTCAATAGCGGAGACGGACTGGTAGGTAGCAGCCCTGGGGCAACGTTCCACAGTCTAAAACCTCTCGTGTATTGGTAACGATAGTGAAATGGCCTTTTAATGACGGGGTAAATATTGCTGTGGCGGTGTATGTACACGGCCAATGCAGCAGATTGCTTGGCAATCAGTGGTTAGGGGCACGCTTACTTGCACTAATGATGCCATGCTGTGGTCCTGTGACCTGGTTGGCAAGTAGCTAGTCAAGTCTGCCTGTGCTCAGCTGTCGGGAGTTCGGGAACCCATTTCGCAGGGCTGCTGTTTTCTTTGGCCTCTCCAGGAGCTTGTGTATATTTGCTATGTTTTTAAAAGCTCCATTCCTGCGCGGGAGGGTTTGCACAGACCAGCTGTGATGCGAGTTGCTCTTCTCTCTGTGAAGCCGGGCTCGCTGACTCATCCTGTATAATGAGGCTGCTGGGAGGGGCGGCTGCTGTAGTCCAGGTACAGTATTTCATTGCTGATTGTGAAGATGTGTCAGTGAGTTTCTTTTAAGCTACTTCAGCAGTGCTGGGGCTGGCGGGTGTGTGAGATTTAAAGGCACCCCACGTCCATTCCTTCTAAAGACAGGCCGAAATATCCCAGCCCTCGGTGTTTCAATTTCTGCATGCTGGCATTGAAAGCTGCCTACTGCAAATGGATTCCCAGCGTGCATTAAAATGAGTGGCAACCGGGTACCACTAGAACAATTTACCAAAGGTCATGGTGGATCCTCCATCACTGGCAATGTTTAAATTAAGATTGGATGTTTTTCTAAAGGATCTGCAGTAGGAATATTTTGGGGATGTCCTGTGTTACACACGAGGTCTGACTAGATCAGGGGTCGGCAACCTTTCAGAAGTGGTGTGCCGAGTCTTCATTTATTCACTCTAATTTAAGGTTTTGCGTGCCAGTCATACATTTTAACGTTTTTAGAAGGGCTCTTTCTATAAGTCTATAATATGTAACTGAACTATTGTTGTATGTAAAGTAAATAAGGTTTTTAAAATGTTTAAGAAGCTTCATTTAAAATGAAATTAAAATGCAGAGCCCCCCGGACCGGAGGTCAGGCCCCGGGCAGCGTGAGTGCCACTGAAAATCAGCTCGTGTGCTGCCTTCGGCACATGTGCCATAGGTTGCCTACCCCTGGACTAGATGGTCCCTTCTGGCCTTTGAATGTATGAATCTTTTAGGTGGCTGTGGAAATTCCATCCCTAGTTTTATATTTAATCACCTGAATTTCTACAGGGCAGTTTATCCTGATGGGTCAAAGGCACTTTACAAGCATGGGACCTGATCTTGCATAAGGGTTTGCAGGGCTGGGGCCTTAGCGCATCAAAACCAAGCACATGTTCTTTCTAGATTTTGTTTCCAGCTGTCCAAGATGAGACTTTGGGTAAAAATTTCAAGAGTCCAAGTCCCATTTTCAAAAATAATTTGAGCACTTTGGAACCTAAAACCCGCTGCCCTTCAATGAGATTTAGGCTCCTAAATGCCCGTCACTTTTGAAAATGGGACTTAGGTTCCTAAGTCACGTAGGCCCTTTTGAAAAACGTGCCCTACATTTCAGAAAAAAGCCAACAACAAGATCCGAAAACCTTTTTTTTTTCTAGCTGAATCTATTTAAGCCCTAAATCAGACCATTGAAGGATTTGTCCAATGACCCCTGGACTTTGCAGTGTTGTTGTGCCCCTGTACCTCGCCCAGTGCACTAAATGCCCCACTAATGACAACGTGGGTGAAACAAGACAATCCTACGTTCTTGAATGAACTCACACAGGAAAATGATAAAAGACAAAAATCACCACATCACCCGGGGGGAACAGTTTGTGCAACAGATTACTCCATATGTGACCTATCAGTCCTCATCCTCAAAGGAAACCCGCACAACACCTTCAAAAGACAAGCCTGGGAGCTTAAATTCATAACATTGCTAGACACTAAAAATCATGGACTGAACAGAGACACTGGATTTATGGCTCATTACAACAATCTGTAACCCGCTAACCTTCCCTCCCCCTTTTTTTGTCCTATGACAAAAGTTATAAAGTTTGCAGATGATACCAAGCTGGGAGGGGTTGCAACTGCTTTTGAGGATAGATTGAGGATAGCTGGCTAGATCGTCGGGCTCAACGGGTAGTGATCAATGGCTCCATGTCTAGTTGGCAGCCAGTATCAAGCGGAGTGCTCCAGGGGTTGGTCCTGGGGCCGGTTTTGTTCAATATCTTCATTAATGATCTGGAGGATGGTGTGGACTGCACTCTCAGCAAGTTTGCAGATGACACTAAGCTGGGAGGAGTGGTAGATACGCTGGAGGGTAGGGATAAGATACAGAGGGACCTAGACAAATTAGAGGATTGGGGCAAAAGAAACCTGATGAGGTTCAACAAAGACAAGTGCAGAATCCTGCACTTAGGACGGAAGAATCCCATTCACTGTTACAGACTAGGGACCGAATGGCTAGGAAGCAGATCTGCAGAAAAGGACCTAGGGGTTACAGTGGACGAGAAGCTGGATATGAGTCAACAGTGTGCCCTTGTTGCCAAGGAGGCTAACGGCATTTTGGGCTGTATAAGTAGGGGCATTGCCAGCAGATCGAGGGATGTGATCGTTCCCCTCTATTTGACATTGGTGAGGCCTCATCTGGAGTACTGTGTCCAGTTTTGGGCCCCACACTACAAGAAGGATGTGGAAAAATTGGAAAGAGTCCAGCGAAGGGCAACAAAAATGATTAGGGGGCTGGAACACATGACTTATGAGGAGAGGTTGAGGGAACTGGGATTGTTTAGTCTGCAGAAGAGAAGAATGAGGGGGGATTTGATAGCTGCTTTCAACTACCTGAAAGGGGGTTCCAAAGAGGATGGATCTAGACTGTTCTCAGTGGTACCAGATGACAGAACAAGGAGTAATGGTCTCAAGTTGCAGTGGGGGAGGTTTAGATTGGATATTAGGAAAAACTTTTTCACTAAGAGGGTGGTGAAGCACTGGAATGGGAGGTGGTGGTGGAATCTCCTTCCTTAAAAACGAACAGGAAGACTAACAAATTTATTAGAGCATAAGCTTTCGTGGGCTACAACCCACTTCTTCCGAAAGCTTATGCTCTAATAAATTTGTTAGTCTCTAAGGTGCCACAAGTACTCCTGTTCGTTTTTACAGATACAGACTAACACAGCTGCTACTCTGAAACCTCTCCTTCCTTAGAGGTTTTTAAGGTCAGGCTTGACAAAGTCCTGGCTGGGATGATTTAGTTGGGAATTGGTCCTGCTTTGAGCAGGGGGTTGGACTAGATGACCTCCTGAGGTCCCTTCCAACCCTGATATTCTGTGATTCTATGATTAAAATTCAAAATGATCTGGACAAACTGAAGAAATGGTTTGAAGTAAACTGGATGAAATTCAATAAAGACAAATGCAAAGTACTCCAGTTAGGAAGGAACAATCAGTTGCACACACACACAATGGGAAATGACTGCCTAGGAGGGAGTACTGCGGAAAGGGATCTGGGGTCATAGTGGACCACAAGCTAAATATGAGTCAACAGTGTAACACTGTTGCAAAAAAAGCGAACATCATTCTGGGATGTATTAGCAGGCGTGTTGTAAGCAAGACACGAGAAGTAATTCTTCCGCTCTACTGATTAGGCCTCAACTGGAGTATTGTGTCCAGTTCTGGGCGCCACATTTCAGGAAAGATGTGGACAAATTGGAGAAAGTCCAGAGAAGAGCAACCAAAATGATTCAAGGTCTAGAAAACCTGACCTGTGAAGGAAGATTGAAAAAATTGGGTTTGTTTAGTCTGGAAAAGAGAAGACTGAGAGGGGACATGATAACAGTTTTCAAGTACCTAAAAGGTTGATACAAGGAGGAAGGAGAAGAATTGTTCTTCTTAACCTCTGAGGACAGGACAAGAAGCAATGGGCTTAAATTGCAGCAAGGGAGGTTTAGGTTGGACATTAGGAAAAACTTCCTAACTGTCAGGGTGGTTAAGCACTGGAATAAATTGCCTAGGGAGGTTGTGGAATCTTCATCATTGGAGATTTTTAAGAGCAGGTTGGACAAACACCTGTCACGGATGGTCTAGATCATGCAGTGCTTCTCAACCAGGGGTACATGTGTACCCCTGGGGTACGCAGAGGTCTTCCGGGGGTACATCAACTCACCTAGATATTTGCCTAGTTTTACAACAGGCTCCATAAAAAGCACTAACAAAGTCAGTACGAAGTAAAATTTCATTCAGACAATGACTTGTTTGTATGGCTCTATATACTACTATACACTGAAATGTAAGTACAATATGTATATTTCAATTGATTTATTTTATAATTATGTGGTAAAAATAAGGAAGTCAGCAATTTTCAGTAACAGTGTGCTGTGACACTTGTATTTTTATGTCACATTTTGTAAGCAACAAATGACTTGCATCTGAAGAAGTGAGGTTCTTACCCACGAAAGCTTATGCTCCCAATACTTCTGTTAGTCTTAAAGGTGCCACAGGACCCTCTGTTGCATTTTGTAAGCAAGTCGTTTTGAGGTGAAGTGAAACCTTGGGGGGGAGGCGGAGGGTACAGAAGACAAATCAGACTCCTGAAAGGGTTGCAGTTATCTGGAAAGGTTGAGAGCCACTGTGCTAAACAATCTCTTCCACCTTGTATTTTGCCATGACACTCTGAGTACCTTTTCCAGACCAGAAGCTGTGGGTAAACTTGAACGCTTGTCTCTCTCACCAACAGAAACTGGTCCAATACACTATCTGAGCTCACCCACCTGGCCTTTCTTATGACCTGGAACTTTGTCCTGTCAAGTCTGTTGAGCTGCTGTAGTTTGGAGCCCGTTGAGAGCCAGCTCAGCCTTTGGAGTTTGGTTCCTGATCCCAATTCTGTAGCCTGCAGTATATTTTCGGGGGCTATCCAATATCAGCCACTGGCTTTTTATTTCTGACATGGCACTGGGTCTGTTCAGCCCCGACCCATGATGGGGGTGTGTTATCCCTCTCCTTCTTGCCCACTGCTGCCAGGCTTGCAAAAGGGGGTCACACCCTCCCGTTTCTGAGGCTGAGTGATACTCCTCTCACCCCAATGTCCTCCAAGCACGGAGGTTCGTAGGCTCGGCCGAACTGCTGCGCTGTCGCTTTCTCTAGGGCGTTGTCCTGCCCTCCCTTTCATTTTGTGACAGAGTTCTGTTACCAATCTGCCTGAGGCGTCGGGTGATCAGGCCGAGGCCGCAGGATCGTTTGGGGAGGAGATGACAAAAACATGCCAAGTGTCTAAGTTTTAAAGCTTTATTAATAAAATAATAAAATAACAGAGGAGAGTGCTGGGGGGCTGGGGTTCCCCCCCCCCACATCACGCAGAGGAAGGAAGGAAGTGTTAGTGCCCCAAGCCCAGGGCCGGCTCTGGCTTTCTGGCCGCCCCAAGCGCAAAAAAACCCCGCGGCGGCCAGAACAGCAAAGCAAAAAAACAACCTGTGGCGCGGCCGGAGCCAGGGTGCAGGGGGACTCCCTGCCCTGCAGATGTGCCCCGGCTAGCGGGGGGGAGGGAGCGGGGGCAGAGAGAGAAGGGGGGCGGCCAGGGCTTCAGCGGGGCGCTGCCACGCGGCCCCTCCCGCCGTGCCCCCTGCCGGGAGGGCTCCGCACCGCTCCGGTCGGCGGGGAGGGAAGGACGAGGACTGCCCTGCCGGGCTTGCTGCAGGGCGCTCCCGTCCTCCACGCCACTGCCCCCTGCAGGGCAGCCGGAGCGGAACAACAACAACAACAAAAGCGGCCGTGCCGCCCTAGGATTGGGCGGATGCCGCCTCCTACAAGCTGCCGCCCCGAGCACCAGCTTGCTCGGCTGGTGCCTGGAGCCGGCCCTGCCCAAGCCCTAACCCACTTTCATACTCACACCCGCACTACCCGAGGCTGGCCAAGCCTGGGTGTAACGTAAGAAGAAGAAGAGGGGGAGGGGTGGGCGGGAGTTTTGTCCTGGGCCCAGGTCGTCCGGGGTCCGCTGTGATCTCCGAGGTGCTCCAGCTCTCAGGAGGGTTTCAAGTCCTGGGTTCCTTTGGGGGTGTTCCGTTCAGGGACCTCTGCTCCTGCTGCTTTTTGTACCAGTCAAAGCCAGCCTTCTGTGGTTTCCGCAACTTTTCCCAAAACACACCGACTAGACTTTGTTGTCCTCTTTGTTGTCCTCTGTGCTGGCCTTCGCTTGTCTCGCTCGTTATGGGCTGCCTCTGCAGGTCTGTCCAGCTGCATCTTCCCTTCTCATGGCTGGTAGCTGGATTCCAGGCCCCCGTCTTTCTCGGCAGGCAGCCAAGTGTCGGCTGTGAGCTGCGGCCTTGGGCTGGAGTCAGTGCCTTATCTTCTGACTGAGCAAGATGGAGTGTCGAGTTAACCCGTTCTCTGCTTTCTTCCTCCTTCCCCCTCTGCAGCCTGCAAAGGAATCTTCCATTCCACACTCAAACCTTTAACCCTTCCCCAAAATGCCTTGCAATGCTTGCAACAGCGTTAGCAATATACAATGCTAATCTGCCTCCCCAGGGGATCTACGGGAGGGAGGGGGCTGTTGAGTTGTGACAATTTAGCTCCAAATGTTTCTTATGCCCAAGCCATGGTGGTGATGATTAATGGGTCTCTTCTCTTAGCCCTATGACCCCAGATTCGGCTGTGCACTCCCACCCAGACGCTTTCGCTTTCCTGCATCCCTCTGCGATATCCCTGCAGTCTCACGAGCCAGCTGTCTGCATTACCCTCCATGCATCCAACCACCCCTCGCCTCCTCTTTTTTGCACCCTACAACTGGTAAGAGAGAGCGAGGGGGAGCTGTTTTGTTGCTGCTTAGTTCCGTAGTACAAGAATTGTGTTCTGCGTTTTGACCTTGTTTAGGTGTATATGTTTAGGCATGCACCCAGGGGAGGGCAATCAGTATCTCACAGATACTCTTCATCCTGGAGGAATGTTAGAGGAACTGACCCCTAGATCTGATGCTTTTGCCCACCTGATCCACTCTCAAATCCGGCCCATCATTAATTAGAGAAGCACCACAAAGTGGCACTCCTAGGAACAAATCCGTGGCTGCAGGCAGGTAGTGTGGATAGTGGCTAAACAACAAAACAGCGGCCTCAGGCTTGGTCCCAGTCATACTTGGGCTGCAGAGGAATCGCTGTTCGCTGTGGTAATGTTCAGGTTCCTGTTCCTCTGCAGTCTGCAGCTGCTAGAGGATGATTCGACCACAATCATGAGCAGGCCTGACGTTCTAGCCAGTAGCAGACAGCAGTGACGTTCACACACATTTGTGGGCAGACTGTGTCAGTTAGGGGCTGGCCTACGGAGGGCTGACGGGGAGACACACTCCCCATAACCACACACGTTCGCTGTCCTCCACACAAAAAAGGCAGCAAGTAACTTGCAAACCTCTCTGTCCCTCCGCCCCCACCGCTCTTCTTCGTGTTTCAGAGAGAGCCTCTTGCTTTTTTCCATCCATGAAATCCAGCCGTCAGATCCATGTGCTGTGCTTCCCATCTCCCTCTCCTGTCACTGTAGCGGGCAGGCGGTTTGCCAGGGAGTGGGTCACCTGTGCCCATTGTGCCTAACTAGACAGCTGTGCCGCACCTCCCTTCCCCTCCCCCAGCCCACCACGCTTACTGGTCCTGTGCCCAGAAAGCGCTGTCGGTCATGAGGAGTTGCTGACAGCGCCTGGGTGAAACGCTCCTAGTTCCCTGCTATCCGGAGCACCGGAGTTAAGCTGTGCCGAGGCTCTGGATTCCCAACCTGCCCACGATGGGCTCGCCACCTGTCCCTACCTTACTCCTGCACCGACTCCGTTTTGCTCAGGCCGCAAAGTGTGCACAGAATAGCTCCCGGGCTGCCGCAGCTGCATCGTGCGCGATGTCTGCTCTTGGCCTGTCCCTTCTTGCAGCAGCCACGGGCGGGGTGGCTGCTGGATCTGACACGGGGGGGATGCACCCCAGTGCGGGGAGGCACTGCCGCATGGCATAGAGCTGGCATAGCACCTTGACATCACCCCCTCGCTGCCCCTGGGCTATCCTTCTCTGTCTGGGACGTGGCCCAAGGCTGCTGCGCTCCAGCAAACTCTGCCAGGCAATGTGGGCCTGGTGGGGGCAGTTGCAGAATGATGCTACGGTCCCTCCTCACCCCCTTCAGCTCGGCAGGGCCCAGCGCTGGCCTGGCAGAGGTGCTGGCCTGAGCTTGCTAAGTGCAGTCCACGAGGTGGCCTTATTATACCAGTCAGTATCCCCCTCCCCCGCCCCCTTCCCTTAACTACTGTGGAAATCGCAAACGCTTCTGACCCGTCAGCAGAGACCATCTCAGGGAACCGGGCAGGTGCAAATGGAGCTCTGCTCCGGCGCCCGTGTCCCTGTGTTAGAGGCATTCACTGAGGGCAGCGGCCGCCTTTCCTTTGACGGCCGGGGGAGTTGGACTGGCCCTTTCCAGGCCTCCGGAGTGTGCGTTTGGATAACTGAGCAGCGTCTCTGTAATCGAGCTATAGCCATCCCCATCTACAACTCCTCAGAGTCTGCATCCGGGTGTTAGCGCTGTCCTTTGCCCCCAAGAGTCAGCGTCTCTTTGTGCCTGTAAGAACCCTGTATCTGGGGGGGGGCACATGAATCCCCAGGTTTTCTCAGCTCCTAATCCTGCCCTGTGGGTGACTGACCTCTCTTTGGGGGTTCCTGGCACCTCACCACCTCACCCCCACACTTGAGTCCTCCACCTCTGTCACCTCCCCTGTGGCCATTCCCAGCTCTCCTAGCCCAGGGACCAACACACTGGCCTGCTGGTGCCCCGGTGTCAGACGTGATGTTAACGTCTGTTGGCTGGGCCGTGACAGCATCCAGGGAATACCTCCTGTGGCCAGAATGAATATATAGTGGGTGTGTGGCTCTGATAACAATTAAATGCATCATTTTTCTATGAGCTCCCTATGATGGAAACGTGTGCACTGAGCTAATGGCTACCCTGGTCTTTATTACATGGTTTCCCAGGGCAGATGAGCATGTAGAGAGATTATATACAATAGCGACCTAGATGCTCATTTTCTAAGCCCAGAAGGGACCGTTGTGATTATCTAGTCTGACCTCCTGTGTAACATAGGCTAGAGAACTTCACCCACTTGTGGTGGAGCTAGAGTGTCTATTTTGGACAGACACCTAATTTTGATTTAACAATTCCAACTGATGGAGAATTCAACACATCCCTAGGTAAGTTGTGCCCATAGTTAATTACCCACAGGGTTAAAAATCAATCGCTGTCTGTCTATTTTATCTAATCTTAATCTTGTCTATCTACATCTCATTTCCCGTTTGAATTTGTCTAACTTTAGCTTCTAACCACTGCAGTTCTGCCTTTGTCTGCTAGGCCATGGAGCCTTTCAAACCTCCGGTCCCGTCTCCCGCTAGAGGTATTTATAGACTGGGATCAAGTCACCTCATATCCTTCTCTTCAGGAAGCTAAAGAGATTGAGCTCCTTAAGTGTCTCACTGAAAGGCCTCAAGGCAAATGATGTGTTCTATTGGACCAGTTGTCCATCAAGTGCAGTATCTGCCGACCATCAGTGGCCTCTGTCTGAAGCTTAAATACACATCTTTAAAAGTGGTTCTGGCCAGGGCTAGTTATTTAGTTGATAGACCAAAAACATCTCTCCATTTATTGTGTCAATCATAGGCGCTGACTTCCCCTCTGCCCGGTGGGTGCTTGACCCCCCCCCTTCCGCCCCTGGCTCCGCCCCTGCCCCACCTCTTCCTGACCCTGCACCGTCCTCACCCCACCCCCATTCCACCCCTTCCCCAAAGTCCCTGCTCTCTTCCTGCCTTTTCCCACCCCAGCCCTGCCCCCTTCCCACCCCCATTCCACCCCCAAGTCCTCGCCCCTGCCCTACCTCTTCTCTGCCTCCTCCCCCGAGCGCGCCATGTCCCTGCTCCTCCCCCTCCCTCCAGGAAAGTCCTAAGCGCCACCAAACAGCTGTTAGGCCGTGGGGGTGTGTGTGTGGGAAGCACTGCGAGGGGGAGGAGCAGGAACGCGGCATGCTGGGTGGGGGAGAAGGAGATGAGAAGCGGGGAGCTTGGCTGTCGGTGGGTGCGGAGCACCTGCTAATTTTTCCCCGTGGGTGCTCCAGCCCTGGAGCACCCACGGAGTCGGCGCCTATGCTGTCAGTTAACCCTGATGAATCAAAAATCAGGATTGTCCCACGGGGGGAAGAAGGGTACCTGTCCGCTCCAGAGCTCCTGAGAGCTCAGGGAACAGATACTCTTGTGTGTAGTATATGAATGGGTTTTTTGTGTGTGCACATTTGCTCACCCTTAAGCTCTCAGATACCATGGTGATAATCGATACAGAGTAGAATAGGTTGTATGAGAGTGTGTCTTAGCACCTCGGTGTGTGTATTTGACACCCGGCGAGTCGGCAGTGTTACCCAGGATCAAAGCTCACTGGGAAGCAACTAGGTCTGGCTCAGTAATTGCAACTAGATCAATGCAGTCAGCTTCTTGCAGCACACTTCTCTTTGCAAAGTTTTTTGTTGCTTACTGTGGCCAGTTGGTGGCAGCACAATGTAGTTTGGCTCAGTCTCCTTAAATTCTCCTCTACTAATTTAGACCTGCCTCTGGTTATTATAATCCTGGGGGACCCACAACCTGGAGTGGATGCACTTCAGTGACATCCCTTCATGGGATTTTTTTAAAAGCTCATCTTTATTCTGTACTAGAAAGAGAATCTGCTACAAAATCATCCAAACTAAAATCACCATAATCACTAACAAAATCACAGGACTTGGTGGTGATGGGGGACTTCAATTACCCAGACGTCTGTTGGGAAAATAACACAACAGGGCACAGATTATCTAATATGTTCTTGGAATGTATTCGAGACAATGTTTTAATTCAGAAGGTGGAGACTTCTACCAGGGGAGAGGCTGTTCTAGATTTGGTTTGGACAAATAGGGAGGAACTGGTTGAGAATTTGAAAGTGGAAGGCAGCTTGGGTGAAAGTGATCATGAAATGGTCGAGTTCATGATTCTAAGGAACGGTAGGAGGGAGAACAGCAAAATAAAGACAAGGGATTTCAAGAAGGCAGACTTTAGCAAACGCGGGGACTCGGTAGGTAAGATCCCACAGGAAGCAAGTCTAAGGGGAAAAACAAAAGACCGTTGGCAGTTTTTCAAAGAGACTAGTGGGGCAGCTGCCCCACTCTGGCATGGAAGGGGTTAGAGCAAGTCAGAGAGGCTGCGCAGAGCCCCAGCCAATCATGAAAGGGCTTATTGGGAGCCACTCAAGTGGAGGCTTGAAAGCAGCCAATCAGGGCTAGGCTGGGCCCTATAAGAAGGCTGCAGGGGGCTGGACTAGATGGCCTCTCGAGGTCCCTTCCAGTTCTATGATTAGCGCACCAGCTGACAGACGTGTTTGAGTGGCAAGGCCTTTTCCCTGCCAGTCTGTAAAGTGGCTGACATACGAAGTTGCAGAGCACGGACTTAAAACCATTCACAGACAGTCCTTTGGGGTTTTGAACTCGGAATTGAATATTCTAAACGCTCCGAGCTTCCTTCCAACCAGTCGTTCGTTTTTGTCGGACAAAAGACATGTTTTAGTGAGTGATCGTGGCTAACTGGGATTCTCAAGACACAGATCCTTAAAGCTAGTTTACGAATTACACAAGTGGTTTTCCCCTGGTCCAGATGTAGCAAGATCTTAATAAGCCGTGAAATGTTGTAATCACTTTTCGGAGAGGCTTCAAATGGTGGGGGGGGGAATCTCTCTGCACTGCCACCTACTGGATAGAAAATGCATTCCTTCTGTAAAAGTTAGTGAACAATATGCTCGAGAGATGTAACGATTGCAAACGTGCCCCAAGCTGATCCCTGGGGTTTCCAAGCCAGGAAGCAGACTGTTCTTCTTTTTATTTTAATTATTATTTCAAATTAGAAAAAAAAGCAGCTTTCTATTTTCCCACATGGGAAAGTCCTACAGAACGGAATAGGGATTAAACTACCAGGGGCCTATAGGAATTGCTCTGAAAGCCAGGGCCGGCTCTAGGCACCAGCACAGGAAGCAGGTGCTTGGGGCAGCCAATGGGAAGGGGCGGCACATCCAGGTCTTCAGCAGCAATTCGGCGGCGGGTCCCTCAGTCCCTCTCGGAGGGAAGGACCGGCTGCCGAATTGCCGCCGAAGAATGAAGCGGCGCGGTAGAGCTGCTGCCCAAGTGCCGCCGATCGCAACTTTATCTTTTTTTTTCTTCGCTGCTAAAAAAGCTGGAGCCAGCCCTGCTGAAAGCCTAGGGACCCATCCACCCTTAGGCACTGGTGTAGACATATCTGGGCCATTTCAAATTTCAGTGCTGGTTATTTATGCAAACCAAGGTTGGATTCCTGCTCTGATCTTCAGTAATCAGCACAACCTGCTCTCCTCCCTCAGTGGCGTGGAGGGTCGCTGCCTGAACTCTCTGCTTTGTCCCCAGGATAGATCACTGGAACAACGAGAGGGAGCGTGTCATGGTGATCACAGATGCCAACCTCCTGGTCTGCAAATATGACTTCATAATGCTCAGCTGTCTCCAGGTGCAGCGGATCCCCCTGAGCTACATCGACCGTATCTGCCATGGCCAGTTCACCTTTCCTGAGAGGTCCCTGGACAAGTGAGTACCAACAGCAGCCAGAGGCAGGGCTTGGGGGGGAATTGAAGCCCCTTTGCTTAGCTGAAAGCTGTTGTCTCCTTGTCGTTTCCTGCGTCCTCCTGATGTTCTGGGATCTCTCCAGGGCAGTGAGCTAGGGAGATCCCTCCTGGCACAGCATGTGGTGGGTGGGGTGAGCAAAGGTTGCAGCAGTAGGACTTGATGGAACGTTTGGGGTGATGCTGTTACCAAATGAGCGGAGGGGAAGGAGGCAGGCAAGCTGATCCCATGAAGCCTCATCCTAGGAATATGGGTGGGGGAAGTCCAGCTCTCCTGTTGCTCCCCCCTCCACACCCCAAAGACAGAAGTTGGGGAGAGGCTGAGAGAGAATGAACCCCAGGTGACGGATGTTAGTCACATCACTGCGTGCATGACTGGAAGGGACTCAGATACTGCAGCGATAAGGGCAGTATAAGACCCTACACAGAACAGAGTAATCAGACCCACAGGCAGTGAACAGCATGCCAAAGACTTTAGCTTATCCTGGTAGCACAGGGAGGCCCCACAACCTAACTACCAGGAGGAGGCATGCCTGGTTCAGAGGCACCTACAGCTGGACATGGCACTACCCTCCACCAGTACAGAATTGGTAGAGCTGCTGAGATTGACTGTGACTTAGAGGCAAGGTGTTCGGGTCCAGTATGCTGAGAGTCAAACCCTTGTGGAGATGGGCCTGAGCCGTGAAATTTGGATCAACATCTGAACTCTGCCGGAGCATCGCCGGACTCCCCCCGCTGTTCCACTTTCAAGTTGATCTCTAGTTTTTATCCCCGAGCTGTCAATCCAACATAGGTTGGCTGTGCTGAACTCAGGTGGCCTATAGGATGGTGCCAACTGGGGGAGAGTTATGCGATGCTCCGAGCTTTTCTCCCTGAGCTCAGGGGGAAAAGGTCAGAGTCCTGCTGGGAACAATCCTGCCATAATCTCACGTGAAATGAGCATTTGGCTCCCTGTAAAATGAGTATAACTAACAATGGGAGAGCTCCCAGCAGAGCACCCCCTCCAGCACCTTCCCTGAGCTTTGTGAGGGTTAAGCCTGTATCCTCCACTGTAATGATATTCTGTTGCTAGAGATATCATGCTCTGCTTCAAGAACTCATCACAATACAGCCTCTGCAGAAGGTAATTACCGTGCGTCTTATGAATGGCTGCATGTGAATGTCTGCTCACGCTGCTGACAGCAGCAAGTCCCAACACATTGTGCATACCAGGCATTTAACAGCCTCTGTTTTATTTGTTCCAATGGCTCGTTGCCTTGCGCCTTGTTTTTCTTCCCTGGCTCTGTTGGGTGTTTGTTTTTGCAAAGGCCAGAGTTCAGGTCTTTGATGCAGAGTTTGGGCTGGGATGGTGGCTTTGATTCACTCTGTTTCCATTGCTGCTGGACGGATTAAAGGGAGCCCTTTCCAGCAATTACGGCATGGGACCATCTGTGATCCGGTGATGAGTCCCTGTTCTGAGTCGAGAAAATGTGCCCGAGAGCCTCAGCTCACTCTACTGAGTCCAGTGCAGCCTTGCTGAGTTACACAATGAGGGTTTTTTCCAACATTTTTCCCAGTGTCCCCAGCCCGTTGAATAACCTGGGGCGCTGGACCACTGAGCTTTTCGGTGCTTCTCTGCAGCCAATCTCCAAACCCTCCGTCATTGTCCTATGGCAGCATTCACAGCCACCAGTCACTGCCTGTTTCCCGGCCCTGGGGCGTAGCTGTGGCTAACCACAGCATGCCAGGCTGCCCTCCAATGACTCCTTACCGCTCCGTAGACCTGCTCTGCTCCTTTCTTTTGCAGGGGCTGTTGCTGATCTCCCCCCAGCTGAGAGCAGCAAGGCCCTTGGCAGGCAGACACCCTCAGGGGGGTCCATAGCTCAGACTAGGTCCTGGCAGGGTAGCTAGAGGGGCCGGCACTAAGGAGAAAGGGACACGGCTCCCGATTCACGGCAAAGAGCGGGACTCTGTGTTCAGCACCATTATCCATCCAGGCTGAGCTGGTGCCTGGCTCTGTGTGCAAGAGGGAGGAGGGAATGAAACCGCTTCCCTCACCACCCCAATCCTGCTAGCACTGCAGGCGATTCTGGCTCGGCCCTGGTAGGAAGCGCTTGTGTCCCTGGAGCATGTGACTCTGGGTTCGGTCCCAGCTGTTGCGGTGAAGTTCTGTGTGGCTGTGACATGCCCGCCCAGGGGGACAGTGAAGTGGGAGGGGGGCTGGGTTGGTTGAACTACAGTTCCCCTGGGCTGGCTGCTCCTCCTCCCAGAGAGGCCAGTCATATCTGGTCTCTCCTCCAGGGTGACCGTGGTCCTCGCTACACTTCCCCTCGAATGACGGCTGCAGAGTTACCGTGTAATAATGGCCCCCTCCATTGTCTGGGCTCTGGTCTTCCATGTTCACGTGGCTGTGCCACGCCGTGGTCACCCTGTGTGAGGACAGGAGCTTGCTGACGGTGTTTTCTCCCGAGTCAAGTGGCAGAGGCCTGTGCTTACGGTGCTGAAGTTCACTGGTTGGGTCCCCTCTGTCGACTCATGTCTGCGGCCGTGTTGCTGTGCACTGCTGCGGCCCAGAGGTGGCTGCATTTTGGTGTTGTGCAAAGTGCTTTCTATGTGTCTCTATGTATGTTAGGGACGTTTAGAAAGCACTTTGAGATCTGTGTGGATGAATGGTGCTACAATAAATACAAGCTAATGTTGTCATTAGAAATAACGTCACTGAGGCTCAATTAAAATAACCACCAGTCTTCGAATTCGCTCCCTTGGGACCACGGAGGAAATGAATTTGGCTGACTTCCTGTAGCTCTGTTTCTTTTGGACTACATTTAAAGCAGACAGTGGGCCAGATCCTCAGCTGGTGCAAATCGGCATTGACGTCAATGGAACCTGGCTGGTGCGCACCAGCTGAGGATATGGCCAAATGAGGCTGCTAAATGTCAGTGTATGGAGGAAGCAGAGTAGCTCAGACCTGACTGCATTGGCTTTTAATGACGCTTCCAGTCTGAGGCGGGATCAGAAGGCCTGAGACCTGGGCAGTGTGTTCCATCACTGCTCTCCTCTGGCAGCTCTGTCAGACTGCAAGGGGTTACACAAGCACCTTTCCTCGGGTCGAAATGGGCTTTCATCTCGGGTGGATTCCACGGGGCTTGTCTGTGTTCTAATCACCGCTCCAACTGTGCTGGTCTGAAACGCTCGCAAAACCCTTTTCCCGGCTGCTTCAGCAGCGGCATCTCCCGTCCAGACGCTCTAATTATGAGAAGCAGGCAGCATACAGCAGGGTGCGTGGACAACTCCAAGGAAAACAACGGGCTGGTTCCATCCCTTCCCTTGTCCCCTGCCGAACTGGCTTTGCCAATATTTTAGCTGTAATTTATACCCAAGGATTGTCTGTGGATTTTAGCAGGGCATTCGGGGATTGGGATATTCTCTGCCACTGCACCACTTCCGGGACTTCCCTGGGGTTTATACAGCTCTATAAAGTTGTGGTGGGTGAGAGAAGTCTGCTCTTTGGCTTTTGATTCCAAATCAATGGGACTTCAAGTAATACGTGTAACCCATTTTTCACCACAGAAGTTTTACAATATGCACCAATCAGTGCCACTAGGTGGCGGAGCGGAGCAGATATGCTTTGGGTCAGTGAAAAACGTTACCTTTTTGCAATGGTTTCAGGTTTGATTGGTGAGATCACACTTGTATCTGGTGGTTTGCGTGGTCCTAACCCTCCATCTTTCAGTTGTTTAAAGTTTGGCTGGACCAGAGGACATTTGTGCTGCAAGTTGAGGGCGAAAGAAAAACATCCGGAATAGGAGGACTTGAAAGAAGACTGCACAGCCGCCAGTCAGAATCCCCAATGTAGTATTCTTTTATTTGCAGAAAATGGGCTGTAAATCGGCAACTGCACATTTCAGAGGCCTGCTCTACATGGGAAAGTTGCACCTGTTTAACTGAAATCCAATTTAAACCAATGCAACCCCCCTGCGTGGACACTCTTATTTCACTTTAATTTAGCTTAATCCTCTTCCCGATCAATTTAAACGACACTCATATAGGCCCTTCTGAAACTGAGATACGTGTCCAAGCATGGGTTTGCAGCACTTGAACTAAAGCCGCTTAAATTCATGCCTTAGGTTAAACCAGCCCAAATGTCCTATGTAGACAAGGCCTGAGTTTGAACAGGAAACCCTCAGGGAGCTAGGGTGAAATCCTGGCCCCATTGAAGCCAAAGGCAAAACTCCCTTCAAAGAAGCCAGAACTTCACCCTGAACAATGCTGTGTCCTGGTTTGACTTCAGGGAATTACAGTCTGGTTCTTAGCTGAGATTCAGACTGGAACTGTGGATACAATGAATGTCCCAAGAAGAGACCATTTTCCTCCTGAGCCTTCATAGACTCATAGGGGATTAGAGTTGGAAGAGACCTCAGGAGGTTATCTAGCCCAACCCCCTGCTCAAGGCAGGACCAACCCCAACTAAATCATCCTGGCCAGGGCTTTGTCAAGCCGGGCCTTAAAAACCTGTAAGGATGGAGATTCCACTACCTCCCTAGGTAACCTATTCCAGTGCTTCGCCACCCTCCTAGAGAAATAGTTTTTCCTAATATCCAACCTAGACCTCCCCCACTGCAACTTGAGACCATTGCTCCTTGTTCTGTCATCTGCCACAACTGAGAACAGCCGAGCTCCATCCTCTTTGGAACCCCCCTTCAGGTAGTTGAAGGCTGCTATCAAATCCCCCCTCACTCTTCTTTTCTTCAGACTAAATAAGCCCAGTTCCCTCAGCCTCTCCTCATAAGTCATGTGCCCCAACCCCCTGATCATTTTCGTTGCCCTCCGCTGGACTCTCTGCAATTTGTCCACATCCTTTTGTAGTGGGGGGGGCCCAAAACTGGACACAGTACTCCAGATGTGGCCTCACCAGTGCCGAATAGAGGGGAATAATCACTTCCCTGGATCTGCTGGCAATGCTCCTACTAACACAGCCCAATATGTCATTAGCCTTCTTGATAACAAGGGCACACTGTTGACTCATATCCAGCTTCTCGTCCACTTTAATTCCCAGGTCCTTTTCTGCAGAACTGCCGCTTAGCCAGTCGGTCCCCAGTCTGTAGCAGTGCATGGGATTCTTCCGATTCTTCCAGTGCATTTGTCCTTGTTGAACCCCATCAGACTTCTTTTGGCCCAATCCTCCAATTTGTCTAGGTCACTCTGGACCCTATCCCTACCCTCCAGAATATCTACCTCTCCCCCCAGCTTAGTGTCATCCTTGAACTTGCTGAGGGTGCAATTAATCCCATCATCCAGATCATTAATAAAGATGTTGAACAAAACTGGCCCCTGGAGCGACCCCTGGGGCACTCCGCTTGATACCAGTTGTCAACTAGACTTTGAGCCATTGATCACTACCCACTGAGCCTGACAATCTAGCCAGCTTTCTATCCACCTTATAGTCCATTCATCCAATCCGTACTTTTTTAACTTGCTGGTAAGAATACTGTGGGAGACCGTATCAAAAGCTTTGCTAAAGTCAAGCTGTCCTGGGCCAGTTTCGGGTTTCAGATTGAAACATGAGATGTTCTGTCGTGTGGTTTGATTCTCAGTCGGGGCACATTTGGTGGTTAGCAGTGAATTCTGCATTGAGTTACTTTGGGGTTGCTCGAGACCCGGAATTCAAGGCTTGCAACGTGAAACTGATTGAGGCAATGAGGGGAAGAGGGCGATAAGAGGTTCTGTTCTCTGTGGGAACTGAAAACACCAAGAGTTGCTGAGCTCCAGACCAAGGCCGCTCTGCCGCTGCTCCGTTGCATCACCACGTGTGGGCGCACCGACACCCCATTAGCACCGTGTTGTGCCCTGCCGGCGGCTTTCCCTCAGACCACGGCCAAGTCACCCACACAACAGGGTGTTTGGGCCATGCATTCCTAGATCCCCACAGAGCTGGGCAATTGCTACCAGGTTGCACAGTTGTTAAACATGAAACCAGAACAGGCAGGAAAAAAAAGCATCTGCCCAGCGGGCTGGTTTGTTAACTCCTGAGGAGAAGGACCGGAGTGGCAGACAGCCGGGCGAGGACTAGACCTGAGCTGTGTTTGAGATAAGAATGTGAAGCTCGGAGCCGGAGAGTCTGGAAGATGCTGCTAGGGGGTCAGTGCTGGGGGAGCTGCTGCTCAGTGAAATGTGACAAGCAGCGAAGCTACTTCTTGTTGTTCTCTTGGCGACAATGAAATTCGGTAGTGCTTCTTTCCCTTCTCAATTAGCCATGAGGCTATTTTCTTTGGCCACGGGCCCCGTGGATCTTTTGGTGGTGCAAAGAATGTAGCTAACAAAGAGCCACGGAGTGCTGCATTTTGCGTTTGCAAAGGGGCAGTGCTGGGAAGGGGGAGTTGTTTCAGTGGCAAAGGGGGGATGCGGTGTATTGGACGCCTCTGCCCCCCGCTTTGCTTTTTGGCAGAAGGACAGGTGGACGGAGGCTAAGAAGAGGTTAGAGATCACATAAGGTTCTTGAGCATGTTGCACTCGTTATGAAGACAAAAGGATAATGGTTACCGAGCTACCACTCTTCATCCAAGTGCTTTACAAAGGTGGGGAATACTAGGTATGGTCAGACTCCACCTGCTTATGGGGAAACTGAGGCACAACAGGAATCAGTGACTTGTTGCAAGTCACACAGAGTCAGGGGCAGAACCCAAACCTTCAGAGCATTGCTCTGCTCTTACTCCTAGGCCACGATCCTGCCATGGAGACTGGGAGTTGTGCAAATTTAACACTGACAGACCCCGGTTATCGGCGGGGGGATCAAACCGGGGACCTCTGGAGCTTAGTGCATGAGCCTCTACCATGAGCTAAAAGCCAACTGGCTGTTAGCTGAGGCTGTAGAGCAGACTCATTAATCTTCTCTCTCCCTCCCTCTGTCTCGGTGCCACTAGACGGGACAGAACACCACACCCAGGAGGTGTGTGGGTTACACAAATTGCATAAGAGGAGGGCTATGGCTTCCCTGAATCCATTGGGTTTTGGCCAGTATTGTAGCAGGTGAGTGGATTACCTTGGCCGTTGGCAGACTGTGGTGTGGCCATTCCTATACACTAGCAGGGTATCAAATAAGAAGCTGCCGTTTTCACTGTGGGGCTCCCCCTGGCCTTCCCCGCTTTGGGGAGCTTTTCTCCGAAGCGGAGCCGAGGGGTCCAGCGAGGCAGCAGGTCATCCCAGCTGGCTGTACTGCTTGAGAGAGACCACTCATTGCTCCGGGGGATCATGCCCGCAGGTTGTGTCATGGAGGCAGGGCCCGAGCAGTTCCATGGCACGGTTCCCCCTTCCTTCGGGCCCCCTGGAAGGACGCTGTGGAGCCAGGGCCTGTGTAGGGAGAGGGGCTAGGGATGGGGCAACACACATCGGTGTGTCCCCCGCACCCCGCCTCAGTGATTCACTACAACTTGGGCCCGTGTTATCTTTCCCACCGGGCCCCCGCCCCAGCGACGATCCCCAGTCGTGGGGCTGAGGCAGTCACAGAGCCAGGGTGGCGATGTGGCGTCTTTGCCTCCCCCATAGCGGCATGGTCTGAGGGGATCTGCAACCCCCCGAAGAGAACAGCGGGGGGACGTCATGAGCGAACCGTCCCGTTCTTCTCCTGGTAGAGGGGGCAGAGCCATTGCCCTGGTACCAGGACACCTTGTCAGCGTTTGTGACCATCTCCTCATGGGTGGGGAAGGGTCACTGTCCCCGCTTTGCAGAGAGGGAATTGAGGCTCGGAGAGGGGACGTGACCTGCCTGGCATCACACAGGGGTGTTGGTGGCTGAGCTGGGAACAGACCCCATGTCGCCTCAGCCCAGCGCCCTGGCCACCGGTGGGCAAAGCGCGCTGGCAGTGGTGAGGGGGGTCTCTGTTCCATCATTCCTATGCAGAACCGAGCTGGAGCAGGGCCTCCCGGCAGGCTCTGCAGTGTCTCTTCTATTCGTGGGAGTGCAGGATGTCAGGAGAGGACCTGATCCCGTAGTATGCCTGGCTGAAGCCCAGTGGCTCTTCTCATGAGGTTTGACTGAGTCCCACCTGTGCACCTTGACTCGTGGCCACCCCGTGACTCCCTCTTGCATCTGGACCCTGCCAAGAAGGGCTCGTGCAATGATCAGCCCTCACCGAGTTCAGCTCCTGCTCCGAAGGGGATCATGTTCCCCTGCATAGCACGGCCAATAGGGCAGGCAAAGAATTCTTCATAGTTTCTGATGACCTTGCCTCGGGGGGCGACGTGCCAAGCATACCCCATGTTTTCTCAGGGTGGGGTGCTGTCCACCACTGATGCCCAGCGAGGCGTGATGACAGGGCTGAATGCACGCCGGGATTGCCAGGGCAGGCGCTGGCGGTCCTGAGGGGGGAGTATCCCAAATGCCACACTCCTGTTATTTCGGGCAAAGGAGGGAGACAGAGCCAAACCTGTCACAGCTTCGTCCATTTTATGTCCTCGACAGGAATATTTTGCTATCACTCGGGGTCTGCCCAGCTGGGACTTAACTAGTAACTTACCCGAGGGACTGAAATGTACCCAACATGGAGCCAATGGCAGATGCTGTCCTCCATCTTTGGGCCCTGGAGCTCTGGTCCCCAATATGTAAAGCTCCTATATTGAAGTATCACATCCCAGAGCTCCAGGGCTGGGTTTTGGCCACCCTTCGTATCATGAAGCCTCCCCCCACGGACATACATAGGTCCCCTTTATACAGCCTCACCCAGCTCTTCAGTTTTCAAAACATACGGTGAATGCCACCTAAGCCTAGTAACCATGGTGATGGAGGTACAGGTCAACAGGCTGTGTCTGCCTGTCGGTTTTTCACATTGCAGGCTAGCCAGCTCCCGCCTGTACATGAGCAGCCGCTCCCAGAGCAGATGGGAAATGAACAAGCGTATTGATAAGTAGCAATTATTTAGCTCTTTCCATTTGTACATCTCCAAGGGCTTCAAGAAGGAATGTTGGTGTGTTTATCCCGGGGAAATACAGATGGGTAAACTGAGGCACAAGGAACTGGCGCAACTTGCCCCAGATCACACAGCGAGTCGGGGCAGAGATGGGCTTAAAACCCACATTTCTTGATTCTGAGTGTATGTCTACACGGCAATTAAAAACCTGGGGCTGGCCTGTGCCAGCCGACTCAGGCTCAAGGGGCTCGAACTAAGGGGCTGTTGAATTGCAATGTAGATGTTTGGGCTCAATCTGCCGGCTGAGCTCTGGGACTCTCCCACCTTGCAGTGTAGACACACCCTAAGTCTGTGCCTTAACCACAAGACCATTCTTCTCCCCTTAGGACTAGAGAGAGAGAGAGAGTGTGAGTGTGTGTGCGCGCGCACATCACTGAGTACAGGGACTGCTCCCTAATTCCTCCCCTGGGGTACAGGGTCCCCCAAGTTGGTGGGGAGTAGGTGGAGGCTGCACCTTGTCATACACTGACCAACTGCATGGAGGGGGATGGGTGACAAGTATGTTCAAGGGGTGTAGCTGTTTGCACACTCTTCCGCTCCCCAGGCAGCTCTGGGCGGCATTCTGCCAGGCACAATGCAGCCCCAGGTTACCGAACTGATGTCTCGTCCCCCTGCCCCTCCCAGGGCACCACGGGCCTGACTCTGCCGTGCCTTGGACGTGAGTGTCAGATGCCACAACGTGAGGTGCGAGGCAAGGGAAAAATCAGCCTCCCCCATTTGTAGTTGTTTTTTTTTAAAGTACCCAGCATTGAAGGTGAAAATTAAACTCTCAGGCCATGGGTTTTCCACCTAATCCCAGCTCCTTGCGAGCGAGTCATTTGTCCTCTCCTCCCTTTTCAATCAGCAGCTCAGCCCAGCCCCGTCTCCGCTGTAATTGTCCTCCTGGATCAGACTGACGCACCAGGCGCAGTGATCGCAGTGGGAGCAGTTTGGCAGCTGGAACTCTGATCTGTGTGCAGCATGCATCCAAGCGGCGTCTTGCTTAACAGCTTTCCCTGGAGTCTCAGCTCTTCCTGACCTCTCTAGGTCTCCTGGCTGAGCCGGGACAGAGCAGAACACATGGTGTGCCCGCTGAATCGCTGGGCCCAGCCTGTGAAGGATGTAAACTCTTCCACACGGGAATAAAAGGAAGAGAACAGGCGTATCAGCATTTTCATCCCCATTCTCCTGGATCCTCTCCAAGTTGTCAGGGCCCTCTTCTGCAGTTAGTGGAGTAATTGCCCATTAGTATTCCAGTGACACCTAAGAACCCCGGTCATGGATCAGGGCTCCATTGCACATGTAACAAAGACAAAAGACCCTGTCCCAGACCCAGGGAGCTCACAATCAACCTGCCACACGGGATGCATGAGGCGACCGGAGCAGACAAATGGGATGGAGTGACCTGGGAGTTTAGCAGCAAAGCAGGAATCACAGTGTTCGGCTTGTTTAACCAGTGCCAGATAGGAGCGATCCATAGGCGTCCCGGTGGAGGGAGGTTTTGAAGGAGAATTTAAGAGCGGATAAGATGGTGGCTTTACAAATTTTGATGGGGAGTTTTTCCCTGCATGGATGCAAGAGTGGAGGTGTCCGAGGGGAAATGGACAAAAGCCTGAAACACAAACTTTACCAACCCCATAAATGCAGCTACTTCTGGGGTGGAACACTGCAGCAACCCCATATAACGCTTTGAAGAATGATGCATCCATTTGAAAGAGCAGGGGGTATGAAAATAGGCAGGATGTGTCCCTGGGTTGAGCTTTGGGCACCATGTTATGAAAGGGGTGCAGCTAGATGGAAAGCTGAGCACAACCTGAAGGGTGCCAGTGCTGGTGCCAGTCCTAAATAATGCTCTAGGTTAAGTATCATTAGCTGTTTTCCAAGCTGGAGCCCAGTGCTGCCTCCTACAGTGCTCTGCCTCTGGGTCAGTAGTGATCACACCGCTGTATAGTTATTCAGTGAGCTAATCTGCGTGAACTGAGTTGATGGTTTCAATTCCCTATGGCTAAGTATTCACGGTACCGATCCCCCTCTGTCACCAGCCAGCACCATGTTGTAAGCCTCAGCTGAGAGACCATGATCTGAATGACCCATGGCGCCTGGACTTCCTCTCACGCCTAGATGAGGCCCCTGCACAACAGGATGGGAGACCCACTGATGGGGGTTGTATGGGGGCGAAATATCCACTGATGATGCATGTCACATGGATAAATGGAGAATCTAGGGTCTCTAGAGCTGTTGATCTTGCTTTGATTTCACTTGAAAGATTGTTTCCAACTCTTTGCCCACCTCTGTGTGTGTGTGTGTGTGTGTGTGTGAGAGAGAGAGAGAGAGAGAGAGAGAGAGAGAGAGAGGAGAAGGAGGGGCTTTTGTGTAACTGTTTCCATGGCTGGTCAATCCAGGACTTCTCTGAGCAAAGCGCGGCTGCTGATTTGATTACACTGGTTGTGCCTTAGCATAGGGAATACCATAAGTAGGTGGTATTCTCCATGCATCTGAAGAAGTGGGTTTTTTACCCACGAAAGCTTTTGCCCAAATAAATCTGTTAGTCTTTAAGGTGCCACCGGACTCCTCGTTGTTTTTGTGGATACAGACTAACACGGCTACCCTCTGATACACAAGTAGGTTGTTATCCCCTTCCTGGGAAGATCAGTGGTGAGCAAGGTGAGGGACGCCAACGTCCCAAATGCAGACCACGTCAAAATATGGTCCACTATGAACCACATCTGCACATCACATAGCAGCTGCATCTACCTGCTCCAGAAATGAGGAATGAGACTCAATGCTATTGGGACTGCAGGAATGGACTTCAAACGGTGGAATACCTCGTCAATCAAAGGTCTCAAACGAGCATATCTCTGCCATCCACTCTACGTCAACTGAAGCAACCAGTTGGGTTGTCAACCTAGACTTGGACATCTGACGTGCTGTTTTGAAGCCATATGAAAGAAGAAAAAGATTTGTATGGAGGAGAGAGCGAGAGGGTGGTATATAGTGTATGTGTGAGGGAGTATGTGTAACTGCTGATTTCATAACAGACTATTCCCTTGAGTTTCTCCTGGGCACCCCAAGGGAAACCCTTTCCAAAGTTTGTATTTGATTTCTCAGGGCAGGTACACACCGCTGGCCCTTTTCTTTCACACAACACAACAATCCACTCAACGAAAGGTTCCTTTCCTCTCGGCTCAGGGAGAGGCGGCATGAGGACATAATATTTTCTGTGTCTGAAGGGTGGAAGTCCTGCCTTGGTCGACCAGCCGAGCTCCAGCCAAAGCACTCGCCCGCTGTAGCTCTGAGTTTTACTCCCAACGCCCTGCGTGTCTAGGCTGGTTGCGAGGGCTGATGTCGTACGTGTGGAATTTTTGTGGCTATTTGCTATTGTTCTAATGAAAAGAAGGAACCTGGCCATACAATAAAGAGGAAGCTTTATGCTTCCCACACCCGCCTGGAGATGAATGCTTTGGGAATGAGTTTAATGAACACTTTAGCTGGTCTTGACGGCCTTATTTGAAAGCATTGCCAATGACGCAGTAGATGGAACCATTTTTTCCCTGAAGGATTCAAAGACCTGGAGGATCTGTAAAGGGAGATGGAACATTTTGGGTCTTGATCCAGATCTGATCTGAATTTAGCCCATGGCCTGTGGCAGAGCCAGGAACAGAACCCTGGTGCCCGGTCTGGGGCTCTATCCATTAGACCATGTGGCTGCCTCCATATTCCACCTACGTGACCTGAAAAGTGATGGACTGGCAGCCCCTGGGTACAGACGTTCCTGATTAGATACTGGGGGTGGTATAGGGCGGTTTGCCACATTTCACTAACAAGCCTGAGAGATCGTCTCTAGTGAAGAAGCATGTGTGTTGTCCATGGGCAATTCACTCTGTGGCCTCTCCTGAGACTCATGTGTCAGTTAACAGGGGGGACTCTGATGGTAACAATTACCCACTGAGAACGGGGCTGAGAAAGCATCAACTTGTTTGACATGAGCCTCCAACAGAACTGGGAACAGCTTTCAGTGCCTACTAACTTGGTCATGGATTTGAACCTAGCTGCGGGGGAAGATGCTCTGAAACTCTCTTGCTTTCATACTCTTGATCTTCCAGACCCTAACCCCTAACGCAGCGCTTTCAATGTCTGAGGGTCAGACTGCTCGGTGTGGGCAGGCGTTGAGCCATCCAGCAGGAGAGGGTGAAAGCGGCGCAAGCGAGGAGGAAGGATGGATGCAATCGACAGAATAAGGCTGCTGCCCTCAATTAGCCCACACGGAAGTCCCATTTGAAATAAAAGTGCAGCAAGTCTCTCAAGAATTCCCCCTTGGGTCTTGGTGAATTTATAAAGTGGGACCACAGTGTAGCTTCATTTCCTGAAATGTCAAGCGGCTCATAGTGGCTGCCTGCTCGGTTGGTGTTTTTCTTAGGAATTCTTTGCAGCAACTGGAGTACAATGTGTTCCTATCAGCTCTTGATGGACACTTAATAAGCATGATCTGAAAGGCCAGGGAAACTTCAGTTCCTCAAGATGAACACGGTATCTGTTCATGCTCTCCTGTGTGGCTTGGTTTGTTTTAAACCCACAGCAAAAGATAACATTGATCTAGGACCAGACCTTACGAGGTACTAGGAGTCCCATGGGACGCTCAGAGTCCTTGACTCCTGTCCACTTTGGGGTGTGTGTGTGTGTGTTGAGGATGCTGACCATGTGGCAGGATTGAGCCCCCAGTGAATCCTGGAAAATGGGAATCATGGGGAAATTGTTCACTGACTGCAGTGTCGCCATCTCTCGCAATTGGATGACCAGTTGCACAATATGGACTGTTTTTCTGAAAGCCCTAGCTCCTGGGAGCAGTGGATTATGGGAGAATCGCAGCTTCCAGAAACAAAAGGAAGTTTTAGCCCTTGTGGTTGAGGAGGAAAGCCTGAAAATGTGGCCCAAGGGCGACCTAAAGGCTCAAAGACCAACAGGCAAATAAAATTACTCAAAGTGTGTGTGTGTGTGTGTGTGTGTGTGTGTGTGTGTTTTAGAAATCTCATAATTTTTCAGCCAGTCTGATTGGTTTGACTGAGGATTTTTGAACCGTGGGGGTTGGCAATGCCAAGGCCGTCACTCTCACACGTGTAAACTCTCCTCTAGCAGCAAAGGCATCTTTGTTTCACACTGAGTTGAGGGCGCACAGTAAAGAAAAAGAATTTTTCTTTTTCATCACAACTCTTAGCTGCCTGCTGCCACCTAGCATTTTCTTTCTTGCTTGCCGTCTTCAAAGTGCAGTGCAAATATTAACTAACCGTACAGCTCAGGACAGGGAGGTGGGCAAGTCAGAACCCCCTAGATTATTGACTCCACATGAAGGCTAAAGGTCTCCTTTCCTTTTTGCCATTTGTGATGTGTGTTTACCTTCTGAATTTCACTCAGCTGCCACTCTGAAACTGGGCTGCTCAGTTTTGCATTCTGTTTATCACCCGTTTCCTTTCGGGCTCTCATTCACTGTTGTATCTGGGTTTCTAGCACTGCAGGTGGGAAAAGACCCAAACTAATGTAGTTGAAATATGTCCTTTTCATGACAAAACCGTTTCTAGGTATGTTAGCTAATATAATTTCCACCCTCACCCCCCTAAATTTTGAATCCTAAGCTGCTTCCCAACACCCCTTAAAGGGTGTGTTCCTGTCCGTGGCACAGATGATGCTGAGGAATAGCAATGCAGACAGATATGTTTTAAATTGAAAAAAGAAAAGGCCTGGTTTGAACTGGATCTGCAAGATGCTGCAGCAGCCTTTTCCTTAGGGAGACAAGTAACTCCCCTGATCACAGGTACAAGCGTCACAGAAAATACATGAGCAGATACCACACATCAGCTCAGCGGCCCTCCAGCTTGGTGCATTATGGCAGTGTGGAACTGCATGGGAAATCATCTGACCATACTTTGGAGCCCTAAATACTATACACTGTAGTGAGATGCTGGAGTAAATTAAACTTTACAAGGGCAGTCTGATGCAGCGAAGAAATTAATTACTTAACTTTTACTCTGCTGTTTGTATCCTTCAGTCATCTATTTGTGTGTGGGGGGGGTATGTAGCTGTATTTCTAATCACATTTATTTTATGTAGCATGACATTCTAAAGAGTCATATTTGTTTTCTTTAAAAAAAAACAAAAACCACCAAAAATCCTCCCACCAAACAGTTAGCAGCAAGGGCATTGCTTCTGCATTGCCCTGCACCTTGTGCAGTCGCTTACACAAGTCAAAGTGAGTGCCAAGCAGGTGTAAGAGAAAAGAATCAAGTCATTGTTTTTCACAGTGCAATAAATGCATGGCTGTCTAGTCCGTCACAATTTTCACTAAGGCCGTTCAGAACATTTTTGAATGAAAGGGAAGTCATCCATTAGCTGTTAGCAGTATAGGGCATATGACATGCAGGTCAGTAGTTTTGATTTTTACGTCGTATAGGGCAGTGGTGTGTAACCTTGCACATGGATACACAGTGCAGACTGGTCATTTCAACATTTTATTTTGCAGGTAATGCCTTCACCACCCCTTGTTCCTATACTTACCATTTTAAAGAGGATTCTCGGAATTGAAGAAAGTGAGGCTTTCTGAGCTTCACTAATATATATATTTTTTTCTGGACTGGCACACCAGATATTCTTTGTCCATGAACAACTTGGAAATGACTCCCTGTGGCGCTAGTCAGTGCTGTTTTGGGCTTTAGCCAACGGGGGCCCTTGAGAGCATCTCAGAGAACTCACTTGTCCTCTCCTAGCTGAAATGGCTGAGAGCTTTAGATAGTCCTACCCATATTGAGGCACCTAGCTGACACAGTATGAAGCAAAAGTTTAAAATTAATTTTAGCTGTTAGCCATATGTTTTGCACAGTGTTTAATCTAGCAACTAAAGGGCTAATTATCTTAGATTTTATGTATACGGTCGAAATGTGAATGGCTGTTTCTGTTGTCTAGAAGGATCTGATAACAGGAAAATGTGACATATTGTTGCATCTAATGTTCTTGCCTGCACCTGTGTTTAGTTGGATGATAGAGCTGAGTCTATAGAGAAACTGGAGATCTGCTTTAGGAGACCACTAAAAAGATTGATTAGATATCGTACTGTTTGGACTCTCTTCTTCTGTTTATAGAAGTTATGCATTTTGTTAAGGAAGTGTGAGTGTGGAATAATATAACAAAATGAGATTCATCTGAGAGAAAGCCAAGCTAATACCGTTAGGGAAATGTCAGCTGGAATGCTTATATGATAGCCACCAAGATGCTGGTGAGTGTGTGTTACGCTCACACTTAATGGGAAAGGAGAGGGAAATCTGGGAAACAATAATGGTGAAAGACCTAGGGGTGACAGTGGATAACAAATCAGATGGAAATTTGCGGAATTGTACATAGCAATAAAGACCAATGTAGTTTTGAGCTGCATGAGTCATGCAAAGAGGTAACCGATGTTCTCCAGAGCTATGCAATGTGCCTGCACCTGGACCATTACACTAAAACCTGGACATACTGCTATCACTAGAGATATTGACAAATTGGAGGGAGTTTAACTTGTGGAAGGCATTTGATTGGTACATTTCAAAACCCTATCAGGAACAAACTCCATATTGCCAACCTCATGTGTTCAAAAATCCGTGAGTCAGGCCCCCCAAAATCGTGAGATTAGCTTAAAAATCATTGGATTAACCCCCACATACCCAAAACAATACATTTTATGAATATAAGAACAGCCACACTGAGTCAGACCAAATGTTCGAGTAGCCCAGCATCCTGTCTTCTGACCGTAGCCAATGCCAGGTGATTCAGAGGGAATGAACAGAACAGATAATCATCAAATGATTCATCCCCTGTCACTGATTCTGAGCTTCTGGCAAACAGATGCTAGGGACACCATCCCTGCCCATCCTGGCTAATAGCCATTGATGGACCTATCCTCCATGAGCTTATCTAGTTCTTTTTTTAACCCTGTTATGGTCTTGGCCTTTATAACATCCTCTGGCAAGGAGTTCCACAGATTGACTGTGAAGAAATACTGCGTTATGTGAAGAAATACTTCCTTTTGTTTTCTTTTAAGCCTGCTGCCTATTAATTTGAATTGGTGATCTTGTGTTATGAGGAGGAGTAAATAACATTTCCTTATTTACTTTCTCCACACCAGTCATGATTTTATAGACCTCTATCATATCCCCCCTTAGTCGTCTCTTTTCCAAGCTGAAAAGACCCAGTATTATTAATCTCTCATATGGAAGCAGTTCCATACCCTAATCAATTTTGTTGCCCTTTTCTGAACCTTTTCCAATTCCAATATATCTTTTTTTGAGATCGAGTGACCACATCTGCACGCAATATTCAAAATGTGGGCGCACCATACATTTATATAGCGACAATATGATATTTTCTGTGTTATTATCTATCCCTTTCCTAATGATTTCCAACATTCTGTTCGCTTTTTTGACTGCCACTGCACATTGAGTGGATGTTTTCAGAGAACTATCCACAATGACTCCAAGATCTCTTTCTTAAGTGCTAACACTCAAGAGGTTTTTCTCTTTAGTTTCAAGTTACTGAACCTTTAGGTTACAATCAGGTCACATTTTAACACCTTTCTCCAACCATGAGGGCTAGAAACTTACTTCTTTAAAATGAAAGCCGAGATTATTGTGATATAACATGACTCCCAGAGCAGGGGCTTTAAATAAAACACTCAATATCATGGGACTCATGATAAAATCGCACTGCATACTGTAGGAAATCATCATGCCCAGGCCAGGAGGTAGACTAGCTAGGCTAACTGCTACTTTCCTTCTCTGATTTCTATGCTTTGTGATTCTCAATGCATTATAGCATCTAGGGAGGCAGCATTAGCTAGTGGTTAGAGCAGGGACTTGGCTTCAGGTGTCCTGACTGCTTTTCTCTGCTTTGCAACTGAGTCATGGCCTGACCGTGGGCAAATCACGTCACTTCCCTGTACCTAAGTGTAATCATATCTGTAAAATGGGGCTAGCAGTTACCTACTGGGCCTCCAAATGTGGCTGTGAAAACCTTGGGGTCTTCAGAGGGGTGATGCTATGTCACAGCCTTTCCTTGGGATCAAGCCTTCAGTTCCGAGCAGTAAAATATGGGAGAACATGTTTTGTTTTGAGAAAGTCTAGAGGGTATGAAATATACCTTAACAAACCTCAAATGTAACACAATCTAGATAAACTAACTCCAGTGGCTTTAATGTCTGATATCAAGAAAAAACTATTTCCCTTAAGCGATTTAGTGATGCTAATAGGTTCTGAAGTGAGGCTAGTGATTAACATGCTACACTGCATGCAGCAAGGCCATGGCGCAGCATTGTTTTAGGAAAGATGCCCTCTGTCTTGACAGCAACAGCTGCCTATGCAAGAGTTATTCAGTGGCCAGGATAGGGTAGGACTTTGTGCAGTGTCTGGCCTCCTTTCCATTGCTCTGCTTGGTAGGATGTTGCCCAATACCTTGGAGCTGTGAGTTCACTGCTGGCAGATTGCTAATTGACTGATGCCATTCATCAACGAGTTTTGCATATTTAAAATCTGAAAGGATTTAAAGCCAGCTTGTGTGAGGAGAGCCGTACCACCCATCGTCTTTTGTTATTCAGAGTTTATGGAGGAGGCAGTAATGTCCCAGAACAGTCATAATGCCGGGGGCTGTGATCTCATAAGCTAAGCAGGGTTGGGCCTGGTTAGCTTTTGGTCGGGAGACCTGCAAGGAAAATTCAGTTGCTACAGCAGATTTGACTGGCTGATTCAGTAGGTGGTGCTGTTCCCTTGGAATAAAGTTTGGAGTGTGGTCCCAGGTGGGTGTTAGGCGGTGCTGTGCTGCTTGGATCATTGCCTTTCAGAAGAGAGGCAAAACCAATGTCCTGACCACTTGACATTGACGATCACGTGACTCAGGGTGTTCGCCCTGGCCAAATTCCATCAGCGATAATCGCATTCTGTAGATTCAATCCCCACTGTTGTTTCAAATGGACACACAGCGTACGTTGCGTCTTGTTTTCTAGTATTCTGTGCTGGCTGAAAAGCTGCTCTACTCCACTCCAGAGGTGACAGCATTTCATTGACAGGTGACCTAGGTATGTGAAAGGTTTTATAGACGTGTAAGATATTTCGCTGCACGTAGGACATTTCTGACAACATTTGTAGGGCAAAGCCTGAGGAATAACCACTTATAAAGAATCCTGTGTATATGAATGGAAGCCCCATGCCGATCGGCATGTTACATGCAGGCCTTCAGCGTATCCTGGTGCTCTCAAGGCAGATGGAAGTGCGGCAATACAACCGCCCCAGCCCAACGAGGCATAAAGGGTTTGCTTAACGATTTTTCTACATTTCTAAATGCACCTAGGTGGATACCTGGGCCAAATTCATTGGTGCAATGTGTGATTTACCAGAGTGCCATAATTTATGTATTGAGTGGTTGGAAGGCAGGCTTGAAGCAGGAAATGCAACCAACAGGAGGACATCGGATGAAACATGGGGATGGGTCACTGGAAGGAGACGCATTGCTTTGCCCTTGTCTATACATACATTTGCTCCGGTGTATCTAAGTACTCTTGTGTGTGGATGCCCCTATTTCGGTTTAGCTTAAACCTGTTCCTAATTGACTTAGCCTGAACGAGCCCATGTTGGAGGGTCCTTTTGAGAAGGAGCAGGACCAGGGCACCTCTGCCGCATCAGCTGACCTGCATGAGCTTTCAAAGAGGGCGCCAGGGCCTATAGACGAAGAGAGACACGGTGAGGGGGAGCCCGGGTGGGTCCGGCTGAGAGCCAGCCGGGAAAGGGGCAGAGAGAGCAGATGTGGGGCTCTCACAGCCGGCTCCCTGGGAATAGGGAGACCTGGAGAGCTAGGGCTGCCAAAGTCACCTGGGAGGGAGGCAGCTGAAAGGACAAGGGGAAAATTCCCCAGGAACCGTAGCCCAGGGTGGGCAGAGAAACAGTTTTGGTTTTAAGTTGGACAATAAAACTGGCTCTGTGAGATTGTGGGAGTTGGGGAGAAGTCCTGCCTTGTTGCACCTGGTGGAGAATGTGGGCCAGTGATTGGCTCCTGGAATCGAGGGGAAATTGAAGCCTGAGTTTGACAGATACTCTGCCCAGTTCGGGTGACCAGGAGTCGAGCGTGTGGAAGCTGGCTTTGCTGAAAGAAGCTCCATCCTCCCAAGATGGTGCATGGGGCGATGGCGGGAACTGCAGGAGTTCCTGCTCTAGTGCCAGCAGGCAGCCAGACGACAGAAGCAGCAGGAGGGGCAGCTGCAGCTATAGATGTGACTGACCATGCTCGGGGAGCAGCAGTGGTAGCTCCTGGAGATCCCACACCGGGAAAGGACCGGTGGGTGCAGGTATAAAGCAGGAAAGGGGCTTGAGGACCATGAGGTGTGGGTGACTAGGGCATATAAAAAGCATTTGCCCCTGTGTGAATTGTGTTTTAAAGACTGTGCAGCGAATGCAGAAGAAACGGAGGAGACTCTGGTACTGTGGCCCAAAAACGGGCAAGCACAGGGGGGTTCAAAGGGGTTGTATGCTTTTGCTGTGGGGAGATGGGGCACATTGGAAGGTATTGCCCCACTAAGAGCTCAGAGGGTGGGAAACCTGGATGCTGAAGATTTGGGTGCCCAGGTGGTGGTGTGATTACTGGGAGGTTTGGACCGGACGGGTAGGAGATGGCCTGAGAGTTTATGGGACGCATCAGGCAGTTCTGCCTGTTGAAGAGGGAGCTTGGGAAGAATGGCATCTGTGAGTAGGGGAGAGTCCTGCAGAGCAAAGGAAATACCTGCCCAGGTGGAGGCACCAAGGCAGAAAAGGGTACCGGGGAGCAGAAGCTCATGGCAAAGGCCAAACACAGTACAAAGGGGACACAGAGAGGACCTCATCAGTACACCGGGACTCCGATTAGAGCCCGGGGCAAAAGCAGGGTCCTTTGTGGGAGGAGAGACAGAGGATTCCGGTTTTATGGGTCCCGTCATGAGGACCGGGGACCTGCCACAGCAACAGGCGGCCGCAGAACGCCCGCTACAGCTGACGTGGCGAGAAAAAGAGCAGCTGGCCGAAAGAGCATTGGGCCACTCAGGAGGAGCGGGTGGCCTGATCCTTGTGGCCAGTAAGCTTGAGGGAGATGCTGCGGGCAGAGACCTCGAAGTCCTGGAGAAGGAGCTGAAGGTTTATGGTCGGTGCCCTGGGAAGGGTATGGACAGTGAAGGCTTTGCCTAGGGGTGGGCATGGCTGTACAGGGGTTGGACTCACAAGGTGCCACTGGCCCCTTGAGGGGGAGCAGGGCCAGTGCCCCTCCTCTGCATCAGCTGACCCAAATGAACTTTCAAAGAGAGCATCTGGGCCTACAGGCGAAGTGAGCCCTGGTGCGGGAAAACCTGGGTGAGTGAGGCTGAAAGCCAGTCAGGAAAGGGGCAGAGAGACTGGATGTGGGGCTCTCTCTGAATAGGGAGACCTGGAGAGCTAAGGCTGCCAGAGCCTCCTGGGAGGGGAGGGGAAAATGCCCCAGGAACCATAGCCCAGAGTGGACTGAGGAACTGTGATATGTTTGTTAAGTTTGGATAATAAAATTGTCTAAAAGAGCAGTGGGTGTTGCAATGGGTCCTTTGGGAGCTGGGTGGGGGAGCCCTGCCTTACGACAGCCTGGTTGAAATTGAAATAAGTGTCCATATGGCCTTTGCTACAGTACTGATGTTCTGCCGTGCACCCGTTCCCTGATGTGTAACTAACATTCCCTCTCGACTTTGTGAATGCTTGGATGTGAATTAAAAAACCTCACCCAAAACAAAGCAAACACAGTCCCCGACACGCCATCCCCTTGGGGAAAAGCACAGGGTGAACAGAACCTATGCCCTGAATGTAAGCTGTGTCAGACCAGGAGAAGGCACGAACCCTTGAGCTGAAGGCCTTCCACCAATGATGCCAGATGCAGATCTAGGGTCTGTTCTCAGAAGCCCCCCCTGCAGATCTCTGCTCTCCTGGCAGTGCAGGCAGGGAGAGGGTGTCTCCAAAACTTAGCTCTGCCTTTTGTATATTCCTTCCCTTGCATGTTGGGTCTTGACATGCGTACTATGCAAATCTCTAAGTGTGGGGGGAAAAGAGCTGACATGTAACACCAAAAATGCCTCTGAAGGCTAAATAGGTAGGATGGTTGGTGGGATTTTTTTTTTCCAATTGAAAATAAAGCAACGTATAAAATGATGATCTAGTTAAATATCCTCATTACATGTTTCAGGCAGCGTCTGAGTCATGGCATTTGCGCTGTGCCTTTTAGACCTGCAGGCCATGTAGGTTTATTCCCTCTCTGAAATACCTTTTGGCCCACCCCAGTCAGATATGCCAGGCATCAGTACCAGTGTAGTCCAGGACTGTGTTATACGCAGCACGTGTGTTAATTCTGTCTATGGGTAAAACTCCCTCCTGTGCAGTGGGGACCAGCTGAAGGTCTATGTACCACCTGTGTCATGTTTGGAGGAGTTAAGCTGTTTATTGCTGTTATAACTTGGGCCTGTTCTCCATCTCGGCAGACACCAGTCTGTTGTAAATGGACCCAAATCCTGGGCCCCACATTCTCCTAATGCCCCTGGAGCTGAAGAGTGACTGAGAGCTGTTTCTAGCTCTCTGTCTCTCATGTGCATTTCCAGATGCATGCCCCATGTCCGACACCCTTCTTGGGCAGCGGCAGCCTGCGACTCATAAACCTGTGCCGCAGCCCTCCGGACTTCCTAGTTGCTTAGATATGTTCCCCCAGTGTCCCCCTGGCTGTGGGAGCTCTGGTTTCTAGACAAACCCTTCAGGGACAATGCGTCAGGAAAGCAAAGAGCTACCAGCTTAGCAAAGGAATTTCTGGACCACATACACTTTTACGCTTACAGCACTAGAAGGTTACAGATCTTTCACCAACAGCAAAATCCTGAATGCGCTCCCTCTGAGTCTGATCTCTCCCCTCCTATGTGTCTGAGGTCTGCTCAGCATCCTCAGAGTATGCAGTCCTTCTTACCTTTTCTTTCCTTAGCCTCATTTCCTGGCCCGTGGCGGTGGTCTGGCTGCTTTGCTCAGAGCAGCACCCACCTTTTAAGCCAGTCTCTGTCCAGCTTTTTGCTCATGTACTTCAGCTGGGGGAATTCCAGGCTCCAGCCTCCTTGTCAGCTTCTGAGACGATGGCCCAACCAGGAGAAAACCCATTGTTCCAGCAGGGACGATGGTTCTCTCATTCGCTGCCTTCTCTGAGGTGTTTAGAATAGACTGGCCTTGTCAAGAGTAGACTGGTTCAAAAAGGGGTTCACAAAACACAAGGGAGCTCACGCTTTGACCGCAGCACATCTCCAATCCGTGACCAACACTTTATCTCCACGCAGAGGTGAATGTAACCATGTGTGATGACCCAGCAGTGCCTTTCTGGGTGAGTGGTGAAGGCAGGTGGTCCAGCATCCAGTGTGATGGTTTGGGGGAGATGTCCACATTGGCGTAAGAATTCCATTTTGGTTTGGTGAATGCCATCTTGTATTTCAGCCTCCATTTTGAATGTCACCTTGAGTGTGTCTCTAATATTCATATTGTAGCAGGCACTGGACACCTAGTGGACAGACTATGTCTGGGAAAAGGTGATAGAGCAATCCAAGACTAGCTACGTGGAATGGCTCTGCCTTAGTGAAGCAATGGGTTTGAGACCAGCAGGGCCATTGACTTGGAATGATTTTCTACCTAGACATTGACAGGGGGTTGGAGCCTGGAAATTCCTCAGTAGAAGCACAGGGACGCAGGCGGTTTTAAGAGGAATGGTTTCCTAGGCCTCGTCTACACTAGAAAAGGTTTGCCAGTATAGCTATATCAGCAAAGCTTCCGAGTGAAGACACGGCGTATACTGACTAAAGAGTGCATTTGCCAGCCTAGCTTATACTAGTTCCCTGAATGAAATAAGCTGTACCGGCAAAATGACTGTTTTGCCGATATAACTGTGTCTTCACGAGGGCTTTCACTGGCATAGGGGTGTGATTTTTGTTTTGTTTTTTCATATTCTAACTGATGTAGCTCTCCTAGTAAAACCTTTAAGTGTAGCCCGAATCAAAGGAGGCCATTCCACCACCAGAAGCAAGAGGGCCAGAAGGGTTACCTGGCCTAAAGGAGTTGGACTAACCCCAGAATTCACAGGGGTGCTGAGGATGTTGAGAGGGTTTGAGTTCAGGAGCGTGTCATTTTTCATAGGTCTGTAACTGCTTTGTGCTTTTTAAAAGTGTTTGTGATTAAGAAATTCCTTTGGTGAGGTTGTTTCCTTGCTTTACAGCCACATGGTCCTTGAAGGATGTAACTAGAAAATCAGACCCCCCACAGCCAGGTGGATGCTGAGGGGCCTGGGGGCTCAGGAGGGCTGTGACATTGGTTCTGGGTTCTAGCTGGCTGGACTGCAGGTACTGCTGCCCAAGATGAGTGTCAGACCCAGGGTCTGCACCTATGGGTATGCATGAGACCCCAGAGCTAGGAACAATAATTAGTCACTACCCAGATCCAAGGGGCCTAGAAGCATGTGGGAGCCAATGGTTGGATCCACTTGCAATGGATTGGTAACCATCCAGAGTCAGACTGGGCCATTTGTAACATGCAGTCACTAGAAATGAGCCGGAACAAAATCCCTGGACCTGCACCCTGGAGATAATTGAGTCTGAACTCAGACCCAAACTCGGCATCTGGTCCTTACAAACCCCTCCACTGGCTCCCCCCTTCCTGCCTCCAGTTAGTCCATGGTCCCAGCCTTCATTGCCCTCTTGTTACAGTTCCAGACAGGCACCTCCATGCTTTCTCCCATGCTGCTTGTCTCACTCAGAGGAGCTCCCTGTAGCCCTGAAGAAAACTACCTCATTGTCCTTCACATCCCTCCTTACAACTCCTTGGCTGTGGCGTCTATAAAAAACTTGACAATGTTGACAATGCCGGTGTGCTGAGACTACAGCCTACCGTGCTGACCAATACTGTCAGGTTTCCTTGTGCTCCCCCGACTGTCACGCTCCATTTGTTGTCTCTTGTCTTATATTTAGATTATAAGCTCTTTGTGGCATGAACCGTCTTTTTGTTCTGTGTCTGCACCGCGTCTAGTACAGTGAGCTCCTGATCCATGACTCGGACTCCGAGTGGTCCGGTAATACAAATGATGAATGATCAAACCAGAAGTTCCGAGTTCTTTTGCTAAACTTTAAGATGCAAAAAAACCCGGAAAAAACACTCAACATTTGGAAGTTGGGATATTTTGCTAAAGCATTTAATAAAACAGAGGATGTGAAGTACCCTACTGAGACCTCCAGGAAACGTACCATTATCGGGATGAAAATACCTTCCGTAAGTGACTTCGCTCCTGGAACAGGGAGAGTAATTAACGTACTATAAAAGACAGAGCTGCAAATCCTTGCAGGATTATCGCAGCAAGGCAGCAGCGAGGCATTGTCTAAAGAGATGTCCTTGGATTGCACAGCAGCAGCACTCTATTGTGCAGGCATTCTCCAGGGCGTTCCTGTCCTGCCAGGAGTGGGCAGATTTCAGACACCATGTACAGTACCTGATGACTCCGGTATTTCCTTCTGGTTTCATTCCTGGTAGGAGCTCTTCATATCTGCAACCCCTTCCAAGAGGGGGCGTGCTGGTGCTGCAGCTAGACTTTGGGCTGTTTTTTAAATCACTCACTTATAGGATGTCCAGGTACCTGGTTTCTGGTCGAAAAGGTGACCTGACTGTGTCTGGTCAGCTCTACTGACTGGACACCCAAAGTCCGGTTACTAGAGGCGAGGGAGGTGGGGAGGCGCTGGGTCATCACCCATGCCAGCCCCTATTCAGCTGGGGCCATTTTCTACCTGCATAGGGCAGCTGTAGCTCCCAGACCTGGCAAAGCAGGTGAGTCCCTCCTGACCTGGGGGGTGAGGGGTGGGACGGGAAAAGCAGCGAATGTCAGGGAGGAGGGGGGAAGAGGAATGGACAGGGTGGAGCCTCGGGGGGAAGAGGCAGGGCAGGGGAGGTTCCAGCACTCCTGCTGGAGTGTCCGGTTTTTAAATCGGCAACTCTACGAGTCAATTAATGATGCTGGGTTGTAAGTATCACAGTTCAGGGCAATGGCACCTGTATTTCCCCTCTGTGGTTCAGCGAGGGCACCCACTCTCAGTCTCCTGGCTCCCCACTGGTTGCTTTTCTTGGGTGGAGACTCGTGTCTCTCTTCCTTCTGACCGGGGTGGTTCCAGGTGGCAGTTCCCTGCCTTCACTGTGTTATTGCCAGCCAAAGACAGTCTGCCTAAATAGGCCTCCTTGCTTTCTCTTCAGTTCAGAGAGTAACGGAGTGATGGCCAACAGTTATACGTTACCACACGACGCTTCCTGGGCAAGTCTGTTTTATTCCTAAGGTAAAAGCACTATAGAGGAAACATTAAAAGAATAAAAGGACCTACATGCCTGCTATAAGATTACCGGACATCCCCCCTCCTCCCCACCCCAAACTATCTCCAACAGAGGTTCTGGCGGGTGTGTCCTTCAAGCCACTAAAGAGGTTTCTTTTGTGGTCACAAGTGCATAACAGCCTTGGCTCAGAACAAGCACACAATCTTATGGGGCCTCAGTAGGCCCTGTCCTTCCAATCCTTCCCTAAAGATTGGGGCCCTCTATGAAGCAGGAGTCCTGTGCATTTGCTGGATCAGGAAGAAGGGCCTGAGGCTGTGTAAAACCAGGCTATTGATCCAAAAATCCTTTCTTTGTCTGTGGGTCCCTGGAGAAGCCAGTTTGAACTAGTATATGCGAACGTCTCCAGGGCGTGGCTTGAAAGGGCTGATAACCAGGGGAATTGCATTAGCATCCCCCTCCTCCTAAATTGCATACAATCTCACAGTAAAATATAAACAGTTGCATTTTCGATACAATGAACTCTAAAGGTATTAAACTCAATTCAATAAGGTTTGTCCGGGATATTACAGGATATTGTTATATCTGTCACAGAAAGTGCACAGGAGGGGGAGAGAGACTTCATTGTGAAAATTGTCTTCTGCATCCATTCTCCACTCACTTGAAGGAGTTTCTTGCTGTAGTTGTACTGTGGTTACATCTACCACAGGAGCTGGACTATGCTCCCTTGAGAACCTCAGCAAGGAATCCAGCTAGAAACTAAATAAACCCCTATCCTGCAACAACAACTGATTCTCATTGATTTCAATGAGATTAAGGCACCTAACTTGCTTAAAACCTTTTGAACACCCCACTAGGCACCTATCTGTATCTTTAGGAGCCTAAATGCCTTTGAAAATCTGGCCGATGGTGCATTATGGGATGGAATTTTCCTTCCTAAATTGCCTGGGGCAGGATACCACGCTCTGCTCTATGACTGGGGTCTGTTTCGATGTCTATTCTTTTCGTAATGCTGTGCTATTACAGCGTACAGGGGAAATGCGTCACCAGACTAACCAGAGATGTATTGAACCAAGATCCTTGTGAATTTTTATAGCTGATGAGACAAGATGAAAGCACAATGTAAAACTATGGAAAGGAGCTGTGGCCAAATTGCTCTAGGAAGGAGGTTAAAGTCTTCCGTTGTCTTTGGTCCAAACGACAAAGGAACTTTACTTTACTTTTTTTTTTTTTAATCGTGAGATTAAAATACAAATGAAACATTCATTTTTGCTTCCTCATGGAAAGGGTGGCTAGGCAAAAAGTTCGGATCGGGCCCTTTGGCTTAAGTGGGGTGAGGAAATCTTGACATACGAGAGGCTGGAATCTATGGTGTTGAGAGCAAGGGCTTATCTAACTGCAGAATTGCGCTGGTTCGGTTTAAGGTGTGATTTTAAACCGGGTTAGTTAAAACTGTTAGTGCAAAAGGCTGGATGGTCACTCTATCACCTCACCCGGCCTGTTTCTGAAATATCTTTTATTGGACCAACTTCTGTTGCTGAGAGAGACAAGCTTTTGAGTTTACACAGAGCTCTCCTTCAGCGAGTTTCTGTGTAGACAGAGTTTTGGTGTGTAGAGAACTAACTGCATACTAAAGGGTGAAAACTCCCTTAAGGATTGGCCTGGCCATGAATATAACAGACTTTAGACTCCCGGGCAGCCGTGGGGAAGTCTGCGGCTGATGTGATATTCCCAAGCATGCTGAGAGGCCTACTATAGACATCTAGAGGAACTTGTGCCTGCTCTTTCATTACATGTGCACTGACACTGCGCTTGGTATAATATGAGATTCATCCCAAGGAGCTTACAATGCTAAATGCCAGGGAGACAGAGCTAAATGCACTGAGAGACCCAGGAGAAGGTTCTGTCTTAGTTCCTTCTCATTCAATACAATGAGCAGGTGACTGTATTTTAACTGACCTGGGGGGGATTTGCAGTCTTAACAGCAGGAGTGAGTATGGAGGAGGGATGTGAAGGAAGAGAGGACTGGCACGCAGGGTGGAGGGAATTCCAGGCATAGGGGGCGGCAGGGAGAAGGCCATGGGGACAAGATAGGGAGAAGGAGATGAAGGGGAAGAGGAGATGGGATTCCGTGCTAAGAAATGAGACTGGGTGGTGTGTAGGCCGGGACAAAGTCACAGGTGAGGATGTGTTTCACTCAGGATTCAATGCGCTCTGTCAGGCTGGGCAGAGGGGGCAGAGTAAAGAGGGAATTAGGAAGAAGGAGACGGAGGTGGAGTCCAGAACTGGTGAGTGAGCTCCAGGATGATAGGCAGGGCCGCCGTTTCCAAGCGCAGTTGCTTGTGAGTCCCCTTAAATCTATCTTTACCTTCCTCCGCAACCAAGCCTTCCGAAAGCATGACGAACCCCTCACTGGGTTGTTGGTAAAGCCCCTTCTTTATACCCCATCGTTAATTCACGCTTCCTAGGCTGTGGTAATAGCCTTGTAAATAGCGCTGTTAAGTGTGTAATTATCATTCTTCCAGGTTGTGTGGTATAAAGGGCGTAACCTCTCACAGCATCTCTTGGAGGCATATTACCCAAGAGAGATGAGCCAGCGCATTATAGGCCCAATTAAGCTGAGCAAAGAACAGAGGGTTTGAACCACAGATATTCCAGCTCTTAAAGAGACTATTTTCTCAAAGCTGGGCCATGGAGACTCCACTGCAGTCCCTAAGAGGGTCAGGATGAGGCATAGGGGAAATACTAAATGGATGTGGGGTAAGGAACCTGTTAAATGTACCCACCTCTGCTTATAATACACGATTCTGGGACTCTCCGCTGTTTTCCCTAGTGCATCCCTTTGGCCACTGATCTCATAATCTGACCTGGTGATTGCCCCCAGGGTTAGCTTTGGGTGGAGTTTGTCAGAGCTTCCAGGGGACAGCCCAGAGAATGTCACCCAGTGATTCCTGCCAACAGCCCAATAATGTGTGCTTGAGTGTATCTTTTCGATAGACATGCAGTCTCGCTCCTAGGACTCCAAGTGGTAAAGAATCCGCCACATCCCTTGGTGAGCTGTGCCAATGGTTAATTACCCCCTGTTGAAAAAGTGCACCTTATCTCCAGTTTGAATTTGTCTCGCTTCAGCTCCCAGCCACTGGCTCTTCGTCTGCTAATTTAAAGAGCTCTCTGCTAGTCAATGTATTCATGGTCTATGCCGGGGGAGACATGACAGCCTGGTGTTGCCATCTCTCCCCCTGGGGTTATAAATGTCCCTGCGGTTCCTTGCCCCTCTGACTGCCAGAGTCAGCAAATAGTTAACCTGTCTGAGCCCGAAGCCTCCGAATGGTCTGGTTAGGAGCCAGGTGAGCAAAGAGCAGATAAAGGCAGCACCTGCCTATGGGTTTGGAACAGCCTGGGGCCATAGATAGAATGTAAACACACTCTGAAAATCTTACTGTCTGACTCTGTGCCAGCGTCTTCTGGGCTCTTGTAATGGAAAATATTCTGGCTGAGGTCATTCAGTGAGTAGGAAACCAGCACTGAATACCCATAATATTAGGTGCCAACTCGCTTCTTCCTTTGTGTCGATAAATAAACAAAGTGGGGTCGCATTTTGCGTTGCCAATACCTTTGTTTTAATGGGAAGGGTTTACGTTTTTCTTCTTCCTCCCCCTTTTAAATGCATGGACTCTGTGAATTTCTGCTCTGCTCCTTTTGGCCACATGCACACACCCAACCTTCGGAGCAAGAACAAATGTCTGTGCTTCCTTGTAACTCTGTGCATGCGGCCCCGGGCTATGTTTGTAATTCCCGTGCTGAGCTTTGAGATGAGTAGGGGAGAGGTGCCATTTCCCTCCCTTAGTCAATGAGGCGGCTTCAGCTAATTATTAAAAATTTCCATTAAAGATGGATTTGCTCTGGCATGGCAGATCGAGGGGGTGCGGGACTGAGAGATCTGAGGAGGGGCGTAAGGTGGGCTAGTCACTACTTGTACCCTGGGGATAGAGAAACAGCATGGCTTTAGAACAGAATTCAAAGCGATTGACCCTCTGATCAGTGCAGTTTGTTCCCTTTGGTATATTGCTGTTGCTTTTGTCCAGTCTCAAGCATGATAATTCTAGCAGTAGGCCTTCCACCAGTTCCCCTGGGGAAACTCGTCCACTCTCTCCAAAACTATGGCTAAGGGCATGGCTACACTTGCAGCTGTAGAGCGCTTTGAGTTAAACCAGCCTTTGGAGAGCGCCGTAGGGAAAGCGCTGCGGTCTGTCCACACTGACAGCTGCAAGCGCACTGGCGTGGCCACATTTGCGGCACTTGCAGCGGCATTGGGAGCGGTGCATTATGGGCAGCTATCCCAGCATGCAAGTGGCTGCCACGTGCTTTTCAAATGGGAGGGGTGAAGTGGAGTGTGACAGGGAGCGTGTTGTGTGTATGTGGGGGGAGAGAGAGTGGGTTTTTGGGGGCCTGAGGGCATGTCAGCATGCTGTCTTGTAAGTTCAGACAGCAACAGACCTCCCCATGCCCCCCGCCTCTCTCTCTCACACACAGCATTCCACAGTAACGGCTTGCATGCCAGGCTGTCAGAAACGGAGCTTTGAAAGGGCATTTCCGCATTTCTACAGTGAGTTCAAAACAATTACAAGAGTGGCCACTTGACTTATGGGGATTATGGGATGTTTCCGGAGGCCGATCAGAGCGCAGTAATGCAACATCGTGTTCACACTGGCGCCGGGGCGCTCCAGCGGCGGGGGGGGGCAGCAAACGTTATTCCTCTCGCTGAGGTGGAGTACCAGCAGCGTGGAGTCAGAGCGCTCTACATGCCTTGCCAGTGTGGACAGGGAGTGAGCTAGTGCGCCTGGGGCTGCTTTATTGCGCTGTAACTCGCAAGCGTAGCCAAGCCCTTAGTGAGGGGGAAGAGGCGCTTGCAGACCAGACGATCTCTAGGAGCCGATGAGAGCATCATGAGCAATACAATTCGTAGCATGTAGGGGTCTCTCCAGGTCCTTCTTCCACAGACATCAGCACAGTGTCTGAGTACCGTATGCATATGGCCCGTGTTCAGTTGTTTTAAAGCACCGTTCCTCTGTAAATCATCACATACATTTGCAGTGCCGCGAACAATAATGTGAAACCGTGGACAGAATTTGCCGTTTAAAACTAAGCTCTACCCACTTACTGGGATGGGGAAAATGGGCCTCCGTTCTTCCTCTCTTAAAGATCAACATATTTTTTTGTATCGTCCCACCTAGAGGCAGCTGAGTCTCTGCCAGGGATTTCAGCTCACTCGTAGCTTTTAGAACTTATAATTCAGGTGAGGCATGTTAAGGCTGACTGTAATGTCACACCGCAATCCACAGCTCATAATAAAGATGGCAATCAATGCTCATCTCAATCTCAATCGGGCTTTTGGTGGTGGTTGTGTCTTGCCCATGGAGATTCTCCTTTAGTTCAAGGGTGGTGGAGACATTTGGAGCCAGAAAGTGGTAAATTCTGTGCCACGCCTACCATTGTGGTGACAATTTGTTAGCCAGGACTCTGCCATCAGGAGCAGTTTATTCCTCCACCACTAGCGTGTGGACTTTAAGGCTCATGTTTTCAAAGCTGCCTACAGGATTTGGATGCCCGATTCCCATTAAAATTAACTTTAAAAGTCTCAGCCTAACTGTTTCACTGTTCCTCATGCTTTCGTTTCTGATGTGGTTGCTTATCCCATGTACATCTCTCTCTGCAGCGGAAAAGATTGCCACTGCTCCCCATCAGGGCTGAGACATGCATGCAGACCTCAACATTTAGAAGAAACAGAGGTTTAGCTCAGCTCCATGCTCTGTACGTTACCATAATTATGAAACTGACAGTGTGCTGTAGGTGAGGGTACTTGGGACCCTGCTTATGAACCTAACTCGGGAGCTGACCTGGCAAGAGGAATTGGCAAATGTACATCCCTTTTGGACAGAATGAAATCTGCATACAAATTGACATGTGAAGCAGCTAATATTCCATTGTGCAAGATCTCTGAATGGACTGAACCTTAATGCTCCATTAACTGCACACATAAAATGTTCACTGAGCTTGGGTTTTGTTGCCAGGCTGGGGAGTGGGGAAAAGTGCTGTATATAGAGAAAAAAATGTCAGTGTTGAAGGTACATACTGAAATCTTTTCCTTTAAAAAAACTTTTTTTTTAGAGAAAGCTCTCTAATCTTCAGAAACAAAAAAGGATTAGATGCAAAAATTATTGAGTTTCAAATTTCCAATATAATTGTCCAAAGTCTGAAAGTACCTCTGCTATTTGTGCCAAGATCCTTACGATATTTTGCAGTGTGCACTCTACAAATAAAACCCTGGATCAGTCTTTTTTTTACATAGTAGTAAGTGCAGAAACCACAATAACATCCCCAAAGGGGCTGTACTCCTCAGCAGAGGGCTAGGGTTCCTAAAGACAGGAAACTCTGAAGCACTGCGGTGGCAGAGCAGGTAGGTACTAGCTTTTCTTTCCTGAAAGCCCAGGTTTTAATTTATAGCTGAATAGAAAGACCTTCTCCTGTTCTGGGCTGGTTTCAGAGGTTTAGAACAATACGCCTTCCGGTTCCATTACCTACATATTGTATAGCTAACGAACACGTAGAAGGGATCTGGTTAAAAAGGGTTGGCTGAATTGCTGGCCGCCGTTTGAATTAAGAACCACGAATGAAACCATAAACTCACCTTTCAGAACGGTTGGGCCGGGTGAACTTCTCATTGTATTTCCCACCTTGGTGTCTGCTCACAGTCACTCTCCAGCCAGGGGATTGTAATCTTGTCCTGGGAACACGAGATTACCTGGGCACATTATTGTGCCTGTGCCGTGGTACCTACAAACCAAGGACCTGATTGTGTGAGGTCACGACTGCCCTCAGCTTCCACTGGCATACTTGTAAGGGGGCCAGACCAAAACTTGGGCCTGCAAACCCACTCCTCACCACCATATGTTTCCTTTTATATATGTACATAGCAGGCCGGCTCGCCCCTTAAGGGCTGCAGGGCTTGGGGCTAGCCAACTCTGATTACCCCCGAGGCACACTGGGACTGGATCTGGTAATTCCCTTTGAAGGGCAGCAGGTGGCTGCAGTGAAGGGGGAAGCTCAGGAAACTGCAGGAAGTAAGAAAGACCCTGTTACCTGGGGGCTGGAAACATGAGGCTCTAGCAGGCAAGGCCCAGGCGGGAAGGCCTGGGAGTAGGGTGAATCGGAGAGTGTTGGGAGTGAGCAGACTCCAGCCGAAAGACCTAGGATGATTATTTTCCCTAGTGAGATTACAGGCCTGGGACTGAGCCAACATGAGAGTAAAACCAGTGGACGGTGTCTAGGGACTTAAGACTTAATCTTGGAGCTTTATTTATGTGAATCAATTCGGACCCCGGGGAAGGGCTGGGGAATGGGCAAGAAAAGCCGGTGTGGAGTTTGTCACGGAAGCCTGTTGAGGGAGAAATCATTAGCAGGGCACGGCAGAGGCACTGCTGGCCATGAGGGCACATTGCAGGCTAAACTGTACATAACACGGTATCCCTAGAAGCCCTGATTCAGCGACACATTTAAGCACATTATTAACTTTAAGTACACGCTTTGACCTCGGGCAAGTGCTTTGACATTTACAAATAGAGCTATAATTAACAATCGGCCTGATTCTCCACTGGACTGCTCTGGTTTTATGCTGGTGGAACTCCAGTGACTTCAGCTCCGATGTAGGATTTGGTTTTAGGATGTTCTGGTTTTGCAAAACAAGGTATTTCATATCCTGGAATTGGAGGGAGTTTGTGTGACTGCTTGTGTTTTGGGCCCATCGTTTTTAAGAGACGTTCTTTTTTAACTCCACTGATCAAGTGACCAATTTGCCCAGGATGAGGTCTATAACTACCAACACTCATGTTCTGAAAGCTAATCACCAACCCTATCCAGTGGTTTATAGCACTGGGGTGCCCTCACGCCATGAACAGAGACAATATGTGAGAAGAAAAGGGGGAGACAACTTTTAACTGCACTGAAATGTAGTGACGTTGGAGAGCTTTTTGGAGGAATGCAGCAGAAAGCACTAACTTTCTTGTTTGAAAGATGGGACTGTCCACCCCAGATATGGTCATGATTGCCTCTCAGCAGGGATTAGAACCCAGGGTTCTATGACTCCCAGTCCTCGTCCCTACAAAAATTTAGCACCTAACTTTGCATTTAGGGCTCTGTAACTCTATCAAGTTTGAAAGTAAAAGAAAACCAAAGGCATCAGTACTTGGTGATATTTAAAACTCCTTGGAGAATCAGGTCGTTCATATCATGCACTTTTCTACTCAAATTGCACTCACAGTCTGCTGCCCGAGAATATGATTCACAGAGTCAGAGATTCCCAGGCCAGAAGGGACCATTGTGATCATCTAGTCTGACCTCCTGTAGAACACAGTCCGGAGAACTTCCCCATAATAATTCCTAGAGCAGAGCTTTTAGGAAAACATCCCGTTTTAATTTTAAAATTGTCTGTGATGGAGAATCCTCTCGAGGTCCCTTCCAGCCCTAGACTCTATGAATAAGCCTTGGTAAATTGTTCCACTGGTTAATTGCTCTTGCTGTCAAAAAGGCATGCCTTATTTTCAGTCTGAATTTGTCTAGCTTCAACTTCCAGCCATAAGGTCGTGTTAGACCTTTCTCTGCTAGAGAGAAGAGCCCATTATAAAATATTTATTCCCCATGTAGATACCTATAGACTGTGATCAAATCACCCCTTTTCCAAAAAAGCTACCTGTTCAGAATGATTGATAACCTTTCTGTTACGAGTTGCCTGATGTAATGCACCTTTCTCTGTCTCAATTGCTCGTTCTCCAGGAGGGAGGGAGAAGGCCTGAGAATCTACTGGGATAATCTGAAAGAGCCATCTGCCCTGTCCCGTTGGAATCCATGGGCCACGGATATCCCTTATGCAACTTTCACAGAACATCCAGTGAAGAACAGCAGCGAAAGGTTCAGTGCCATCTGCCAGGTATGGAGCATGGGTTCTTCGGATAGCAGGTGAAATGCATAGTTGTGGAATGTCTGGAAGGTGAAAGGCATGTTTGTTTGGGGCCCAAATTTCTTAATTGTCCCCACAATACACTGAGAGAACTGGTGCCGGGTGGAGCTGTATTTAGCAGCATGCCGGGATCGGTGCGGCTTGCTCGCTGCTCCATGCTGATAGTGGGGAGAGATCTCTGCCCACTGCCAGGGGGTTCCAGGGGCTCATCCGGAGATTGGTGCTGCTGATGGATCACTCAGTGCTAAGGGGAGCCCGTGGAGGTGTTGGAGTGTGGCGTAGTCCCCGGCGAGCGGTGCAAAGGCACTCAGGGCAAGTGTGGCAGCTCCTGTCACTGGGTGCATGGGGCTCCCTGCAGGCAGGAGAAGCTGTCCCGGTTTGCGTTACCTTCATTCACGAGTGACAGTACCGGAAGGGCATTCCCACACATCTTGGGTTAGGACTCCAGCACTGGGCGGGGGTGGACTTGTTTGGATGCTAGGTATTGGTTCAGCTGACGATGGGGATAGGGCACAGCTGTCAATTTTGGATCCAGGTTCAGTTGCTGACCTGCCCCCATATACACAAATGCTGGGGGTGGGGGGGGGGGTTCAGATCTAGGGCTTGGGGTGAGGCTGACGTCTGCAGCAGCTGGAAGTTGCTGTCTGTGTGAGAAGGGTTCAGTGAGGGGGCCGTCTGAGTCCAGTTGCTCCCGGAGAGGTGTCCATTTAAGAAAATCCACCGCTCCAATTGTCGCTAACTGGGAGTCTGAACAGAGCAAGCAATGGCTTTGGGGCCTGGCCTCCCCTCCCCTCCCCTCCCCTCCAGGTCAGCGATGAAGCACAGGGGTGGCGGTGCGTTGTTCTGACACATCCCAGGCTGTACCAGTCCTGTGGAGAAACAACACATCGGTCTCCAGCGCCGTCGGCCCGGAATGCCTCACCAGCCCTGCGTTTGCTTAAAAAGAGAAATGGGCCTGAAACAGAGGCCCGGATCAGAACCTGAGTCTGGATCCGAGCTCATTGCTTGAACCTATTGCTGTGGGTCTAATCTGAGCACTGAATCCAAACGCTCTTCCAACTTTGGGATCCGGAGCCCAAGCCCCAAGTCTGGGAATGTTTGGATCCTGGGTTTTGGTTTTGCCCATTCTAGAGAGACAAGCTCCCAACCTGGGGTTCTAGTCGTGGGTCCACTTTGAAATCTTTTCCCCCTTCTTTTTTAACATTTGTAGTTTCCCCCCACTTTACTATTTGCCCTCTTCATTCCTAAATCATAGTCTCTCCAAATCGAGACAACGCTGGGCCTCACTTGGCTCACTGGCGTTCTTGTCGCTCTGGCTATGAGGCAAGGAGCCTTCTCTCTCTTTCTGTTATACCACAGATGTTTCGCTTGGAGGATTCTCAGCTCACTTTTACACAAATCTACTTTCTTCAAAGCTCCTTCCTGGCAGCTCTGACTGTGATTAATGAGCCTATACGCCTGGTGTTCAGTTCCATTCGCACTGGACAAACTTTCTCCCTCTTCCTTGTCTCCATTGTCACCACTTTCTCACCTATTTCGGCTTCCCGTGTCAGCTTTCCACACAGTCTGTCTTGTTTTTTATGCACCTTGCTTGGCTCCTTCACATTCTCTGGATGGCTTTAAGGGCTGGAGGTCACTTCCTGATCTCTCTGGTCCTTGATCCTCTACAAAAAGTCCCTGCCTTGCATGCATAAGAAGTGGATCCCTAGAGCTTAGAGAGACAAGGTGGGTGGGGGAGGTATTATTTGTTATGGGACCAACTTCTATTGGTGAGAGAGACCAGCTTCCGAGCTTCCACAGAGCTCTTCTGCAGGTCTGGGCAGCCCAGAGACCCAGACGTTGGTATTAAAATCTTTAACCCTTGGGCCTCTGCCATTTTTCCACTGGGGTGGACAGAGGAATGTTATTTGGGGGCGGAGGAGGGAGAGGGGTGCTTGTATATATGCATCCATAGCAAACTGAGGAGGATTCAGTTACACGGGTTATTTACTGCAGACAGTTGAGCGCTCACTGCATGGACGAGACAGGTTGATTTCCTTTCAGCAACTGAAGCTTAGAGAAAGGAAGCCAAACACAACATGCAGCTCATTCCTTAGAACTTCACATAATTCTCACTCTTGTCATCTCCTCCTTCCTTCCACAGATGTCCGAGTTCGCTGCTCAGTTGGTCCGGGCCGTTCAGACCGCCCAGAGCAAGAACCCGGCGCCAGGCAAAACCAGCGGTGTTGTGGTCCTGAATCAACCCCTCCTGATCGACACCTACATGGGTTTTATGTCTTTCATTGGGAACCGAAACAAACTTGGTTATTCCCTTGCCCGTGGGAGTGTTGGCTTTTGAAGCTCTCCATGGTGGGGCGTGCTTTGTTTGTTAATGTCACTGTCCTTTAAATTCTGCATATAGCCCCATTTCTTTTAGAGGTTAAAAAGATGCAAAGGTTAAGTGATGCATAGGTCTTGTGCTGGCCCTCTGCCCAGGGGCAAATTTCCTTCCCTTTGCAAAGTTTTCCCTGGGCCTTTCAGCCTCTATTGTGTATGAATATGGATGTGTTAACTCTTTACGGTGTGTGCATTAGAAATGAATCAAAACCAGGACTCCAAACCTGAACCATGCCAAACTTTGGGGGAAGTTCCGCTCTGAAGTTGACCCATCTCTTGTGTAAAAACTCTACCGCAAACTAACCTGTCTAGTCCAGCCTCCCCATTGCTAATGTCAATGCAGTGGCTGCACTGCTTGTGTCTACACTGACACTTTCCGTGCTAAAGCTTTAGTCATTCAGGGGTGTGAAAAAACACACCCCAAGCGACAAAAGTTTTAGCGCTGAAAAGCGCCAGTACAGACAGTGCTCCCGGCGATAAAGCTCCCACCGCTCGTTCAGGGTGGTTATTTTTTGTCACTGGGAGAGCTCTCCCCCGGCGATAAAGCGTGACTACACTGCCCACGTCACAGCACAGCTGCAGCCGGGCTGTAAGGTGGGCGGTGTGGACATACCCTAAGTGCCCCTGGAAATCTGCAGTGCAAGACCTGCGGCTACCCATTGCCTCTTCAATGACCATGTTGTTCTGAAGTCTGTTTCCCATCTCAGGGTTCTAGGAACTTTGCGGCACAGTAAGTAGGTGCTTGCTTCAAATGTCAGGCCTAACATTCACACGGCAGAGAAATAGTTCCTTAACTGATCTCTGGAGGTTTACTAACATGGCCCGGAATTGATACGAGCATTTAGCTATCTGCACTCTCTCCCATGCCGGATATAGTATTTGGTGCTTGCATCTATCTCTGCCGATCCGTGCCTGGAAATGACATCCTACACTATGCTCAGTCTTGCCCTTTAAGATCTCTTGTTTTTTTAAAGAGCTGCCGTGTTTGAAATTCTGTTTGGATCACTTGGAGAATCTCTGGAGCAACCCAGTGACACGGCTGGAAAGGAATTTTCTCTGGTCACATGACACCTGGTCCAAAGCCTTTCAGAGTCATTGGAAAGACTCGCATTGCTCTGAACTCTCTTCAGATCAAACCCAGGGCAAAAGACAGCAGTGAAATATCTTGAAACAAATCTTAAAGGATAAAAAAATATGTTTACTTATAAACTTTTCATATTCTGCATAAGATGTTGGAATGGGGGGAAATCCAACAAAACCAGAGACATTATTTTCTAGACTTTTCAGAATATTTTAGCTAAATAGATAAGTGGATAGTATAATTGGATCTCAGAGTTTGTTTGTTTTTAAGGATCAGAATCACAGTATATTGTCATTTGAGATTTTAATAAAATAATCTCCACAGTGGTTGTGTTTCTTTTAGGTTCCAGGTGGCCAATGAGTGAGTGGACAATGTTATTGTGACGGGTTGGATCACAGAAACCCCCTTGGGAGCTGCCACCTGATGTGCCAAGACTACTTCTATTCCTGTTTTCCCTGCCAGCTCAGGACTCCAGCACCCTGTCTTGCTGAGCCAGACACTCCCGTCTGCTCCAACACAGACCCAGGGTCTGAATCACTTGCCCCAAAGCTGCAAGTTTACCTGAAAACAGCTTGTCTTTAGCACTCAGATGCCCAACTCCCTATGGGGTCTAAACCCAAATAAATCCATTTTACCCTGCATAAAGCTTATGCAGGGCAAACTCATAAATTGTTCGCCCTCTATAACACTGATAGAGAGATATGCACAGTTGTTTGCTCCCCCAGGTATTAACATAGTAAATTACTAAATAAAAAGTGATTTTATTAAATACAGAAAATAGGATTTAAGTGGTTCCAAGTAGTAACAGACAGAACAAAGTAAGTCACCAAGCAAAATAAAATAAAATGCACAAATCTATGTCTAATCAAACTGAATACAGATAATCTCACCCTCAGAGATGCTTCAGTAAGCTTTTTCTCAGACTGGACACCTTCCAGGCCTGGGCACAATTCTTTCTCCGGTACAGCTCTTGTTGCAGCTCAGGTGATAGCTAGGGGATTCTTCATGATGGCTCCTCTCTTTGTTCTGTTCCACCCCTTTATATATCTTTTGCATAAGGCGGGAACCCTTTGTACCTCTGGGTTTCCACCCCCCCTCACTGGAAAAGCACCAGGTTAAAGATGGATTCCAGTTCAGGTGACATGATCACATGTCACTGCAAGACTTCATTACCCACTTGCTAGCACACACATATACAGGAAGACTCACAGGTAAACACAGCCGACAATGGGAGTCATCAAGATTCCAAACCATCATTAATGGCCCACACTTTACATAATTACAATAGGCCCTCAGAGTTATACTTCATATTTCTAGTTTTAGATACAAGAATGATACATTTATACAAATCGGATGATCACACTCAGTAGATTATAAGCTTTGTAATGATACCTTACAAGAGACCTTTTGCATGAAGCATATTCCAGTTATATTATATTCACTTATTACCATATTTTTCTAAAACTATCCCAGTTACATTATATTCACTTATTATCATGTTTTTATAAAAACCATATAGACTGCACAACGTCACAGTTATTTTTTTGGGGGGGGGGAAGGTTGTCTCCGAGGCTCTCCATTTTCCTCACCTACAAGCCCTGCAACATGTTGCTTTTCTTCTCTACGCCCTGGCTCTGTACTACAGTGAAATCTTCCCGAGCCAAACAGTTCTGTCATCTAGAGAGGGTCATTAGAGACTGATGGGATGTTCTCCATCTTACTCAGTATCTGATGTCTTTGCAGCATCAGAGAGTTCAAGGCCAGAAAGAACCATCAGGCTGCTGGGGTGGTGAAGAAAGAGATGAGAACAGGATATAAAATCTATTTCCTGTAGTCTTCACTGGTGGCCTACACCCTGGGCATGTCCTCAGTGGTTGCATTTAATAACCTGTGTTGATTCATATCAGCCATCCTTTAAGGACTGTTCATCAAAAGCCCATGGAATATCGAATGCAAACCACAAACGTACCATATAAGTTGCAGCATCCTGTTTGCTTGGCATGCCACCAAAACCAGAAAGTGGGCGAGACCACTGGTCCCACCAGAAGGGTTGTCAGCACCCAGGACTCTACAGATTCTTGAATTTTTTTATTCTGTGTTCCCCTTAATGAATCCATTTCAACCCAAAATATAACAAACATGTTTTCAAATCTAACCACCTTCTCTGACTCCAGCCTGGGCAGCAGTTGAAGTTCCAAGCCAGGAATGAAGCAAATGTGTTTTATTTTTCTTCTCTGCATCCGTTACAGATTCCTCTCCCCCTTTAATTTGTTATGTCAGTTAGCATTGCCCTCCTCAAGGCAAGAACTTTCTATTCAGCCTGCAAGAGGAAATGTTGCAATGTTGGAAGAGGTGGGATGAGAAATCTTTGGCAATTGTTCTTAGGCAGGCATCATTGGCAACTTAGCACAATAATTTTTCACAAGAAAAAAAACAAAACACCTTGCCTAGGAAACTGGGATCTTGCTGAGACGGTGTTAGGAAAATAAATATCTGCTTTTATTTCATGCTGTTCCCTATTGGGATTTAACATTCTGCTTGTGTAGCTCTTTCATACCAAGCTAACTTTCAAAGTAACCCCCGCCATTCCATTGCCAAGGTGCTTTTAAAGACACAAGCCCAGCTTTATTTGCTAAACTCCACCTCGTCGAGAATATTTTTAACTTGTTTTTGTTTCTGATTCAGACAGAGTTACTGGGCTTCAGAGCCTCCAAAATGTAGGTGGCTTGCTTGAATCCTCCCCAGGATTATTATTATTAACACTGGGTTTCTTGAGGACCTGTGTGAGGCAGGGCCTACGGTTACCTGAGACAGGTGTTCACATAGCAAAAGTATACCCACCACAATTGCTACGGACTTTCACCCATTTGCAGCCTAAAGACTTAACAGTGCTTGGAGACGCCCCCCCGGAGAGGGTCCCACCGGATCAGGGTGCAGAGACTTTTCGAAGGGGCACTCTTGGGACGTTTGTACTGCAGCTACTCTTGCTTATTATATGTAGATTTTGGCTCACTGACATCCATCTTCGGGGCACGTTACACTAAAATGCCGAGGGAGAGGGCTGAAAGATTAAGGAGAGCGTTCCATAGCCTAGTGGAATGGAAAAACACAGCGCTATCGCCAGTGGGACTGTTTTGGCCACGGTTGAAGTTGATGGTAAACGTCGATTCACTTCAATGGGGCCTAGATTCTTCCAAGCCATGACATTCAGATCTTGTTCTGATTTTACCCAACCCTGAGAGAGTTCAGATCTGGCATGTTGGCTCGACTTTTTAACAGGTCCTAGGGGAGAGAGGGGATGGGGGGGACAGTCACAAAGTCTGGACTTTGGTTTCATCCTATTTGTCCTTTGGATATTGTAATACCACTTGGGAAGCCATCCATGGCTCAGTGCATTTCACTGTCAGGAAGCTTTTTCCTGATGTTCGTCTCCTTTCTTATTGACGTCAGAGTGCTGATAGAGATGCCTCACGCAATGACCTAAATGCTGTACTTCACGATTTCAGTGCAAGAACTGGATAAGTTTCAACCCGTTTCTGGAAACGTGCCTTTTATGTGGTTTGTGTATTACACACTAACCTCAGATCTCTTTCATGAGTTCAACAATTCAACTTCAATGAGTTCAAGGGAACTGCAAAAAAAAAATATTGTTGTCAAGTTTTTTGTTTTCAAGCCCACTTTGGTTTCTAATGTCTGATTAGAATATTAATAACCACCTCAGGGGGAAAAAGCGTAAGTAGCTTGCATACTGTGGGGGGGAGGGGAAGCAGGTTCATTACACCTCCTCAGCAGGCAGCGTCATTAGGAGTGAGCCGTAACAGCACAGTTGCAAACTGGTGCGTCTTAGTGAAAATGACCACAGGAGTTTCCTTGGGGACTCCTTTGTTTCTGATGCAGATTTGATCCTGGAATTTTAGCTGCTGCTTCAGACACCTATTAAACAAATGTGCACAAGTGTCTAGCACAATGTGGGTATAAATTAACGAGAGAGCGATGTTTAGTGATTACAGCTGGGGCTGTTGGGTTTTCTTCCTGTCTTGCTGTGTGAACCTGGGCAAAATGCTTAGGGCCAGATTTTCACAAGGGGCTTCTAAATACTGAGCCCCCTACACTCTGACGGGGGACAGTGGGAACCACAGGGGCTCAGTACGGCTGCAAACCAGGCCTTGGGAATCTACAGATGAACACCCAAAAACAGAGGCACCACTTTCTGCCTTGCAGTCCCCAGCTCTAAAACAGGGGTCACAATGAGTACCTCAGGCACCTCACAGGGTGTGGTATGGGTTTACCAGAGTCCCTCTTTTCTGGTGACATGCGCTTCTATTCTGCAGCCCTTGCTGCCTGAACGTCCTTCAGCCCTTGACTGTTGAGATTTGATTTGGCATTTTCAGAAGGATGTGTAGATCATGCGACTCTCTGACACTGCTAGGTTGCCCTTCCTAGGCCCTGATATATGCCAGACTCTCGGAGCCTAACTCCTCCTTTGCTCTGGCCAGGCAGCACCTCAATGAGTATTCAACACTGGAGATTCGGTTCTGCTAAAGAGGAAAACATTTTTTGAATCTCACTAGCAGCCCAACGAAACCCTACCTGAGTTTGCAGGCTGTTTGCGACATTTGGCTCAGGACTGTGAATTTGGGGATGTTATGGCTTCCGCCATCTGACGGGTTTAGCTGCTCCCAGATGTGAAGCTTCAAAGGCAAGATCTGTATCCAAAGCGCGGCGGGGCTCTAGAACGGGGAATTGGTGCGGCTTGATATGCCAGATACATGAGACAAAATGCTCTTCCTTTGCTGCCATGTTGCCTTGGTGTGTTCCCAGCAAAGCATCGTCATTCTGATGCCATGGCGTGGAGGCCGATCGGCGTCCCCATGGGTGAGATTGCATTTGCTGTGGTTTCCAGGCAGCAGAATGCGTGCGTCAGGGAACAGAACGTCCCCGCCACATTCCCAGCCTGCTAGCCTCAGGAAATGGAAGAGCCAGGGAGAAAAGCTGCAGGGATGGTTCCCATTCAAATCAATGGGTGTAGCCCAAACACCTGCTTTACCCTCCCCACTGTGCAGTCAGCCGATCCTTCCCTGAGGAAGAGGCGGGGGACCCACTCCTTCCCTCTTTCTCTTACAGGAATGATCTCCGTGTGAGTCACTCCCAGCACCGCGAGGACCTTGTTTCCCTGGAAATGGGGCCTTGCCCCAGCAGCTGCAGGGCTCAGCTCAGCTCTGACACAGCTTCCGGAGTAGGGCAGGGCACCTACGGACTAACCCATTGCGGGGCAAGGCTCGATGGCCCTTCAGTTGCACATGTGGCTGTTGACTAACTGCAGGAAGCCCTAAACGCAGAAGCAGAGGGAAGGTGGGACTGCAGTGGGTCCATTTCCCTCGTTCTAGATCTCTGCCCACCACCCTGCCTGGGTACCGCCGATGTGTCAGGCTTGAGGGAGCGATCAGCTTGCTGCTTGGGGATGCTCACAGTTTACTCTAGCACAAGGGCAGCTGTTGGTCCAAGATCTTGGATTATTGACCAACGTGGTGACGGTTAGGATGGCTGGGGATTATTCTTGACATCTCTGCTCAAGTGGCAGCCTTTGTGCTGTGAAAAACTGCCCCATTCCTGATTCCTCCTGTCTGATTTTCGATCTCCTGTATCACCTGACATTCCCAAAGACCTTTCACATTGATGCCTCCTTTCCCCCGCTCCCTTCCACCTGGGCCTGCTCATGCCACCCGTCCCTCTCCGACCTTTGGAACACACTCCCCTAAAGCCCTTCGCTTCAGTTGAGTGACACGTTGGGCGGTTAATGAACGGACACAGCTGTGTCAAAGCATCCAAACAATGAACACATTCCAAAATAGAATGCGCTCGTGGGGAACAGGCAAACCCTTAATGTGCCAGAGACAAAATCCAGAGAATGCTGGGCTGGATCGCTGGCTTTTCACGCCTCCCGCTAATTAAACCCTGTGTCTGTAGTAGCTCGCTTGTCCATTCCAGCCAGAGTCAGTGGCTTCCTACCAGCTTAATGGAGGCATTTCCATTGGGACCTCTTCCAATAATGACTGAAGTCCTCCCACATCACCTTTAATACAGACATACATAATTAAGTCCTTTCATTTGGGCAGGTTGATTTGCTAAAGGCCCATGGCCCACCATCGAGTTAAAGGGGCAGTTTGTCCAGATTTTAACCTCGGCAGAGATTCTGTTACACTTAATCCTCCCTTGATGGCCTTTGCACCGTGTTCTGAGTAATTTAAATGGTGTGGCTTAAATCTATTTAAAAAAGAAGGGGTGGAGTGCTCATCCTAGTCATTCCAGCTGAGAAACAAACCCAGGCCAGCCAAAATGCTTCGTTTAAGGATGGGTGAGACTCAGAGCACGCTGAGATTTGGTTTACTTACGAATCCAATTTTGGAGACTGGAATCCTGTTGTGGATTTGTCATTCTGCTAGCCATCTGCTGTCTATGGGCGAAGGGGGACGAGTCACTCTTGCAATGTTGCCAGCGCTCACCGTTATATCGTGAATCTGACCATGTTTGGTATTTTTCAGAGTTCCCCGTTGTCACAGGGTGACTGGCCCCTTTAAGAGAGAGCGGGCTCCCGTGCACCTGTGTCTGATTCCCTGCTGCACACCTAGGCTTAAGGAAAGGCTCCTCAGCCCTATAAAGGGACAGCAGCAGGGGGAAGGCTGCGACCTAGGGATCTCTCTCTTAGCCCAGGGAGGTGAGGGAAAGAGCTGCAAGGTTCTCGAAGGAAGCGCCTGGGGAAGCTGCTGAGAGCCCAGAAACACAGACCCAAGAAAGAGGGTTGTGCAGCCCCCAGGACCCCAGCGGAGAGACGGCAGGCCCGGGAGACTTTATTCTGAGTGAGGGTGGAAGGGTGGAATTTATTTCAAATGTTTCTGGACTTAATAAAGTAGAAAAGGCTGGGGAAATTTTGTCTCATACCTTATGCCCTGAGAGAAGAGGAAACTGAGGCAGGGCACTGCAGCGAGTGCGACAGGGCAGCCATACCCTTTTACACCCTATTCCTGGACTCTGTGAGTATGTGAGGCTTTCAGCTCTCATCTATGTAAAAGGAGCAAGTTTCTAGTCCTCACTGTTATAAACAAAAGCTTGGAAATGGGACCCACGTTCCCCCCAAGAGGCTCCAAAACCAAAAGGCAAGTAAAAAGGACCCCGAATGAATGACTGCTTAAAAATCTCAGAGTTGTCAAGCCAATCTCATGATTGTCGAAGGCCTGACTCATGACTTTGGAATAAGCAATTCTGCTTATTAGATGCAGATGACCCGAAGCAAAAGATCTCATGACTCTTGACTAAGCTTGCATGACTCCAAATGATGTCAATAATACAATGATCCCAGGTGACAGGGCTGTGATCCAAAGACCACTAAAAGGAAACACTGGACTCGGTCTCGAGAGATCTGGGTTCAACGCATATTTGGAAAGAACTGCTTGTCTAGAAATGCCAAATGATTATCCGAGCTTAACTCAGGGTGGAAGTCACCTCTGGGCACAGAGCCGGCACAGCACCTAGGGACTGATGCAGGACTTCAGTGGTGCCTAGGGCCTTGTCTACACTGGCACATTTCTGCGCAGTAAAGCAGCTTTCTGCATTGTAACTCCCGAGGGGTACACACTGCCAAGCCGTGTAGTGCACAGAAACTGCACATTTGCAGCGCTGTAAAAAAACCACCCTGACGAGAGGCATAGAGCTTCCTGCGCCGGGACTACAACGCCGCAGTGCCAGTGTAGACACCCAGGTCGATTACAGTGCTGCGATTGGCCTCCGAGAGGTGTCCCACAATGCCTGTTCTCGCCACTCTGATCATCGGTTTGAACTCTACTGCCCTGCCCTCAAGTGACCAACCATCATCCCCACCCCTCAAATTCCTGGGGAATGTTGAAAGTCCCCTTCCTGTTTGCTCGGTGACGCGTGCAGTGGTCTCGGTGCATCTTTCCAGGTGACCACCCCTGCTCCACGCACCAGGCGATCCCCTGTTTGGAGCAATGCTGAGCTGCTGGACCTCGTCAGCATTTGGGGAGAGGAGGCTGTCCAGCCCCAGCTGTGCTCCAGTTGTGGGAATTATGATACCTATGGCCAGATTTCTAGATGCATGACAGAAAGGGGCCGTGACCGGGACACACTGCAGTGCAGGGCCAAAGTGAAGGAGCTGCAGAACGCCTGCCACAAGGTGCGGGAGGCAAACCGCCCCTCCGGTGCTGCGCCCACGAGCTGCCAGTTCTACAAAGAGCTGGACGTGATATCGGTGGCGACCCCACCTCCACTGCGAAGGCCACTGTGGATACTTTGGTGGCTCACGTGCCAGTCGAGAGTGGACCGAGCCAGAAGAAGGAAATCTTGGGTGAGGAGCGGGAGGGGGTGGGGGACCCAGAGGCAGAGGATGACTCGGAGGTCAGAGATGCATGCAGCCGGGAGCTCTTTTCTACCCTTGAGGAGGGTAGCCAGTCACAGCCGTTGGATCTTGGTGAAGCACAAACAGGAGAGGAGGCCCCCGGTAAATGGCTTTGATTTTGGGAATCGCTGAGGGGAGTTGTTGAGGGTAGGGGGGTTGCAGAAAGCAGGCTTGTGTCTGTATGATGCATGTACCACCACATGCCTAGTCTGAGCGGCGGAACAGGGTGTGGATTGACTCCTTCACTTCACAGGCATCTGCCTCAGAGATCTCCACGAAACTCTCATGGAGATACTGGGCAATCCACTGCCGCAGGTTCTTTAGCAGAGCTGCTTTGTTTCTTGCCCCATTAAGGGTAACTTTCCCACGTCATTGTGCGATCATGGGGGGGGAACCATTGTTGCACACAGGCGAGCTGCATAAGGGCCAGGGTGGAAGCCAGAGTCTTGGAGAAAACCCTCCCTTGATTCCCTGCTCACCCTCAGCAGCAAGATATCTTCCACAATGAACACAGCCTGTGGAAAATGTGGGGACAGGAATGATTATAAGGCCCCACCCCACCCCCAGTGCTGGCTCTCCTCAAGAGAGCCCAGTGTACAGTACGGTCCTGGAACACTGAATTCCCCTGCCCCTGTGGTTACTCACCATTTTGGGGGTCTTGTGGCTCATGTGTGCTTGCCTGGGGTCAGCCAGTTAGTGACAGGTATGTGAATAGTGGCTGTGTTTTAAATCAGTGGTCTGTGTGTTGCAAACAATACTGCTTCTGTAAAATGTTGCATTTTAGCTTCACAGATATGACCTTGGGAGCCCAGTCTCCCTCCTTATTATCGCCGGCTGAACGGCTGCGCAGAATTAGGAAGCGGCCACGAAGAACTAAAGAGGACTTTCTGCGTGACGTCATGATGCACTCCGCGGCCGGAAAACAAGAATTGAAGGAGTGGCGGGACAGCGAGAAGAGGGACAGAAAGGAGAACACGGTGCACCAGAACGAAGCCACGGAGCGGCTCTTAACAGTTACGGAGCGCCACACGGACACACTCCAGCGCTACTAGCACTGCAAACCGAGCAGCTCTGCGCCCGCCCTCCCCTGCAGCCGCTGTCGCAAAACTCTTTCCCATGTGCCCCCCAGACACGACCAACACACTCTTATCAACCTCCTGGCTCCAGTCTGTACCCGTGGCATTCCACTTCTGCCCTGTCTCAGTCCAGCCCTGCAGACCTCCCAGTACCCCCTGCACTCAACACCCGTCCCTCTGCAGTTTAGCCCTGCTGAAGTACAGTACCCGCTGCACTATACTCCAAAGGAGAAGGTTGGATACGATCCCTGGACATACACAAATCTTTAACCGTCCCGGGACCCCACCTCCTCCTGGGACCCTTCCTTCCCCCATACCCCACAGTGCTGATGTGTTTTTTTTGTTTGTCTCTCTCCTCCAGTTGTTTTAATAAAATAATTGTTTTGATTTGAAAGCAATCTTTATTCCATTAACTGAAAGCAAACAGAACCCTGCAAAGCAACAGGCAATTTTCTTAAACCTTCACAGTGCATTGTCTGCACCAATCATAATCATCTCCTAGCATTACGAGCACTGCACTCTCGAGCATAGCAACAAATATTAGTGGCTTTCAGCTTCAAATTGCTGCCTCAATTGCTCCCTGTTCCTTCTGGCCCTGTGCTGGGCCCCTCTAATAGCCCTGGTCTCTGGCTGCTCAAACTCAGCCTCCAGGCGCTGAGCTCAGCCGTCCAACCCTGAGTGAAGCTTTCACCCTTCTTTTAACAAATATTATGGAGCGTACAGCATGTGGCTATAAGCACAGGGATATTGTCATTGGCCAGGTCCAGCCTCCCATATAGGCAGCACCAGCGGGCCTTTAAACGGCCAAAAGCACACTCCGTTATCCTGCACTTGCTCAGCCTGTTGTTGAACTGCTCCTTGCTGCTGCCAAGGTGCCCCATGTATGGCTTCATAAGCCACAGCATTAAGGGGTAGGCAGCGTCTCCCGGGATCACAATGAGCATTCTGACTTCCCCTACGCTGATCTTCTGGTCCGGGAAGAAAGTCCCTGCTTGCAGTTTCCTGAACAGGCCAGTGTTCCGAAAGATGTGTGTGTCTTGCACCTTTCCAGACCAGCCTGCGTTAATGTCTGTGAAATGCCCACGGTGATCCACAAGCGCCTGGAGAACCATAGAGAAATACCCCTTCCAATTAACATTCTCGAAGGCTAGGTGGGCTGGTGCCAGAATTGGAATATGTGTCCCATCTATCGCCCCTCCGCAGTTAGGGAAGCACATTTGTGCAAAGCTATCCACAACGTCACGCACGTTGCCCAGGGTCACGGTCTTTCGGAGCAGGATGCGATTAATGCCCTGCACACTTCTGTCAACACGAGTCCAACGGTCGACTTTCCCACTCCGAACTGGTTAGCGACCGATCGGTAGCAGTCTGGAGTAGCCAGCTTCCACAGTGCAATCGCCACGCGCTTCTCCAATGACAGGGCAGCTCTCAATCTCGTGTCCTTGCACCGGAGGGCTGGGGCGAGCTCATCACACAGTCCCATGAATGTGGCTTTCCTCATCCAAAAGTTCTGCAGCCACTGCTCATCATCCCAGACGTGCATGACGATGTGATTCCACCATTCAAGTGCTTGTTTCCTGAGCCCAAAAGCAGCGTTCTACTGTGGTCAGCACCTTCGTGAATGCCACAAGCAATCTCGTGTCATAGCTACTACGTGTGGCGAGATCAATGTCGAATTCCTCTTGCCTTTGTAGTTTAAGGAATAACTCCACTGCCACTCATGACGTGTTAGTGGGAGTGAGCAGCACATTGCTCAACAGTGCGGGATCCATTCCTGCAGACCAAAGAGGCAGAGCGCGCAGTACACAAACCATTGAAAGATGGCGCCAAATGCAGACGGAAGACCAGGGGTTGCTGGGGTGCAAAGCAATGCATCATGGGACATCGGGACAGGACCCAGGATGCCCCACGACCCCCTCTGCCTTCCCACAACTCTTAGCGGCAGAAGAGGCAGAGATGCTCTGTGGGATAGCTGCCCAGAGTGCACCGCTCCGAATACCGCTGCAAGTGTGAACACGTTATTGCACAGGCAGCTGACAGTGTGAACACACAACAGCGGTTTCCCTTCAGCGCTCTGTAAGCGGTACTGTAACTGTTGGCGCTGTAACTCTGCTAGGTCTTGTAGTTCATAAGAGATGCATAAGCCTTAGGCTGGCTTTCCTCACAGAAGTAAATTTCACCCTTAAAATTGTTTGGCTTGTAAACTGAATCTGGGGCTAGTTTCTGTTTATTTGCCCATGTGCAACATTCATTAACATCCCAGGAGTTATACTTCACATTTTTAAAAAAAACACAGGCGGTAAAAGATGGAAGGGGATTGGACTACATTGGATCATCTATATTTTTAACTGGCTAAGGGCTGTACATTTTAGGCTTCATCATAAAATATAATAATAGATTTCTGAGTAATTACACTGGGGGGGCGGGGAATATCTCATCCACGTTTCATAAGATGTTCTGCATCCAAATCTGTGGTTTTAGAAAAATTTAATTGTCCAGGATTTAGAAAATGCCACAAGCTTTTGCTTGGTGTCAGAAAGGTTTGAGGTATCTCGATGAACTGCTCTCGGGTGTTTCTTTTCTCACACCACAGGATACTAGTGACTACCCCTGCAATCAGTGTCAGTCGCTCATATCTCGTGTAGGAAAATAAGTCCTTGGGGAGAGCAGAAGGCTGGCTGAGTCTTTGACTTCAGCAATGGAAGACAAGGAGTGTGATTTTCATAGTCTGTCCATAATCCACCCTTACATTTTCTGGTTCTGTGCAATAAGATTTCTGTAATTGCATGCTGGATTTACAGTAGGAACACTCCAGCTATAATTACCTCTATTATCCAAAATAGAGTCGCGTGCCAGTCTGAAAAAGTAAAGACGTTGCCTCAAGGAAAGAGATGAATGCATCTCGCTCTCTCTCACATACCACTTCCTACCTACTTACCTATTGTCATGAGAATCTGTATTGCATCTCCGCAGCATATGAATACCGAGACTCCTGCTGCTAAGAAAGAGAAAAAGAAAACTGCTTTAATTGTAGCAATTCAAGTGATTATTCCTGACAGGCTCTCAGCAAAGGGAGTGCAGCAACTTAAAACCTTTCACCAGCAATGAGAATCAAATAAGACTCTCAGTGAGGCTTCACAGGGGCTGGAGAAAGTGCTATGCTAAAAGAAGGGTGTGTGTGACCGGAGAGCATTAGCACAGCGTTCTTTGAAGTTTCCATTCTGTACAGTGCTTTGTAAGACATCGACTCCATCCTGCATTCAGTTCCCCTCCAATACTACAATCCCCTATTTCATCCCTGGGCCACAGATGGTCTGTTGACCATAGTTTGGGAACCAGTGGATTAGCTAACGCAGGAATGCTGCGAAATTGATGAGACCGGTTCAGACTGAAGGGAGATTTCAGTGTGAATTTCCCACAGTGTGACAGGACAACCCTTTGTATGAAATCCTTTGCCTTGTAGGTGCTGATGCATGTGGGGCATGTCGACAGTTTGCGCTGGGCCCCAATCCTTCTCCCACTGAAGACACCAAGAGTTTTACCATTGAACGTGTCCGCTGCAACGGGAGCAGGGTTGGACTCCTCATCGCCCTTCCGATTAGGAAACATTAAGCAATATTAAGGGAACTATTCACTTGTCAGTGCTCCGCTCAAACCCACAGGACTCTGCCCCCCAAAAGATGGGCATAAGAAATTCCTGGTCCTGTTCTGTAAGAAGGCATCTTTTGGACTGGAAATTGGGTAGCTGACAAAACAGGTAAGAAGCAGGATGGTATCTAGGGCTGCACTTTGATTTAAATTTCATATTTTCTCCCCCGCCCCCCTTTTTTTAGAGCAAATTCAGTCACACCAACAATATGCATATAATAGAGTGGTCTTGTACAAGGGGATAATGAACTCTATATACATATATGATGTGTGTGCGCGCATGTGTGCATGTGTGTGCCAGGTGTGCATGTGTATGGTTGTTCTTAAAAGTGGCTGTGAAGGGTTATGCCTGTTATACCAGCATGGTGTCGATTTTCACACTGGTCCCATCTATCTCACTGAGCCAGATGCCCAGGGAAAAAAATATGACGGTTTTCAACTAAGGGCAAGTAGTTACCTGATTGTTTCATACAAACACGGGAATTTCCCTGGAGACCACAGCAGTTGCGATGACGACTCTTGTCTGTTGGGATGGAGGTGTTGGGTGTTGCTTGCAGATTCCTTTGTCATGCTGGTTAATTCTCAGGTGCAGGGGGAATAGCTGCAGTCCCTACCAAAGCTGCTTTCTCTCTCCAGATACCCAGAAGGGAGCAGCAGAGTGGCCAGGAAAAGGGGGGAAGGGGCCCCATTGATTAGCATGAGATCTTGAAGACCCAGATTCAATTTCGTGCACCTGTGTGACCTTGGGCAATTCACTTCGCCTCTCAGTGCCTCAGTTCTCCATCTGTACAATGGGCCTCCAGCCTGCCCTGCCGCACAGGGGCACTGCAAGGATAACTGCATTAAGAGAGTGGAAGGTACTCAGATACCACTGTGATGGAGGCCACATAAATACTTACGGCAGATTAAAAAGCACCTGCGTTCAGCACTCTTTTCTTCACTCCCTGGTTTTGCTAGTCCCTGGGGGTGAGGTGGGAGCTGCGTGTATTTAGTAAGTGTCTTGTGATGGATCTTCATAAGTTTCCTGTTTTTACAGATGCTCTCGTTGAGCCACACACGTTGAGGTGGGAAGAACCTACATGCTCCTGCAAGGTGCCCCTGAGCAGTAAATGTAGCCAGTCGGGTGCAGGCGTGAGCAATGTGCCATCTTTAAACCCACCGTGTATAATGGTAGTTTTATCACTGTGCAGTTACACACACATACTCCATGCATGACAACACTCACAGTACTAAACTTCACTCTGCATTTCCTTGGCTTTGCGGTGCACTCCTTTGCTCCATCTCTGCTGTTTAGACTGTAAGCTTTTCAGGACATCTACCACACTTTTGGTTCTCTATAAATAGACTAAAAAGAATATTGTGGGTGGTGATCTGCAGGAATAACTTATATAGAACTTCTTTTCTCCAAGGATCTCAAAGAGTTTGAGCACACGAATGCATCACACCTCCTAAGGCAGCTTGGATATCAGTGCAGGAACAAGGGGTAAGCTGTGGACCAGACAAGATAAGGCACCTATTCAGCAAGGCACTGAAGCAGGTGGATTCTTGGTTTGCTGAATCAGGCTCTAAGGCCCAGAGCCTCACAGGTATTTAGGGGACTAACTCCATTGAAATCAATGGGCGTTGAGTGCCTGAATACCTTTGTGGATCTGGTCCGAAGCAACTTTTCAGTAGCAGAGCTGGCATCCTGAGTTCTCACCACTCCTTGCCCAGAACCTAGAAAAAAACAGGCTAGCAGTAAATCCATGTTACAACTAGAAAATGGCCAGAAGACATGGGGCTATGTTTGTATCCCCTTATAATTTAGCCACTATCATTTCAGGTTGTACTTTAAAAGGCTTCTTGATTGCAACTAGCAAAGAATCTATCTATCTATCTATCTATCTATCCCCATCCACCCCATCTATCTATCTATCTATCTATCTATCTATCTATCTATCCCCATCCACCCCCTCTATCTATCTATCTATCTATCCTGTATATATTTATTAAAGAGGTGGGGAGGAATACCTTGAATTCCAAAAATTCCTGTTCTCCTCTTTAAAGTAAGTTCTATAAGCAAGAGGACAATTTCTCTTGCAGAGTTTTTCATGTTTTTCACAATCCACTCATTGGAAACAAGCAGCCAATTTAAAACGATACTGGAAGAACGGTTTGGACATGGAGAGGAATGTGATAGAATCTTAAAACAGTCGAGCTTGTTCAGTGACGTGAATCTTGGAATAAGAAGCTAAAAGGGAAATAAAATTCAGGGCATTCTTGTTACCTCAAGAGAATCCACCCTGGCTCAGCTCAGCTGGCATCTCAACAAGGGAATTAAGTTAACTGCTGTGCAGTAACATTGGCTGTTACTTTTCTTGAATGTGTAAGGGTCACCGTGACCCAGCGATGGGGTTATTCAAGGGCTTGTGTTCCAGAGCCCTCTTTGTCTGGGTTCCAGACAGGCCTTCCTGTTGAGAAACACTAGTTCTTAAGACTCTAAGACAAACAACATTCCAGCAGTTACCCTAGGGATGCTGGAGAGATTTCACTATTTCATATTTCTGCTGCCATTTGATGGTTCTGTGAGTTACCTTCAGCGGCAGCACAACTCTGCCATGTGCACTGATTGTCTCTTAGTGGACGTATTTATTATGGCAGCATTGACTCTTGCAAAGTCTGAGCCGAAGAGGCCCAGTGCTGCAGGGGTGTTTACGCAGGAAAGGGCTGACAAGCTGCCGTTGTTGGTCTGTATCTATATTGCAGTAGTGCCCTGGTCAGAGAGCAGGACCCTGCTTTGCTAGGTGCTGTACATGATGAAAAGAAGGACCCTTGGGAGTTTGCAGTCCAGGTTTCCCTATCATCTGGGGCCCAGCATCAGGGGCGGCTCTATGTATTTTGCCGCCCCAAGCACAGCAGTGAGGCAGGCTTCGGCGGCGCGCCTGCGGGCGGTCCACTGGTCCCGCCGCCAAATTGCCGCAGAAGCCGCGGGACCGGCGGACCTCCTGTGTAATTTGGTCTACCTGGTTCCGTGCCACTCCTCAGTAACACAGCCATGCCCCACTTACAGCACCCACCACTAACCTGTTCATTTTATTCCATGTAGATGTGGAACCGCGGTGGCTGGGTGGGTGAGATCAGCTGTTCCAGTGAGATCGCTGCCACTTTTCAGCCACATTCAGACTAGAACTGCCCTGTAACCAGGGTGTGAGGTCACAGCCATCTCAGTCATAGGACGTGTGGGGCCTTTTTCATGCATGTGCTGACTGACCACCTTTTAATATGGGTTCAGGTTTCTTTGTGTTTCAGCTCACTAGGAGTGAGCCATTTAGATGCCCTGTGTGAGTGTCTTCTCCCCCTAAGAAGGCTGAGATGCTATTTCTCCAGCTTTCTTTGACTCTGGTCTTAATCGTGTACGTCACAGGCTCTTTGGACCCTTTTTATGCCTTGCATGAGAGGACCCTCTGTCATTATTGTTTCCTTGTGCTCCCCTGTCTTAGAATCATAGAATATCAGGGTTGGAAGGGACCTCAGGAGGTCATCTAGTCCAACCCCCTGCTCAAAGCAGGACCAATTCCCAACTAAATCATCCCAGCCAGGGCTTTGTCAAGCCGGGCCTTAAAAACCTCTAAGGAAGGAGATTCCACCACCTCCCTAGGTAACCCATTCCAGTGCTTCACCACCCTCCTAGTGAAATAGTTTTTCTTAATACCCAACCTAGACCTCCCCCACTGTCTGTATTCAGCTCTTGTCTTGTGTCATAGATTGTCTGCTCTCTGGGGCAGGGTGTTTCTGTACATGACCTAGGTGCTCCGGTAATACAAATAATAAATAATAACAGAACTGGGAAAATAGGCCTTTTGGGGGATTAGATAAGACTCAGAACCAAAACTAGAGGGCGGATTTAGATTCAGCTATTTCAATTCAATCCTGTGTCCCTGAAGTGGTTTGGGTTCAAGGTTGTGGTTCTGGTCCATCTCTAGTTTAAATGCATTTGTTTTTAACTGGCTTTATTTGAAAGATGCGGCTTGAACACCGGGTTAGAAATGTTTGTTTCCAATGCCATTCTTTTTCCTTCCCTTAAGTTCTTGGATCTGTAGGTTCACTGAGCTGCCAGGCTATGGCTGGCTGTGAGTACAGAATGTCTTGTAACAGTGCAGGCTGTGACATGCCGGAGTAATGGGGCATGGTGCATGCAGCCCAGGAAACTCAGACAATGGGATGGATTAATACGCACCACTAGTTCCTTCCATTAAAATCCCCCAGATCTGTGTAGTTTAACCCTTAGATAGTGACATTTGTATCCACATTTCCAAGCACAAAGGAATTCCTAAAGAGGATGCCCCTGGCTGTTGGTTGATGGATATTTTGGGCGTTTCATATGCCATCGGGCTGAAATTTGAGAATTATAGAGCAGGATAATACTAGAACTATTGGCCAACCCTTGGTAGCTACCGAGCAGCAGCTACTGCTGCCGACTGCAGCAGGAAGGATGGTGTTTTCCTTTCCATCCCCTGCTTCCACTACAGTAGGGAGTGCTCAGCATCGCTCAACACTTCCCCTCTGCTGATTAAGGAGCTGCATTGACAACTCCACAGGTTGTCCCATTTCCTTTGGCCAGAAGGGTGATAGCAGTGATATGGGAACTCAAGCGTGAGGAGCATAGTGAGTGAGTGTAATGGGGAATGGGATGAAAATAGGGGTAGAAACCTATTCTATTGGGCTAATTTAGCTACAACTAATCAGGAAAGAGATCTTGGAGTCATCGTGAATAGTTCTCTGAAGACATCCACGCAGTGTGCAGCGGCAGTCAAAAAAGCAAACAGGATGTTAGGGATCATTAAAAAGGGGATAGAGAATAAGACGGAGAATATCTTATTGCCCTTATATAAATCCATGGTACGCCCACATCTTGAATACTGCGTACAGATGTGGTCTCCTCTTCTCAAAAAAGATATACTGGCATTAGAAAAAGTTCAGAAAAGGGCAACTAAAATAATTAGGGGTTTGGAACAGGTCCCATATGAGGAGAGATTAAAGAGGCTAGGACTTTTCAGCTTGGAAAAGAGGAGGCTAAGGGGGGATATGATAGAGGTATATAAAATCATGAGTGGTGTGGTGAAAGTGAATAAGGAAAAGTTATTTTACTTGTTCCCATAATATAAGAAGTAGGGGCCACCAAATGAAATTAATGGGCAGCAGGTTTAAAACAAATAAAAGGAAGTTCTTCTTCACACAGCGCACAGTCAACCTGTGGAACTCCTTGCCTGAGGAGGTTGTGAAGGCTAGGACTATAACAGGGTTTAAAAGAGAACTAGATAAATTCATGGAGGTTAAGTCCATTAATGGCTATTAGCCAGGCTGGGTAAGGAATGGTGTCCCTAGCCTCTGTTTGTCAGAGGGTGGAGATGGATGGCAGGAGAGAGATCACTTGATCATTACCTGTTAGGTTCACTCCCTCTGGGGCACCTGGCATTGGCCATTGTCAGTAGACAGGATACTGGGCTGGATGGACCTTTGGTCTGACCCGGTACGGCCGTTCTTATGTTCGTATGTTCTTATTCTAGTCTATTCTCTATAGGTTCCTACACCACCCTCAGCACTGTAGCATCTGAGCACCTTCCAACAGCACATAAAACTAAGTGATTAACATCTGTCACATGTGGGATAATTGTGTGTGCAGTGGTGTGTTTTCTTTCAATAGGGTTTTCTTGGGCGGAAGGAAGGTTTTTTTTAAAATGTTGACGCTGCTCTGTGTTTGTTAGCAAAGACAGATGGCAGAAGTGTACCTGGTATGGGGAGCAGAAGGTGGGGAGGTTTAGGATGGTCCTTAGTCCCTGTGGGATTTCATTCTACAGCCTAGAACCAGCCTCTGAGAATGCTCTGTCTCCGACACAGATGAGGTTGACTCTTATTGAGCTCTATGGGGACAGAGAAATGAAGTTATTGATCATGGTCTTCATCCCAGGGCTTTAGGCTCTCGTAGATATGCTGGGTCCAAGTACTCAAATGTCTTGAAGATAAAGACAGAGACCTTGAACTTGACTGGCTCTAAGAGGATTGAAGTTGAGTTTCCTGAGTGAAAGGGACAATGGTTTAGAAATACGCTAGAGTTAAAATGCTGGCTTTCAATTTCTTCCCATGTTGACCCAATTTCCAGTGAAGATGAAGGTCAGATGCTTTGGGATCCACACACTGCTTTTGAAAATGAATCTGTGCTTAAACACAGCTCTTGTAAGAAAGTTGCCTCCAGCATGGTTCCCCCAGACAAAGTCCACAGGGCCTCAGTAATTTGGAATGGACTTAAGATCAGTGACCAAATAGAAGGTCTCCATGATAACCCTGTACATTTGATTGGTGAGGAGGGAGCACCAAAGGACAGTGCATTGAAGGTGGAGCCTCAGGTCACATGGCCAGTTGGTCATTGTCTGGTTTCCTGTTTCTCAGCTGCGTGATGGAGACTTTATTCCCCATTAATACATTGCCCTGGACTTGGGGTGGTCAGGACTTGTGGGAGCTGCAAGTTTGAAGTTAATTGAACGATGCACATGGAAGACACGAGTTTATAAGTAACAACGGTTGAATCATAGAATCATAGAATATCAGGGTTGGAAGGGACCTCAGGAGGTCATCTAGTCCAACCCCCTGCTCAAAGCAGGACCAATTCCCAACTAAATCATCCCAGCCAGGGCTTTGTCAAGCCTGACCTTAAAAACCTCTAAGGAAGGAGAATCCACCACCTCCCTAGGTAACCCATTCCAGTGCTTCACCACCCTCCTAGTGAAATAGTTTTTCCTAATATCCAACCTAAACCTCCCCCACTGCAACTTGAGACCATTGCTCCTTGTTCTGTCATCTGGTACCACTGAGAACAGTCTAGATCCATCCTCTTTGGAACCCCCTTTCAGGTAGTTGAAAGCAGCTATCAAATCCGCCCTCATTCTTCTCTTCTGCAGACTAAACAATCCCAGTTCCCTCAGCCTCTCCTCATAAGTCATGTGCTCCAGCCCCCTAATCATTTTTGTTGTCCTCCGCTGGACTCTTTCCAATTTTTCCACATCCTTCTTGTAGTGTGGGGCCCAAAACTGGACCCGCTACTCCAGATGAGGCCTCACCAATGTCGAATAGAGGGGAACGATCACGTCCCTCGTTCTGCTGGCAATGCCCCTACTTATACAGCCCAAAATGCCGTTAGCCTTCTTGGCAACAAGGGCACACTGTCGACTCATATCCAGCTTCTCATCCACTGTAACCCCTAGGTCCTTTTCTGCAGCACTGCTGCCTAGCCATTCGGTCCCTAGTCTGTAGCAGTACAGGTTGTTAGATGTTCCTAAAGTCCTTCACCCCCCTTTTGTTTTGGCCACCTTCTATCTATAAATGGCTGGGAGTGATCTCCAGACTTGTTCTATTTTATTGTTCTCACCAAAGACAGGTGTGTGTGTCTAGGATTTAGGGACATTGGCAGGTTAGTTTCAGACTTATGCTCTGGACCAGGCTCACTGTTCATGAGCCAATGAGATGTGTGTGACCAGAGTCCACCCCACCTGGACATGGACTTTGGGAAGTTGGCAGACTAGGATTAAGGGCTTGTTAGACTCCATCTTGGAAGCAATATGATATGAGTGATAAATGGCTATTGCTGCTGGATATGACTCCAACAAACCCCTCCAAAGCCACCCCAGGAGATCTGTGCACTGATGCCGTGAGAAAAGATATCTATCTATCTATCTATCTATCTATCATTTTTTCTTTAGTATCCAGCACCATTATACTTGAGCATTTTATAGTAAGGAATATATTTGATACTAATTGCAAATGGTTGAGATTATTTTTTGTGATTCAACACTTTTGTTATCACTATGTGCCTCATTAAAGACTTTCAGCCCTGTAACAGACACATTTTTTATGATCCACTGGTATTTATATACCCTGTATAACTAAAATGGAAGGCATAGTTTACGTGCTTTTAGGACCCTGGATTTAAAGTGATACCAGAAAGGCTAATGACTCTTTGAACATCTATAGAGTGGTCTATAGATGCTCCAGAATGGGCTGTATATAAAGTTTGCATTAATGATACTCCTTATGGAAACCATTCAAGATGTCCCACCTGACTCTTTTGGACTGCCCCGCTGCCCTTTTCCGATAATCCCCTGCTATCCTCTGGGCTTTCTGTGGTCCTAAACTTAACATATAAAGTTATTTTTATCTAGGGAAAAGGGTGTGAATAAATTCAGAGAATGTTTCTCAGCCTGACCTTATGTTTATAATTCTTCCTCTAACTTGGCTGAAAGGATCAACCTCCCCTCCCCCACAAGTCGCCTCGGAGCATCCTCTAGTGAAATACGTGCAGTGACGAAAGTTTCCACCTGGAGCCAGTCCTAAGTCATGTCGGGCAGTAAATGCCTGGAGGAGAGTGTGGACTTAGAGCTCAGAGGGCCAGCCCAGGGCTAGGAGCTGGAGCTCCTGGCTTCTGTTCCTGGCTCTGACACTGACCCGCTGTGTGACCTTGGGCCAATCACTGCCCTGCTCTGCTCTCATCATTGTTCTCTCTTTTACTATTATTAAACATATGTGTTGTGGCGCCAGCAAGAGGCCAAGCAGGGTGGAGCGAACACTGTACGAGGTGCTGTGCAAACTGGTCTGATTTGTGAGGGTTAGTTAATTAGAGTGGGGGGGGTCAGCTTCCCAAGCCCCCTGGAAATTCAACAGGACTTGGGCACCTAACGTCTATAGGCTCCTTTGAAAACGCCCCCCCTTACTGTTTACATAAAGCTCTTTGAGCTCCTTGGATGAAAGGACAACATATTGCCCAAATTGCCAGCTGGGACTGTATTTCTAAATGGGTAAAGGTGCCTGAATTCTAAAGGGAGCCCTGGAACAAAGAACCATACAGATCAATGATCTTTCATTGCCGCTGATCTAGAGAACACACGCACGGCACAATAGCTGACTGGGTCATTATCGCAGGAGGAACAGCTGAGCTAGCCAGGAAGTTCCAGGACTGCTGGAGTTGGCTGGCCGAAGATTACCTGCACTGTAACATAGGCCAACAGCAGCATGACTTCTGTTTGGCAAAGGTGGCCCATTTTATAGAGGCTGGAGAAAGCTGTATGTGACTCTTCACACAGTACAGTTTATACATGAGTGGAGAATTGACTTCTGCTAGGTGAAAATTATATTACGGATTGATTATAAGACAGGGCTGGAGTCCATGACCCAGGAGGGCCATTTCAGTCCTGTGTTCTGATGAAAACCCCGCCAGGACTGAAAACTACAATGTGCCATATGTGAGACAGGGGAGGCAATTGTTCCGCTCTCCTTGGCACTGGTGAGGTCACAGCTGGAGTATTGTGTCCAGTTCTGGGCACCGCACTTGAGGACAGATGTGGACAAAAACCTGACCTAGGAGGAAAGGTTAAAAAAACCTGGACCCGTTTACTCCTGAGAAAAGCAGACTGAAGGGAGAGCTGATAACAGTCTCCAAATGTGTTAAGGGTTGTTATAAAGAGGATGGTGATCAATCGTTCTCCATGGCCAGGTAGGACAATGAGGTAGGTTAAATATTAGCAAAAACTTTCCAACCCTAAGGGCAGTTAATCTCCGGAACAGGCTTCCAAGGGAGGTTGTGGAATCCCCGTCATTGGAGGTTTTTAAGAACAAGACGAACAAACGCCTGTCAGGGATGGTCTACCTTTACTTGGTCCTGCCTCAGCACAGGGAGCTGGACTTGATGACTTCTTGAGGTCCCTTCCAGACCAACATTCCTATGATTCTGTGAATGTGCCTGGGGAATGCTTTTGTGTATCCACGAAGCGTGATTTAGAGCCGACTCCAGCAAGGTTCTGAGGTCCAGATCCCCAAACCCCAAACAGTGCTCACAACTGCCACTGAGGTCACTGAAGATAAAGAGTGCTCGGGACTGGGCCTGTACTAAATGGCCTTCTTGGTGTGGAAGAGAAACAAGCTGCACAGAAGAGATGTCAAAGCGCTGGGCTTTTTCTTGGGTCAGTTTGGGTCACAGGTAATGTGACCAGCATTCTTTCAGCCGATCGCCCTTCTTGTTTTAATGTAAACACTTCCCACCTGTCCCAAATATGCATGCCTCTCTCCAAGACTTTCCAACATTGCTTACATTTGCGGAACTTTAGTCCCCGCTCCCTACGTTCACGCTCCCTGTGCTGCATCTGTTCCTTTCACAGCTGTGGCCCTCCTGTTCTGTCTGTCTGATCCCACCCCCAACACTTCCCCACCAAGATCAAAATACTCTGTTTTTATTTATTTACTCCGCAGCTGTCAGTGTTGTGTCTGGGTCAGTGCACTGCGGCTTGGAGGGACATGCGATACATGGAAAATCCTCAAAACTGGTAGTAACCAACATACACAGTCAACAAACATCCCCTGCTCCTTTGAAAACAATGGACCTGGGCAACGTAAGAGGAGACACTGTTGACTGCTGGTTTTAAACTTCTGCCTTTAATAACTCCGTGTCCTGGGACCATGTGTAGCTATGGGAGCCCAGAGACAAGGGTGACGGCCCGTTCAGAAATGCACAGCTCTTTCTAGTTTGCTCTTGATATCCCATTCATTGCTGTGATACGGCAGCACCTCTCATTCACGGTGTGATCTCGGGCAAGTAACTGAACTGTTTCCTGCCTCCATGTCCCCATCTGTACAATGGGGATAAGAATACTTCCCTGTGCAAAATGCTTTGAGATCTACGGATGGAAAGTGCTACTAAGTAGAGCGATTCAATCTAATATTGTGGGGGAGGGGGAGAAAGATTAAATGACCTACAAAGGAAGGGACAATAACAGTAGATGGTTTCTGAATGATGCCTTTGCCTTTACTTGCTGCTGCTTTCATTGAAATCGAAGACAAGACGCCCACTGACTTCAGTGGAGCAGGGTCAGACCCTAAGTGAGGAATTTGGCCATGAGTTTAGTCAGAGGGCTCCAGAGGGCCTGACTGAACCCAGAGATTTTAACTGGAATATGGGTCTTTCATTCTAAAAGGAAGATGATTGACTAGTGATGCTGGACTGCTCCCCCTGTCTGTAAAGATATTTTGGCACGAGAAATAAAGAGGCGGAAGAAGACGGGTCTTTCACTTGAGGTTCCCTAGTTCAAACCTAGCCCCAGTGGGGAGTAACAAAACATCTTTGGATGGCGGTGCCGTGCTCTGTGTGAATTGAGGTTGCAGGCTATGTCCGGTTTGCAACAGGCAGGCATCTGTCTGACTGCCCTTGCTAGGAGGGGAGGGGGATGAACTATTCTTTGACATTATTAATTATGATTTTTTTTATTATTATTATTATTACATAGAGCAGAGTAGCCCTAGTCCTGGAGCAGCCCCCCATTGAGCTAGGCACTCATTCATTTATTCTTTGAATCTGTTCCTTTTTTTCTGGTCATGAATTATCTGCATACAGACTTGGATTTTCCGAGGTATTGTCATTATTTAAAATGACTAGACAAACCCTTTGCACAAACCTCTTGCAGCCCCTGGATTGCTTGCAAACTGTTCCGTTGGACTGTGTCTTTGATAACTCAATCTCTATGTGACATAGCTCAGGGGGGTTAGATCAGTAGTCTCAGAATTCAGAGGGTTGCAGGTTCGAATCTTGCTATGTCTGAGTAGCAGTCTCTGCCTTGGCCTCTCCTCTGTGTGACAGAGGGCTGGGAAACTGCACCTGGTGGGAATCTGAGGTTGGGCGGGCACAAGCCCTCTGGTCACTGCAGCTCAAACTAATTTCTCCAGAGCAGACCCCATTAAGAAGAGCTGTCCCCAATTGATAGGCTGAGAAGAACTACCAGGCTAATGAAGCCATTAGGCTGATGGTGCAAAAGGCACGGGAAGGAAGTAGGATAGAAAGAAGCAAGTAGCTCCCGAGGTAAGCGGAGAAAAGCGGAGGGCTCCGTAGGAGGAAGGCTGTATCGTATATAAGGGTGGCAGAAGCCAATATTGTGAATAAACTGCCCAGGTGTTTCACCAGCAAAAGGTCTCTGAGCTGTGTGTCGAGATGAAAAGAGGTAGGAATGAGTTGGCCCCACCACAATCCATGATTGGTCATGTGGAGGCTCACTCCCCTTATTGGGTCTATCCCATGGCATCATTTCTACTTGCTGGTGGGATGACTGACACTCTTATAAACAGGAGGAGGGCCATAAAGGCATCTCCATGCAAACACTCTCCCTGCCAACGTATGTTCATGTGAGTACTCACGAGGCTCTTGTTCTCCACAAACAAAGGTGTTGCTCATCTGGATGCTTGAGGGAAATGAATTAATGGGGTGCTGAGTGGGGTTTAAGGGAATGCGCTCACGGTTCATTAATGTTTTTGGAAGGTATTTGTCCAGCTCCAGTTGGCAGTCTGAGGGAAGTGGCCAAAGACTGCACAGACATAGAAGGGCTGTCTAGTGCTAGAGCATAGGACTGCAAGTCAGAACTCCAGGGATCTGCTCCTGAGTTGCCCACAGCTCCAAAATGAGTTGGTGGCAAAGTCACTTTACTTCTCTGTGTCTCCGTTCACTCACCTGTGTACTGACCTGGATGTAACCATACCTGCTTGATGATTTTTAGCAGCTGCAGTGTGATAGTAACACCCAAACAAGATTAGGGGCCTGTTGTTCTAGGTGCTACACACACCCACACACCCTCTACAACAACCCCTGTCCCATACACTCATAGATTCCAAGGCCAGAAGGGACGATAGTGAGAATCTAGTCTGACCTCCTGCATAACACTCGCCATAGAACATCCCCAAAAGTTATTCCTGGAGCAGATTTTTTTTTTGTTTGGAAAAACATCCTGCTTGATTTTAAAATGATCACTAATGGAGAATGCTGCGCGATCCTTGGTAAGTTGCTCCAATGGTTAATTACTCTCACTGTTAAAAATGTCTGCCTTATTTTTCAGTCTGAATTGGTCTTGCTTCACTCGAGCCATTGGAGTGGGTTAGCCCTTTCTCTGCTAGATTGAGTATAAGAGTTTACAATCTAAATAGACAAGACCATCAAAGAGTGGGCAGGTAAAGAGGTCTCTCAGCACACCAGCGGCCAAGCCAGGAATCAAACCCAGGCCTCCCACCCAGTCTAGTGGATAGGCCGCTTTTCCAAAGCTCTGAACAGATTTTAACCTCTGTGAAAGCAAAGACAATATCCCAGGCTTGCAAAATGTGACTGCCCCAATAATCTACGGTGAATAGGTTTGTTTGGGGGCAAATGAGTAAAATATCTTTATTTTTCCATTAGCCTCAGTTGTGTAAATGACAGGCATGTGAATTTCTGTCCCCGCATTCTCCCCTGGCCCGTGGTTTGTTGCAGCCCCCTATAACATCTTGTGAGTCCCTGGATTGGGAGCTCTCTGGGCCAGGAGCTGGCTTCTTGTCCCATGCCTGTGCTGCACCTAGCACAGTGGGGCGCTGATCTGCGACTGGTGCCCTTAGCACTACAGTCGTGCACATCAGACCTTTTCACCCAAGGAAAAACCACGAGGAGAAGTTACTCGCCTAAGGCCACTGGGAAGGTGAGAGGCAGAGCTTGGATTAGAAATCAGGAATTAAGGGCTTGCTCAATCCACTAGGCCAAACTGCTGGTTCTTACCCCATCACTTCCCATCCTCTATGCCATCCAAATGCAAACTTCTCAGAAAAGAGCTGCAATAGTCTCCCCCGGATGCAGCGTGCTCAGACATGCTGTGATGTGCCCACTCCTAGTGGCAACACCAAAATGGTGCTTGTGATTTCTTACACCAAAGAGCTGGATTTTCCCTGCACTGACTACAGCTCCTCCTACAGCTGAAGGCAGCATTCCCACTGCAAACCCTGTCTACACGGCTGTGTGTTAAATCGCCTCTGCAACTGCAATCCAGGCAGAAATGTAACATGCATTGTGTGAGCCAGGCAAGCAGCAGTCAAACCAGGCCTCCCCAGCCCTGAGAACCATTGGGCTGGGCTCAGAGCCGGCTTTAAGCCGATTTGGCCGATTCCCCGGAATGGGGCCCCGCAACGTCCGGGGCTGCGGGCGGAGCAGGGAGAAAAAAAAAAAAAGCCGCGTCCTGCTTCTCCCCCCTCCCTTCAGCGCTTGCGCCGCCATACAGCTGATCAGCGCAAGCCTGGGAGGGAGGGGTGAGGAGGAGGAATGCGGCGTGCTTGGGGAAGACGCGGGGCCAGGGCGGGGATTTGGGGAGGGATCCGAGGGGGCTGGGCTGGGCTGGTGGCGGGGCCATGGTGGGGATTTGGGGAGGGATCCAATGGGGCAGGGAGGGGGCGGAGTCGGGGCAGGGCCGGGGCGGGGGGGGGGGCGCGAGACAATTCATGTCCTGGCGTGGTGCCCCGCACCTGCTAAAGCCGGCCCTGGCTGGGCTGAGCGGGGCAGGCCCCGTCTTTGAGCCATATTGGGGGGGATCCCCCTCCCACTTAGCGTGACCAGAGGGCAAATGTAAAAAATCGGGATGGGGGTGGGGGTTAATAGGAGCCTATATAAGAAAAATCCCCCAAATCGGGACTGTCCCTATAAAATCGAGACATCTGGTCACCCTACTCCCACTTGCCCATGGAGGGAAAGTCCATGGTACAAAGGGGGTGGGGGTTGAGAGAGACCGGGAGGAGCGATTCCTTGCCCCCAAGAATAGCCAAGGGGTGGGCCCTTCTGAAATCATGAAGCCAGCTTTGCTGTCAAATAAGTAAACAGAGGCATAGTCACTGAGTGAGTCGGTGGCCCAGCTGGGCACAGAACCCAGGAGTCATGGCTCCCAGGCCGGGCTGTAACCCCTGACCACACTTCTTTAGAAGGGCATCACCCGAAGGGCTTGTACACACATTCTGAGGCTGCCCGAGCATCTCCTTTTAGCTGTGCGGGGATGAGCTCCTGTCCCGGTGGAGGGAGGAGAGCGCAGCTCTGGAGAATGGCTGTAAAGGTAGCTGTTTACTGAAGCTGCAGGATAACTGCTGTCTGGAAATCAACGCTGGGAATAGAAACACGGGACATAATTAGAACAGGGCATTCGATGGGGACATTCCAGTTTCAGGCACCAAACCAGGATTCCAGCAGCGCATTCACTTGCAACAGCCCCTGTGCGCCAGAAGAGAACGAACGGATCTGCAGGGTCGGAGGGGATGCACGGTGCATTAGGAAAACAACGCTCCCCACACACTGACTGGGCCTTGGGCATCCGTCCCTGGCAGCTAAAATGGCTTCCTAACAGCATCCCCCAATATATAAAGTAACCCTTTCTTCCCTGCTGCTCTGCCTTGTCTCTACCTTTGTGGACTCTCCGCACAGGCTTCCATTCCTCTTCCACATTTAGGTCAAGCCCTGCCTACGTGTCTGAACCACATAACACGGGGGAGCCCTGCTAGGTCTGGCCGCCGAATTCCAACTGTGCTTCCGGTGATGGGACATATACAAATACTTCGTCCTGCCTTGAGAGCAGGGACAGGACTAGATAACCACTCGAGGGCCCTTCCGGTCCCTATGATTCTGTGTGGGAGGAAAGGAAGTATTTTGTCAACCCCACCTCCTTCCCACTGGTGCGGTGGTTGCCTTTCTGAATGGCATCACACCAGAACATTTATCACCCTTTCTGCCCCATCCCTGCGCAAGGACAGTGCCTCAGGAAATGACATTGCTACAGTGATGCCAGAGTGGAGGCTTAGCGGGCTGGGGTAACTAGATGCCCTGGAATTGCAGGTTCAGTTGATTCAATCCTTACGAGGTAGTTAAATTGAGTCCCAAGCAAGGCGGTCTTTCTGATGAGGTCTCCTGTGAGGATATTAAAAATCCCATGGCCTTTTTTGCAAAAGCACTTCTCCTAAGACAAAATCCCCCTCCTCCAGTGCAATTCATGGGTTTATCGCTGTCCTCCACCCCAGAAGTGGCTGCATGTCTAGATACACAGTAGAGTGTGAAGCACTTTTAAGATCCTTTAGAATGAAAGGCACTATAAAAATGTACGATATGATCTGAGTTAATGATACCAGAGTGTGAGGAATCATATTCCACCATGCAGCAGAGGGGACAGAGAGATGAAATATTTAGTTGGGCTGCATATGCCAGTTGGATAAAATAAGAACCGACATGAACATTCACCTAAGATGGGACTCCCACCTGGACCCCACACACCTTCTGAAGTCCACCCATGGCTGCGACCTTCTGGAAAAGGTGAGGGGAGAGGCCCAGCCCCTGTATCCACCAGCGGCTGCACAATGAGTGTGATTGCATTCACAATGGCCTTTGCAAAAACCACACACAGACAAAGCCATGAGACAGTAAAACTGAAATTAAGCAGTTTGACCATGATTGGGTGACTCACTTTAATACTCAGCAAGTTAGAGTTCCTCACACCAAACAGATACTTTTCTATCTCTGTTTAGATCTCATGGGACTTTTTGTTTTTCAGATGTGCCCCCCAGGGGAAAAATTCAGACTAAATAGTTTTAGGTTTTCTGTGTAGCCCATGTTTTGTGGCTAACAAGGTGGCGGGGAAACCCCACAACAACCGCTCTGGTTAGATCAATCGAATTTAATCCGCTGCAGCTGCATTTCCAATATGCCCCTGGATGTAATAGCTAGACTTTTTGCCTTGCACCTTCTATCACCGCTTACAGCTGCAGTAAAGTGCATGTTTATGACGCATGGATCAGAACGGTAGCATTTGACCCTCACCCAGCACAGGCGTCAGTGAGGACATTGGGTGCACTGCAAGGGGAATCAGCTTCCCGGGTGCAACTACTTCCATTGGCCAAAGATCCTAAATCCTCTGCCCCTTCCTTGTTACACCTGCCAGTCCGTGGAGGGCACACGTTGGTGGCTGCCTCCCAGACCATGTAGCTGGAACGCTGGGGTGGGGGCTGGGCTATCTAGTGCACAGCACATCCCACACTGAACCATCTGCTATCGTGTGCAAGGGAATGCAAACCGTAATCGTGTGACTGGCTCTGCTTTAAAACAGGGGCTCTAAGAGGGGGATATGACTCACTTAAAATTACACGCTTAGGCCCAGATCCTCGAAGGTGTTTAGGCACCTAATTCCCATAGGAACCGTCCTGCTTCATTAGCATTTAAACACTCCCTTTGCTCCAGGTGGTCATGGCAATAGAAGGTGCATGGTAAAGGGGAATTGGGCCCCGAGCAGTCGAGGTTTCACAGCCATTGGCATGTTAGAAATGCATCTGGACTGGTTGAAATCTAGGGGAGTTAGGCGCATAAAAAGCTTTGAGGGTCTTAGCCTTCATGCCACCAACACTGAGGAGGGATGCTTGATTGCTGAACCATCCAGGTATAGGGGCTTGTGTGCACCCCCGGTTAGGGACCTCTGCTTACCCCTCTGAGCTGATTCCTCAGTGCCACGCCATTGACACCAGTGCCGATTGGGTGTCGAATCCCACAGAATCCAAATGGTAGCGTTTTACTCCATTTGCACCGGTGTGACGGATGGAACAGTAATTGGGGCCTGGAGAATATCCATGCAGAACTAAAGAGCCAGCAGCTCTCTTGGACCCATCTGGCATTTGGAGGTCAGTCGGAAGCTAACCAAGCTCCCAGCAGGAGCAGGATTTCATGAGCGATCTGGAGGGATTCTTTGGAGGCTGTCTCTGCATTCGTTCTTCCAGAGCCCTCATCTGGGGTCGTACAAACGACGGGTCCCACACCCTGGTACCAGGAGGGTAGTGTGGTGGGGCAAGGCCAGATGGCTACAGTAAAGTAGTGAGGAACAGGTATGTTAGCCCCAGGCTAAACAAATCCCTGGTACCATGGTAACCAAATGGCAGTTGCTCCAGGTTAATCAAGACACCTGGGGGCCAATTAAGATCCTTCTAGAAGGCAGTGGAGATAGCTACATTGATTGGGACACCTGAAGCCAATCAAGGGCTGGCTGGAACTAGTTAAAAGCCTCCCAGTTAGTCAGTGAGGCGCGCGTGTGAGGAGCTGGGAGCAAGAGGTGCAAGGAGCTGAGAGGGTGTGCTGCTGGAGGACTGAGGAGCACAAGCGTTATCAGACACCAGGAGGAAGGTCCTGTGGTGAGAATAAAGAAGGTGTTTGGAGGAGGCCATGGGGAAGTAGCCCAGGGAGTTGTAGCTGTCATGCAGCTGTTACAGGAGACACTATAGACAGCTGCAATCCACAGGGCCCTGGGCTGGAACCCGGAGTAGAGGGCGGGCCCGGGTTCCCCCCAAACCTCCCAACTCCTGATCAAACACAGGAGGAGTTGACCCAGACTGTGGGTTCCACCAGAGGGGAAGATCCCTGAGGTGAGCAAATCCACCAATAAGCCGCAGGACCCACCAAGGTAGAGGAGGAACTTTGCCACAGTAGATAGTGAAGTCTTGCTGCTCAGACCCTGGAGCTGAACGTTCCCACACTTGGGAATAGCGCAGATCCTCGTTCACGTCAGTCCCCGTCTATGTGGAATGGACTTCCTGAGCTCTTTCTCAGGGCTTCACATACAGAGCGCCTGCCCTTTGGCAGGCGTGCATAACGAATGGAAAGAAAGGCGTGTCTCCTTTGCTAACTCCTCCCCTCTCCTCCGGGCCAAGCGTTGGGCAGGGTGAAGGGCTCAGGCATTACCAGAGGCCGCAAGGCTGCGAGAGCACCTGGCTCAACAATAATCATTACTAGTCCTGAGCCCACTGACATTTCAAAGCCATTGGCCAAACCAGCCGTTGGCAGCAGCACATGGCGACTTGCCTAGATTCAGAGACTCCTAGGCCAGCAGAGACCACTGTGAAGACCTAGTCTGACCTCCTGCAGAGCACAGGCCAGACAGCAACCCCAAAGTTATTCCCAGAGCAGGTCTGGTAGGAAAACATCCAATCTTGATTTAAACATTGCCAGTGATGGAGAATCCACCACGGCTCTTGATAAATTGTCCCACCGGTTAATTACTCTTGGTTTAAAAAAAAAATCTGTCTTATTTCCAGTCTGAATTTCTCTAGCTTCAACTTCCAGCCATTGGATCGTGTTAGACCTGTCTCTGCTAGACCGAAGAGCCTATTGTTAAATATTTGTTTCCTATGTGGGACTTACAGACACTGATCAAATCACCCCTTAACCTTCTCTTTGTTAAACTCCACAGATGGAGCTCCCTGAGTCCATGGCTATAAGACGTGTTTTCCAATCCTTTAATCATTCTCGTGGCTCTTCTCTGAACCCTTTGCAATTGATCACCATCCTGAACATAAGAAGATAAGAACGGCCGTACCGGGTCAGACCAAAGGTCCATCCAGCCCAGTATCCTGTCTACCGACAGTGGCCAATGCCAGGTGCCCCAGAGGGAGTGAACCTAACAGGTAATGATCAAGTGATCTCTCTCCTGCCATCCATCTCCACCCTCTGACAAACAGAGGCTAGGGACACCATTCCTTACCCATCCTGGTTAATCTTTCTTGAGTTGTGGACACCAGAACTGGCCACAGGATTCCAGCAGCAGTTGCACCAGTGCCAAATATAGAGGTGAAATAACCTCTTTACCCTTACTCGAAATTCCCCTGTTTATGCATCCAAGGATTGCATTAGCTCTTTTGGCCACAGTGCTGCACTAGGAGCTCAGGTTCAGATGCTTATCAACCTCCCCCAACCAAATCTTTTTCAGAGTCACTGTTGCCCTCTCCCAGCCTATTCCCCCACCCCATATACACACTAACTTCCCTATCAGGGAGTTGGCAGTGATCTGTGCTCCAGCTCTTGCACATCCTGATCTCCCGCTAGGCAGCAGGATGCTTCTTGAAGAGTTACCCCACCCCCACCCAGTGCACCCTCTGGCCAGTCTCCAGTGTCTGGCTTAGAACCTGGAAGCCTCTACCCTAGCTTTGAGCTTCAGACATTAGGCACTGGAGACCGGTGACGTCTGGAGGTAGGTGATGGAGACGTGTGCCGGTGTCACTGGGAGCTAGGTTCTAGGCGATTACCATGCGTCGGTGTCGAAGGCAGCACCCACGCCGCCTGCCCAGAGGAGCCGCTACTGCAGTATAGCTGGGGCAAAAGTGACCTCTTTGCTGAACTTCCCTTCTGTCTGCGAAATGTGCAGGGAACGGCAAGATGGGTTAGCTGGGGAGGAGCCTTAGAGCAGGTGCTATTCAGTGAGAAACAGCATCAGGTTGCTAGACTCAGATACAGTTTGATGAAGGGATTTTTTTTTTTAAGTGTCTTTATGGTACAATAACAATCACAGCTCATGATCTTTCCCCGTTGTCCTCCATATTCCTCCCTCTTCCCCTGCTCCTCCCGGGTGTGTCATGTCTGATTTAGGAAACTTACTCAAACGTTACTGCTCGCTCAAGAGCTGGCCAGAGAACCCGGCCACCATCAAATCCTTCAGCTCACAGGTGCGAGTATGAAACGCTCCATTAGTAATCAGTTTCGCTTTCCAGTTCTCTTATCCACTTGCCCAATGTCCTAGTGTCTGGGTTTCCAGCACCGCTGCTGAATGTTTAGAAGTAACCTTCACCTTGTAATCATGGAAATTCACTACAGGTCCCCCCGGGACCATGGAGGTCCTTGGCCGTGCTCACAATTTTCCCTCACCATTTTCTGTCAAGGCCACATTTTTCCCATCAATGGTAATTCACATGAAGGAACTGTTAGGTCTTGCTCAGTATGACGCCTCCATCTTCTTGGCCGGTCATGAGACCAGAGACCATAAGGCTGTCTGTCCAGAAGAGGCCTAGCTGGTCCGTCTTCCATCATGCTAACTGCATGCCCTGCTCACTGAAGGTGCTGGGACTTCACTACATTTATTAGATTTGCATAGACCTCCTACCGTTCCCTGTTAGATCTTCTGCATCTCCCCTCTCCGTACCCCCAGCACCAGGCCTGGGAAGAAGGTAGGGGAGTGAATAACCCCTGGAAAAGCAGGGGAAGCAGAGGTGTGGCTGGGCGGAAGGGGAGCAGAGGTGAGGGTTGCGAGGGACAACGTTGATGTGGGAGTTGGAGGGTTGCATAATTAATTGGCAGGCCAGGGGAGGGCCGGGGGGAGAGAATGAACGAATGAGACTGGTGGCGATTGGGGGGAAGCTGGAGGCTCCGCCCCACCAGGCTGGCATCAGAGCCCTGCAGTGAGGCCAGAATCCCCTTGCTCTGTGCACCTGGGAGTGTTTGCAACACTGTAGATGCCCCATGCACCCTCCCAGAGGGGAGTTCAAAAAGCAAAAGACAGACCAAAAATCCTGATATCTTTTATTAAAAAAAATCCCATGATTTTCGGGGGCAATCTCAAGGTTTTGGGGTCTGACCTGTGATTTTTTTTTTTTAACTTTTGGGGGTTGGTAACACTGGCATTAAATGTTGTTTCTGCTTTAAATGATGAAGAGCTATTCGTAACGCAGGAAAAGCGTTGCTCTTCAGATGTATCGACATGAACATATTACGTGCTCACAACATAGGCAGGGAGCCAAGTTGTGCCCTTGAATAATACCAGTGCCCATGCATCCCATTTTGACTTGCCTTGTGGGGTCGTTCATTTACCATGGGCCCGAATGCAACGGTTCTAGCGAACTCACTCAGCGCACCGGTATTCTCCGCAAGGAAACCCATTGCTGAAATCATTTCTCCAGCCTACCAGCTAAAACACAAACATCCTCGGCTCTTAAAAATCAATGAGGGCTGGAGCCAGCTTGACTCTGCAAAGGGCCTTGGCACAGATGATAGATTGATGAACTGAGAACAAGATGCCAGCCACTTCCCCCATCATCTGTGGCTTTCCAGTCCAGGGAAAGGGACCCAGAGGCAGGGGTGACGGATACGCTCTGCGATAAGTGGTGGAGGGGGAGGGGAGAAATATGAGCTCCCAGAAGGAGTGGGGGAAGCAATGCCCCGTTAAACAGGTCACAGTTCAGACAGCATAACCGCTTGACAGGCTTTTGGCAGCAGGTTGGGGTGGGAGCAGCGCCCGCGATCAAAATCCCTGTTATCGAATGCTACCCACAGGTATTGGGGAAGCACAGCCCACGCTTTGAAACTGATATTGTGTCTCTCCAGTTGCTTGCAAAGGATATGTCAAGGGGCAGCCAGAGGAAAGGGAGAGCGAGGGGAGATGTTATGGATAAATAAACTCCTGCCCTTTGCTAAAGTTACAGTAACACCACACGGTAAACAGAAAGACTTCCAAATGCAATTGACTTTTCGCCACCTCTGCTACGGGCTTCATGTTTTTTGCACTTCACTGATGCAATAGGATGGTCAGTTTCATTTTCTAGATCCATTTTAAAAACACAGGTTTTGCAAGCAAAGCTAAAAAAAAGGAAGAATGCGGAGGAGCCCAGTGTCTCCAAGTCCTGTGATTTTTCTTGGAAGACCCATAATATTTGGTGTTTTTCTTAAAGCCCCAGCTCTAGGAGGCATGTGATCAGGTGAGACTCTTGGTTTTCATTAAAAAAAAAAAAAACAGTTTCTTTCTAACCCTCGTGGTTGCTGGAGAAAAGCTTGCAAATGTGAAGCAATTGTGCCCTAAAAGCTGAGAAACCAGAAAGTCAAGAGAGAGAGAGAGCTCGTGATCCATTTAAAAAAAAAAATCTGATGAATTTTAAGCCAAACTGGTGATTTGGGGGGTGGGTGGGGGGGCTGACTCATGATTTTTGAAGGGTCGGGGTTGTCAGTAGTGCAGGGTGACATTGAAATAGTCTCGTTAGTTACAGCGTCCGTTGTCAGTTTCAAATGTAGGTTTGGCAATCGCAGAAGAAAATAAAAGCAGAACCCTGAATACAAATAGAAATCTGTTCCTGGTAGGCTTGGATCTGTTAAGCTCAGTGACATGCAGCTGCAGTGTTGGTAACCAAAACACAATAGCCCTGCACTAGTAGACAACTAGACAGTGAAAGCAGCCGCCTAAGCCCTGATCCTGCAAACACTGGGGCACGACAAGCCTACTCACAGTAGTGCCTTATGCTAAGCATCTGCGCCAGTGCACGCAGGATCCAGATCCAAGTTTCCCCCTCTCAAGTGCAAAAATAAATAGCATGGGCCAGATTCAGTGCTGGCCCCCCTGAAAGACACAGGACAGAAGGTGCAGCCTGAGAGGAAGGAGGAAAAAGGTGGCTTTAAGTCATCTTTGCCCCCCAGATTGTGAGCTGCAGCGGGAGACAAAATGGGCCCCGTCACAAGTTAGAGCAGCCTTTTCCCCGCTACTGTACTGCAGTCCAAAATCTCCATTCCTGGCAGTGATCCCGGCATGTCCTACCTCCCAGCCCCAGTCCCAGTACACCCCCTACAAAGTGGGGGAGCGTAGGGGCACTTACTTCAGTCCTACCCTGTTCCTGAATAGGGGGATTTCTCCCCCAATCCACTGAGGCACTTTTACACCCCCTGAGGGGTGCATAGGAGCCTGGGGGATAAAATCAGCCCCCATCCATGGTGATATGCAGATATTAGACCTATGGAAACAGTGCCTGTGTAATATGAAGAACTGTTTGCACTCCCCATATCTTTTCCAGGCAGCAGGGGTAAGAGAGTTTGAATAAGGAGTGTACTGTGTTTTCCCAGTGTGAATGAACACAGCCGCTCCTCTATACAGGTAGGATCATTGTACATCAAATATCTGAGGTTGCACTACAAGCTGACAGATAAAGCTGTGGCAGGAATGAACCCTGATCATTTTGTGATCCCCATATCTCAGCCACTCAGTACTTCTGCAATTCGCTTTGACCGATGCGGATCCAAGTGCATCCCTGGCCTGTCTCCAGGGCTTTATCCCTGCACGATGAGAGAGCTGGCCATTATCAGACAGGAGTGGAGAGGTGATGCTAACTCTCCTAGCAAAGACCATTAGTTCCTCTGGTGACAATGCTGAGAAAACTCAGTAATAACCAAATCGGATAGCAAAATGACCCAGAGGAAGTGGCTAGGGGGTATTTTCCTGGGAACAAGTGAACCATGAAGGAGAGAGAATCTAAATCCACCTTTGTGAATTCCAAAAGCTACACATTGAAAGCTAACAGCATGTCACACAAGTCCCTCCGCTCCATTCTGCTTTTCAAATTGTGCTCAAAATACACATACGGAACCAGAGGGTCCCAGATCTTGCTTTTTTTCTCCTCTCTTCCCTTTCACTCTCACGGTGTCCTCAGAACAATGACAGTGGGTGAAAATATCCCCATCCCAACCCCGTGCCTTGATGGGCTTGTTACACAGGAGGGTTTTTTCCATTCCCAAGAGGCAGGGCTGGCCTCGATTATCACTGTAATAAAGTTGATTACAAACCCCTGGGGCCTTCAAGCTTTGTTTTCTTTTGGGCTGGAACATGGAACGTGTCCCAGCCTGGATAGCCTCCTATGACCCATCCCAACCCTGTCCCAGATTTTGTCCTGCAAAACAGCCAAAGAAAACCCAGCAAAAGGATCTTCATCAGCCAAATGTTCTTTGTGTCCTCGCCCTGGTCTCATGGCACAGATATTGGGTCAGAAGAACGCAGCTCTAGTATCTGAGCTAGTCTATCTTCCTTGCTTATAGAAATGTTATGGGTCTTCCAAGAAAAATCACAGGCCTTGGAAACACTGGGCTCCTCGGCTTTCTTTTTTTTTTTTTTCTTTTCTTTCAAAACCTTTTTTTTTAAAATTGAAATAAATCCTTCTATATTTCAAAGGATTTGGGGCCACGGTAAAGAGCCAGCGTTGTCCAACCTTTTCAGCACCGTAGGCCGGATGCTTGTTTTGGGGCACTTCCTTGGACCCCTCACAGAAACATAATTCGAGGCTCTGGACTCCGGATTTTAGGATTTCGCCATTAAGGGGATTAACAAGTACTAACGTTGCAGTCACGGACTAGCTCACCGCTTAGTGAGAAAGGCTGCCGAGATGCAGCAGCTGCTGCCACCTCTCCTGGCCAGGCCCGAGACAGCGGCATGGGCAGCCCCGTGGCCGGGGACCCGCTGCCTGCCACTCGCTAGGGTGCCTGCGTCCCTGCCCCTTGGGAGAGCCCTGCCGGCATCCCGGTGCTGTGGACTGGGAGGGGACAAGAGGCCTGGGCACTTCCTCTGGCCCCAGGCAGGGCAGCTGGTGTCTGGACGCTGGGGCTTTTCATGGGGCCTGGCTTCCTCGGCACGCTCTGGGCTGTGCCCTGTGCAGGTACCGTCCGGGACATGTCCCAGTGCGCCTGAAAATCATTCAGGGGCTGAACAGAATCATCCCTTGGACCCCCAGCTGGACCCCCTGAGCTAGGGGCTGAATCAGCAAGACATGGAGCACCCCAGAACTGCCCCCCACTTTACAGTACTAAAAGGGTAGGGCCCAGATGCACGATGGTATTTTTAGGCTCCTAACTTCCACTGATTTCAGGGAGGCTCTGGGCCTAGATCCCTGGAACAATCTAGTTGCTTAGACAGCAGCTGCAGCAGATTGTCTTATTACCAATGAACAGGGCTGAGGTGTGGTTCCTAAATGTCTGCAGCTGGCGAGAGCTGGTAGAACTAGCCCTCCAAACATAGCCTCTCTCCCCTAGCTCCTGCAGCCTGGCAGTGAATCGCTGAGATCAGGTAAGTATTTCAAAGCAGTAGAAAGGAATATGGTGTCATTCTCAGCAATTAATAACATGCTTTTATGTGGGAACCTGACTGTTTTCCAGAGGGTTGTAAAGATCAAAGGTTTGAAATGGTGGATAATTGTAGGTGAGGGGAATAATGAACAGAAATGGTGTATGTGAAATAGAAATGTGGTGGCAGTACCAAACCCAGGCCTCAGATCTGAACCCCCTTGCTCCGCTTTAAGGAGTGGTTGATAGCCTGCCTGAGGTCTGGATCTTGTTAGCGAGCAAGCCTACAAATCCTAAACTCCCACGTGTTCATGCTTGAAACGTGGCTCTAAAGCAAGAGACGTTCGTTTATGTGATAGGGAGCAAAATCTGGTGTGAGGAGAATAAACCAGCAGAGCTTCTGTAGGGAAAAGTTGTTCCCCTTCAATCTACTAGTTTTCTTTGTGTGTCAACAAAATAGTGAATAACGTGGTCAAGGGCTGCCTGGCATTTGAAACTGGTGGAGAGACAGAAAAGAGTAAGAATAAACCGTTCTCAACAAAGCAACAGGCTGCCTGGGAGGTGAACTGGGTTCTGCACTGGATCTGGTGCTATTTAAGAGTGCTCTGAAAAAAAGATGAACTGTGAGGAAGGAAAATGTGCAGATAAGTTAGAGGAGATGAAAGAAAACTGCAAGGGACTTCAAAGGGACCTGACCAAGCTAGTTAATCGGCAACATGACGAGCTGATGACATTCAGAGTTGACAAATGTAAGGTAGAACACAGCGGAAAGGATAAGAAAAAAAATACACCCCCCCCCCACACACACACACTTCTAAAGGAAGCGTGGGCACTCAAGAAAAAGACCTGGAGCCAGCTCGGTGCATATGTGTGCTGTGGGGTGGTCAGGAAAGCCAACAACCTGTCAGTATGAATAAAGAATGGGATAGGAAAATATAGTGGCAATATCATGCCATTACAGAAATGAAGGGCGTGCCCCTGTCTGGAATACTGAGCCCGCCCCGGAGATAGAGTGATGCATCAGAAATCGAAAGGGGCCAGAGACAAGTGCTGAAATGATCGGAAGCCTGGAAAGACTGGGCCAGTTTGTCTTATGGAGAGACAAATGAGAGGGATGTGATGAAGGTGTGAATGCTAATCAGCGGTCTAGAGAAGGGGGGGAGAGTACTCCTGTTTGCCCTTTGTCTTATGGGTAAAAGGCATTACTTAAAGCTGGTCAAAGGAATCCTTTTTTTTTTTTTTTTTTTTTAAGATTCAAAATAATTAATTTGTGGAACTCTCTGCCACTAGATATTGAGTCTGAGATTTTAGTAGGAATAAAAAAGGCTCACACATTTTATTGGATAATGAGGATGCTTAGCACAATTGTGGCAAGAACTATAAAGCCTTAGAGACAAAGGGACATAAATTCGTCTGCTGTCTCACACAAGCTAATCTCTTGGTTTAGAGGTAGGCTGAAATTTCTGCTCGAGGCTGATTATTCCACAACTGGGCAGCAGGGAGTGTCTTGCAACTTCCTCTGAAGCAGCTGTTCCTTGCCCCTTTAAGAGACGAGGTACTGGACTACAGAGACACTATTCTGCTGTGGAATGGCATTTCCCAAGAAATATTTTCTACTTCCATGGTCCTTCTTTATGGTGCAGATTCACTGTTATCCCTGATGTATACTGCCCTTTTTACAAGCATCCGGGTGTTTTCCAGAATGACAAGATGTACGTATATACAGGTCACTTCACCCCCCACTGAAATGCAGCTGAATCTGGGGAGGGAATGTGGCAGTGGTTACAATGGCACTGGTGATGCTATGCAACTATTTGGGGCTCTGATTCAAAGGCAGGAAGCAATGACTGTATCCAGGTAACTCTCTCCTTGCTCTCTCTCCTTCCTGGCCCCAGCAGCCTCCATTTCCCATGTTTACAACATCTAGATCAAACTGTCCTGTCCTGATGTGCCACGAACCGCCATGGGCTGCCAGTTGGCCCTTCTTCATGTAAAAGATACCTTGCTCCATCCCCTCACTGGTGGCTTACCCTTCACATGCCGACACAGGTTGGAAACAAGAAAGTCTTTAGTTAAGCAATTAGTTGCTGCCAACGCTGGCTCGGCCACGAGATAATTGAGTGCTTTTAAGTAACATTTGGTTCTGAAATGTAGCAATTACCTCTGTAATTACTTGGACGTACCTTGAATGCTAACGATTTTTATGGCCACATGGAAGAGCGTTCCGGTTCCGTGACTAAACGGACAGTGCTGGTGAACCGCGGCTAAGGGGAGCAGGGGAGGTGGAATGTCTTTGTTAATGCCAGCCTAGGCTGGGATCAAACTGGAGACTGACAACTGCAGCGTTCTCTATGTTGTGTCTAATCTTTGGGTGGCCCAGTCCACTGCTCAACTCCCTATACTAATGCACATTAATATTTTAAAATAGCTTTCATGCAGTAGCAATCTCTGTTACCTGTATAAAGGCCAATCATCAGTAAGACTGCACAGTGAAGAGAATGGTATCTGAACTTAAATAGAACAGAGTTAGCCACTAGAGGGCAGCACAATTAAAAATATGAGCCAATCTGATTCCTTCCAGTGGCGGAGAGGGTTATAATGATTGACTTGTCTGAGGGTAGCACCCGCTGAGATCGGAGTCCTGTTCTGCTGGGCGCTGTACAAACAGATAGTCACACACGCTCGCTGCCCCCCAGAACGTCTGGACTGACTGGCCGAGGCAGACAAAGGGTGGGTGAGAAAACAGAGGTGCAGAGAGAGGAAGGGACTTACTCGAGGTCAGTGCCAGAGCTGGGAATATCATCCAGCCCCCTCCGGACTGCCTGTTGGATGCCCTCTGTACCATGGTGCCTCTCCTGATCCTGGACAGTGTTCACAAGCTCACTCACTAGTTCATTCTTTATCTCTCCCCGCTCCCGGACGTAATATAGAGCCCAAACTCAAGGACCCGATTTTGGCTACATGGGCTGCAGAATGGAGTCTAACATCACTTCATGAATGAAGACCTCTATAGATTGCCCATCCCTGTTCGGTCCTCCAGCTGTTCCCCGGCCCAATCCATCGTACCCAGGGATGCAATGCCCTTTCTCTGTCTGTTTTCTAGACTAATCCATCCAACCAAGAGTTCTCGGGTTAAACATCCTTTCATGGCCTTTGCCAGCTTGTACAGGGTGCCATGACCACAGGCAGCCAGTAACTTTGTAATGTGAGTGACAAGGTCTTACCGATCTTCCAATGTATGAATGGAGAGAAACTAGGGCCATGTCCCTCAAGAAGCAAAGGTTCTGATTTTAAAGCATACTTCTGGAGCCAAAGATGAGCCCAGAGCTGTCCTCTCCTGAGCACAGTCCCGTCAGGACAGCGCCTTAATGTTTGACACCGAAAACTACAGCTGCGCTCTCGGCTCTGCCATGAGCACGCCGTCAGGACCAGGCTGTAGGAGAGGGAAATGGGGGGGGGGGGGGGGGCGCAGGCCGACCTTCCTTTCTCCTGATCCTTTGAACAGCCATGCGTCAAATACGTCTTGCACCGTGTGTTGTGCCAATCGCCAGTATGCTGCAGGGGCGTTTGTTTATTGTGCTAAAATATTTCAACTGGAGGTGAGGGTTGGTCTGGAGGCAAGAAAGCAAATACTTGCAAATGCTTTTACCGTAGTCCGACGGCTGGTGTAAAGGCTGTAACAATTCCAGAGCATCAGTTATGTGTTAGGGGTTTTTTCTTCTAGACTGTTCGTAGAAAGCCCCTGAAACAGCATCAAGTTGTGACTCAGTGTTTTAATTTAATGTGGCATCAGCCCATGGGCGGGATGCTCCGGGATGCTCTGATACAATGCCATAACATGGTCGTGCAAGTGCCCTGGTGACGCATTGTAGGGATTTGTCTTCCTGGGGAAATGAGCCAACTCAAAACAGCCTCTTTAATTACAAGCTATCAGCGCATTGGCCTCTGCGATAACAAAAGGCAACAGCAGAGGGTGGTGTTTAAATCCTGAAACCTCCCCTTGCTAACAGCCCATGGGGGAACCTGTGGCCTTGCTGGTTGCACATCTAAGTCTGCAGAATACGTTCGGGTGGGTTTCCAGAAAGCCTGGATTTCCCCTGACTTTGTGCTCGGTGTGTTTGGTTTGCCATGAGCCTCCAATAAAGAACTGGAAAAAGGATCTCTGCTTCAGATGGTTAGAGAAGCCGGGGCATAGAGCGCTCCATCTGCTCTCAGGTTACCCAGCATGGGCTGCAAACCCAGGGGATCTGCAAATCAGGTGGATAACATAGTTCACAAGAACAATCTCCTGGTGTCATGAAAGCTCATTGCAGGAACTGCAAGTGTGAGGCTAGGGATACCCAGTGTGCTAGGAACACGGATTTGTGCTCAGCAAATGTCTCGTTAAATGTTAAATACGCTGCCTGCCTGATGCTGTTTTTTCTGGGCTGCTCAGCACCTCGGAGAGCCAGGCGGTAAGCTCCCCGTCCTTTAAACACCCAACTCTTTGGCTGTCCCCTCTTTGGGGGCAGGGACTCCCTGTACAGCGCTAACAAACAGTCGAGTCGGGAGAGGGGTTACGCTATCCCAGCTGCAAAAGAAGTGAAAGGGAAGAGCAGGAATTGAAGCTTGTCCCTTGCTGAAAGAAATGTCCATTCACCAGATGGCAATAAGGGTGTGAGCCGCTCCCCCGGGGCATTCGAAACATGAGCAAGTACAGTAGCAAGTTGTCGGTGTGTGTTTTTGTTTTTTTTTTTTTTTCTTATTGCCCGAGGGAACAAATAACTCCATGCTGCTTAGCCCTTGGGCGGCCTGCTTCATAACCGCTCTACGTCAGTGGTAGCTGTGGGTTCCTAGCCCTGGTCTGACCCTGGCAGGGGAATGTAGCTGTGATCCACAGAGGGAGGAAGAGGATGGTGGGGTTAAGGAGGGAGGGGCTACTTTTGCTTGCGTCTCATGATCTAGGTGAACTCTAAGATGCTGTCCTTTCCTGCTGTGTGTTCTCTCTCTTGCTTTGCAACTCTCCAGTGTTTACCGTTGACAAGCTGCGAGCAGACGGACTGGCAAGAAGAGATCAATTTGACCCAAGAAGATGTCATTTGAGCAACAGCTGAGTCTTGTATTTCACCAGATGTCCCAGCTTTAACCCCTTAGCAACTTCAAGAAGCTCCATCTAAATGTTGTCAGTGGCTTAAAGACACTCAGTTACCGCAAGAAGCCAGACCACAATGGCTACTGTTCAAACTTGCCTGAGAAGCAAATATTTTAGTTTCCCAAATGCCTTGGCATAAGATCAGGAGAACCAGAGTGGGGCGGTGCATACACTTCCTCTGCCAGCCTGTATCAAAGCTCTGGAACTAGTATTCGCTGCCCTAAGGGCTTGTCCACGGTCCCTTTTTACTGTGTCTGTGTGTAACCAGCATGGCTGGGTCAAAACCTAGCTGGTATCCACGCATAGTCAATTAGTAATTACGGCAACTAACCACATGCCATCTTTCCCCAGCAACCTAAACTAACGCATGATCCTGTAAAGAGGTTGTTACATCAGGGAAGACAAGACCCCTGAGGAGTGTCCGGGGCAGTAGGGTGGTTGGTCGTCTTCCTTCCCAGCTGTTTCTGCATAGGGTATCCTGCAGTGCATTGCTCCACATCCTGCTGGTTTAGCCTATGCTGCCCCAAGAATGTCTTGTGCTGGGCTACTGTGGGATTGCTGGCCGGAGTTTTCCCAGAATGCAATGGCGGGGGAGGCCGGGTGATAGGTGTGGGTGTGCAAACCTGAGTGCGCTGTGAGGAAAGCTGCTTTGTGGACACAACTCCACTGATCTGTGGTGAGCTGCTCAGATGAGAGCGCGCTCTGGTTACCCACGCTTGGTTACGTTTACAGCACAGATGAGGTCTTGGGGCAATTAGCAGAGACACCTGCAGCCAGTGGGAGGAACTGAATCCTGAGGTTGTTGGCTTGGTCTAGTTAATACCATAAATGTTGGCATTTGAGTTAAAGAGGGTAGTGATTTCATAGAGATGGGCCCGAGGCAGAGAGCCCTATAAAGTTCAGAGCTGGTCAAATCTGGTTTGTGGCCTCCTCTCTGCTTCCGAAAGGCTAATCAGAGCCATATGAAACTGTCGGCTCAGTCTGACGGAGCATGTGAGGAAACGTCCTCTGGGCTGGCCCAACCCAAGCTGCCCTGGGAGTCAGTGGTTCAAACGGACTCCAAAATGCCATCCAAACTGCTGAGTGTATTCATCCGTCCACATGGCGATTGAGTGCAAAGCCCTAAGTTGTCACCAGGGGCTCGTGTTCACTGGCGTGACTTGTGGAGCGGCGCCCCCTTCGGGTGAACTCAGCAGGGTTTCTCTCAGATATCGGAAGGCCTTTGAGTTGGAGTCTTGTTTCTCTGTTTTCATACAGATTTCTATTTGCTGTAGGGCAGTTTCTGCCATCCCTGCCCTCTCCCTACAGACCTGGACCACCCGTAAGAGAACACAGGCAGAGGCAAGCCGCAAAGAACCTGGCAGGGTGGGAGAACGTACACGGCAGCTGCAAAACGCACCTGTAGAGTTGTGATCTACAAGGTCCTTTCCATGGCAATGCCCCGGGGAGGGGTTGAGACAAGGGGATCTGTGGCTGCTTGGCTGGGCAAAGCACCCCTGCATAGAGCAGAGCCAAGGGCTTGTCCTGAGGTCAGCTCCATGCTGAGAATAAAGCAATGCCAAAATGCACACTGACTTTTTGGGGGGCCGATGTGGTTAAAGGCCCCATGGGAAATGCAGCTCAGGCTCTGAGAAGCAGCAGCTAAAATATGTTGAGACTGAATCTGAAAGGCACAGTACAAACCAACCCAGTCCCTAAGTGTGGCATGCAATGAAGTCCCAGAGGAGGCTGCAGAAGGAGCACTGGACTCAGAAACGGGGCGCACAAAACAAATGCTGAGAAAAGAACCAGGGTGATTCTGCAACAACGGGGAGCAGTAGGAGCTGAACTGGGGAGGCTGGGAATGCTGTACACACCAGAATGGAGGGAACGTGCCCAGCAGAGGGCAAGCTGCCTGCCCTGCCTCCCAAGCGACAGACATTGCACTAATGGAGGATGTCCTGCAATGTGTAGAAGAAGAAGAAGAGATCAACGCAACCAAAGGGAGATCCAGGAGAAAAACCCCATGTTCCTTAAATTCAAGGCTCTAAGCAGGATCTCAGATCTTTCATCCTCCTCTTACCCGGATGTAGGGCAGAGCCACAGTTAGCAGAAAGGAATCCACATACCCGCTCTTGAGACTTACCAAACTCTACAAACATTACTCTTGGAAGGTCCACACCCTGCTAATAGTAGGTTCTTCAAACTGCCTTTGATTGCCCAAGGAAACCTGATTTCTTTAGCCTCAGTTAACCCATGGAACTCTTGGCCACAGGATTTGAATAAGGCCAAGAGCTTAGCAGGATTGACAACAAATAATTTGTATTGATATGAATTAGAGCTACAGCCACAGTAAAACTGGATGGTATGAGAGAATCCTAAGGGTTACAAATCCTTGTGCTTCAGGGCAAAAGGCAATCTCGAACTGTTGGGGGGTGGGGAGTTTTGAGAACACTTGTCCCTGCTAGGCAGGTTATTCCATAATTAGGCATCATTATGGGGCTGCCTTGTACCTTCCTCTGAAGCAGCTGTTGCTGGCCACTGTTGGACCCAGATGTACCATTTGGTTTAATGCAATGTGGCAATTCCTCTCGTGGGACAAGCTTTGTGGAGAATAGACGTGTGTGCTCACTCCGACCACACACACACACACACACACACACACACACACACTATCTAGGTATTTATATGGCTCCCCTTTCTGTAGCATCTCTGAGTTCCTTTCTTGTGTGTTGAAGACCTTGGTATCTTTGTTTTGTTTTCCCACCAGAAATCTGACACCAAGCCATTTTTAAATCTCTCCCCATAAATCTTGGTATATCACTTCCTCTAAAACCAATAAATCCAACGCTATCACTTTCCAGCTCTAGCTTCTGTGAATCAGCTACAGTGCTTGCTATTGTGTAAGGTTCCCAGAGAGACCCGAGGACGAGGGATAGCATCCGACGAGGGGCAGATTCCTGAATGGGTGTCCTTTCCTATGGCAGTTATTATTTTAAATCCAATTGTTTCCCTTGAATTAATGTAAGTAATTCAGGGCCTGATTCTGCAGGGCGGTGACATCCCTCTGATGTCCGTGAGGGGCACTTAGCCACTTGAGCTCAGTGACCCCGGCCTCTGTAATGGGCTCCGTGGGGTTCAGATCTGCCTCTCTCATGCTGAAACGAGGGGTGGAACAAAGCCCTCTTTGCAGGGGTTCTGCCAGGATCCTCTACGGCAGGGGTAGGCAACCTATGGCACGCGTGCCAAAGGCGGCACACGAGCTGATTTTCAGTGGCGCTCACACTGCCCAGGTCCTGGCCACCGGTCCAGGGGGCTCTGCATTTTAATTTAATTTTAAATGAAGCTTCTTAAACATTTTAAAAACCTTATTTACTTTACAGACAACAATAGTTTAGTTATATATTCTAGACTTCTAGAAAGAGACCTTCTAAAAACGTTAAAATGTATGACTGGCACGCAAAACCTTAAATTAGAGTGAATAAATGAAGACTTGGCACACCACTTCTGAAAGGTTGCCCACCCCTGCTCTACGGGCATGGAGATTTTGGGGGCAACGAGCCAAGGTGCGAATCTGCAGCGCACTCACTGGCCGTGCACCGTCTGGACCCTGCTACCAAGCACTGGACGTTCCATAGCACACTTCAATGTAGTGCCACTTCTGACAAATATTGAGGGCTAGGTATTCAGTGGGTGTCGGCCGGCATACATTGACTGCAATTAAACTGTGCCTGTTTACATCAGCTGAGGATCAGGCCCTTACTTTGCTGCAGGCTGTTGCTCTGTCACGAGGCTCTAAATGTAAGTCCCTGGGGGTACTCTCTTCCCTTTGTATCATGTGAATTTGCTGCTTTTTGGACAGGCTTTCGAGGCACAGGCCCTGGAAACTCCCAGGTTCAACAATGAGAGCTCAGCTCCAATGGCTGCAAGGATGGCGTTGCAGAAAATTTCCTCCTGAGTGTAGCTCAAACTGCCAAACTTTGGATGCCGGCATTTATACAAGCTGCTGTAGGACGTGTGTGCTGTTCACGCGCAGGTCTCAGCTGGCTTCTACAGCAGTGTAAGCAAAGGGAGCTCTGAGGCTGAAAAGCATGCGTTTGCTATCCTGGGTGACTTGGCAGCAGTGTGTTTAGTGGTGCAAGCACCTGTGTTTTTATTATCCTTAGTCCTGTCTTTTGAAGAGGAATTGCCTCTACGGTTACCCCTGCAAGGAGGAAAGCCTAACGACTGGCCCAACCCAATATTCCAGAGTCAAACACCTCTGTACTTTAGGGATCGTCAACAGCTGTGTCATGAGCCGTATGTCCTCTGTGCCGATTGTACTTTTGCCCCAAACCCACCTCCTCTCCAATAGGTTCCCCCTCACCACCACCCGTTCTAGTCTCTTCATGTGCTGCTTCATGAACTTTTTTTGGCTAGTTGATTGCATATCATTAAAAAGTGAGCTCAGCTAGACAAAGATACAGGCCATTTACCAGACAGGCAGAGAGAGCCACCTTTGATCATTTTAAGCATTAAGACCAGTCTGCTTCGAATCCAGCCGATCGGATGAATCCAAGCCTCTGGTTCAAACGCCTCCAATACGCTGACGTTGAAGCTAGACTCTAGATGCAAACTCTGCATCTCAGGGACCTTCCGAAAGTTGGGAAGTTCATTCAGGATGAAAAGCGAGACATTGTGTGGAGTGTGTGTGTGTGTGTCTCTCTCTCTCTTTTAATATGTTAACTGATGTACATTATGGAATGTACCATAGGTGTTTTCCTTAATTGCTCAATGAGACTTGGCTTTGATTTCTCCGAAGAACCTGCTGCAATCTATATTTCCTCTTTCATATGCCATTCAGGAGCCAGTCCAACTTTGTGGTGACATGTACAGTTGCGGAAGATTTTAAAATCCAGTGGATCTGGGCCAAAATTTTCCAAATGGACACCCATTTTTGAGATCCGATTACTTTTGGGGTGCCCAACTTGAAATAGTTTTCTCCAGATTTTCAGAGGTGCTGAGTGCTTGCAGGTGTCCTAGAAAAATACACAGCTATCCTAAACCATTTCTTTTCATTAAATACACTGAACAGCTTAGCACATTAAAGTCTAATAGTTACTAAGCAACAGAGCTTAGTAATAAATAAAGGCTATTTTGTTGAAATAGTAATTTTTGAGAGAATTTTTAGGCAATGGGCAATAAAAAATTTTTACTGGCTGGGCAAAAAATTTTTTTTTTTTTTTTTTTTTTAATTGAAAGCTTTCATCTGATTGGCTGAAACTCAGTATTTAATAAAAAAAAAAACACTAAATTTGTCAGTTTCATTGAAATTGTGTCAAGATTTTTTTTATGGGGGAGACATCTTCCCTGACCAGCTCTGTTAGACAACACACTTGTATTTTGTAATTTTAAAATTATAGTTGTTAATAAAAAAAAAAACCACTGGGCCGGGTTGTCCTCATGCACCTTAGTGTAAATCGCGAGTGACTCCATGGAGTTACATTGAAGTAAGAAGGTGACGAGATGCAGTGTAACCTAGTGGATAGCACATTGGCCTGGGGCTCAGGAGGGCTGGGTTCTTGTCCCAGCTCTGCCAGTAGTCTCCTTGGTGACCTTGGGCAAGTCATGTCCCCACTCGGTGCCTCAGTTTCCCTATCTGTAAAATGGGGATAATGATACTGACCTCCTTTGTAAAGTGCTTTGGGATTGGCTGATGAGGACTGGATAATTTATCTACGGCTCCCTCTGGACTTAGTGAAGATCAGACCTTAAGTCAGAAGAGAATCAGGCCCTGGGAAACACCTGGGTCCCCATCCAGCGCTGTTCTCAGCCTTCCCCCCCCCCCCCCGCCAGGGTTATCAGTGGGCCAGGCAGGGAGGAAGTTACGGCTGCTGTGTTGCTTAGATCTTTAAAATTGCTGAAGGCTAAAATGGGATTGAGAAGCAGCCAATGCAGTGAAGATTGATTGGTTGGTTGCCTCGAGGGCTGGCTAGGGCGGTATTTCTTGTTCTTACCTTAACAAATTTCTACAGAATTGTAAATCTTAATATGCTTCCCGAACAGGAGACTTTATTTAAAAAAAAAAAAAAAAACCCATCCCCCACTCCTTCTCTTTGACTCAACGCACTGGAATTCCTGTCGGCCCGGCTAGCGAGGGCGCACTGGAACAACGGCTGTGTTGGATTTAGCCATAACTCATTTGTTACACCATGCAATAGATTGACTGTCCCTGCTCCTCTGCCTAGTCAGCAAGGACACTGACCGTGTCTTGCTAGGGATATGTCGGCAGGGGTCGGCTCCGATCAACATCGCAGACAAAACACTGGCCCTGTGGACAGCAGGAGGGCTTGAACCAGAGGCCTCCGAAGGGAAAGGTCAGATGATTCGCCTGTCAGAAGCCAGCGTGAATTGGTCTAATACTTTCCATGTCTTGTGGCAGCACTACAGCACCAGTCTGGCTATTGTGCATGCCCTCAGCTATTCCTGGGAATGGTGTGGGCCCACCAGCGGGACCTGGCATGCGTGGCGGATGCCATATTGAAGATTGTGCTGCTTCGTCCCGGCCGGCGTCACCTTGCCTGCACTGTGGAGCAAAATGATTCTCTCCCTCCCCCCCCCCCCCCCCCCCCCCCTCTGATACTAGACAGAACCACGTCTGTTTTGTCTCGTTATCAGACAAGGAACAAACCACTCCAAAAAAGGACTGTCCGGTTTAAAAGCAGATGAATGGCATGTGCTAGCTCCGTGCGCTAAAAATAGCGGTGTGGCTCGGGCTGGCCTTCAGAGAACAAGATCCTAGATGCTATTTTAGCGCTCGCCCTAGCTTGAGCAGGGCTAGGACACGTACATCTGAGCTGCAAATGACACCTCCCAGCGGCAGTGTAGACCTGCACACAGACACAGGCCTGGCCTTAGAACATGCTGAAGTGACTCCTGGCATTTCAAGTTACAACGCTGACAACATTAGAAATGGGAATTTAGCCCCCAACTCATGTTGACTTACAAGGGGAGTTGGGCCCATTGTGGAATTTGGAAATCTCCTAAAGGGACACTGGTGAGATGCAAATAATTAAAACCTTGGATTTGTGCCCTAGGCGCACAGGTTTCCGTAGGAATTTAGTATGATGTATGTTGCTGTGTAATTGTTCTGATTCTGGGGGTTTGGGGGCAGGTTTTTTTTGTTTTTGTTTTGTTTGCTTTGCTGCGCAGTTAAGAATATAATAGGAGCGGGATGAAAAATGGGGAAAGATTTTGTGAAATATTTCAAGCTGTTGCCATGTCAGAGGGTTCAAAATGAACAGAGTTTGTGAAATTTTTAACTGAAATTGTTGAAATTATTGGAATTTTTACTTTACCAAAAACCACATTTTTCTTACTAAAAATTGAGTTTTTGTTAAATAAGCAAAGATTATTATGATTGTTTTTTTTTTTTGTTTTTTTTTTTTAATTGAAATCATTAATTTCAAACATGTCCTGGACATCTTTTCAGAAGATGTTGATGAGTTTTTGCCAAAAGTTTTTTGTTTTTGAGAGATATTTTTCACCCCCCCTTCCTCCCCCCCCGCCCCAAAAAAAAACCCCCTCTTTGCAAAGAAATGTAACTTTCTGGAAGATGTGGCGATTTCTATTCTGAGAGGGGGATCAGCACTTCCTAGAAATGGCCCCTTGCATTTTAAGGCCAGAAGAGAGCAGTGTGCTCAGCTCATCTGATCTCCTGCATAATGGGGAATTGTGAATTAGATTTTTAAGGGTCTGTTTGCATGTTATTGGATGGTGAAACTAGACTGGCCAGATTTGCTTCTTTGTTCAGTTTTCTGAGCCAGGTGAAAATCCCTAGCTGAAACTTTTTTGAACATTTTGATGAACAAATACACCTCTACCCCAATATAACGCGACCCGATATAACACAAATTCGGATATAATGCGGTAAAGCAGTGCTCCAGGGGGGCGGGGCTGCGCACTCCGGTGGATCAAAGCAAGTTCGATATAACGCGGTTTCACCTATAACGCGGTAAGATTCTTTGGCTCCCGAGGACAGCGTTATATCGCGGTAGAGGTGTACTACATCCCACGATGCCGTAGAGTTTTTTAAACACTTTAGGCCGCATGCTACTTGGCAGGGTCCCCTTTAAACTGAAACCTTCCAATTTCAGGCAGGTTAACTTGCTAAACTGCATCTTTCCTTTCAGGACCATTGCAGTAGCTACAGGCAACAGAGAATTGGCCAAGCAAGTTCTTTTCATCTGTTGTCATCTTCCTCCTCCTCTCTTACCCCTCCATCAGTGCACGACAGAAAGCTAAACTGTACTCTCAGACGTGCCTCATTAATATGTTATGATTCCCCCCCCCCCCCCCCCCTTATACGGCCTTAGGAGTGCAGCTACATGCTAACAGAGAGAGAGGCGTCCCTTGTATTGGGATAACTTAGCACTCTCCTGTGTAAGCTTGCTCCCTGTGAAACGCACCAGGCAGACTGGCCTAAGAGCTCTAGTCAATAATAAGGTATTAGGCGCTTCGGAGCGCCCCCCTGCTTCTGAGACAGAAATAGATGCTCCTCTTCTCTGTCCCCTGGTGGCCGCTTCCAGGCCTCCATCCCTCCACATCTAACCCCTTCTCTTGTTTCCCTGTTCTCCAGTTTGCTAGGAGTTGCCAATGCAGGTGTCACTGCAGAACTTCCCGAGGGCTTTTGCCCTGAAGCTGTTCCATAGCTGTGCCCTGTCCTATCTATACATTGTTCCTCGCTCTCATTACCTGTTTGCTGCATGCTTCTCGGAGAGGTTTTGTGCCTGGCTGGAAGAAGGCAGCCCCCCAAACAGAGCTGCACCAGTGGCCGGCTGCTTAAGCTTAGGCTGGTCAATGGAGATAGCTCCTCCACTGAGCAGTGGGGTCTAGGCAGATCCAAGGTTTTATAGAAGCTATCCCCACCCCCATTGCTAACACAGTGGAGATAGAGTGAATTGGATTGGATTCTATGCCTCCTTGCGCATCATCCACAGAACTCTTTATGAAGCGCCCAACATGGGCCCGGTTACAGCTGTGCAATCCCTTTGATCGTAATGAGGCAGGGGAGTGTCACTGAGGGCATAATTTGAAGACTGTGGGAGGCCTCGTTGGTCTGCAGAACTTAGAAGCTGTTGAGAAACCGACACGTGAAACCCCAGGAATCAGAACTCTGTGACAGAGCCACTGTTCAAAGAAGAACCACGGTTTGACCAACAACAATTGACTACTCTTTTCAGTGCTCAGGGCTCCCTTTGAAGTCTTTGGAAGTAGCACTTTGCAGGAAGAGCTGCCAGCCTGCAAAATGTCCCTATCCTGCAAAAATGCCAACAAACGGTGACACAGCTCAAATTCTGAAATGCAGTTCCAGTACGGCCCATAAGCAGCCTCCATAAAAGTCCAAAGAGAGCTTCTGTCGGCTCGGAATTGGCCATCGGACGTTGCCACTGTAAAACTGTCAGAAGTTGCCCGAGCTGACTGCGGAAATGATGATGTCAGATCCTGGAAGCTGCTCCCTCAAAGACTGGAAAACCTGTCTCACTTCTGGCCTCCTAGCAACTCTGGCAGCTCCGTTTTTTCTGTAGATAAGTTAGAAAGGCCTTCGATGCAAATAACTGTGTATACACGCACACATTTTTATATATCCTCTCAATTCCCCTTCAATTGCGCTTAAAAAGATTAGTTCTTGCCTGAGAAGTGAAGTTGTAGGATCACAGTAACTAGAGGATAGCATCTGAAGAACTGAGGTTTTTACCCACGAAAGCTTATGCCCAAATAAATCTGTTAGTCTTTAAGGTGCCACCAGACTCCTTGTTGGTTTTTTAGAGGATAGTAGGTATTTTCTATGTTTCTATGTTAAGTCATAGATTCACTCCCCCTTGCCAGACCAGTCTGGTGTCCTGAATAGAGGCTGCATCAGATGTTCAACCACATTTAGTAGTAGTATTTATTTGTATTGCAGCAGTGTCTAGAGCACATATTGGGGCCTTTTTTGTGCTTGATGCCACAAGTGGTAAAGAGACTGCACTGGCTTTAAGGAGTTCTCGATCGACGCTAACAAGAAGTGGATGAAATGGGTGTCGGGGGTCTAGATGGTGGAGAAGCAGACGGAGCTCATGGTAGAGATGATAGAAACGTGCCAGAATTTTAAAAAAAAAAATTTTTTCTTTTCAAAATTTCTAGTAGGAAAATTTTCAGATTTTCAATAGAAAAATTGAAACAAAAAAACTATTTTTCAACAGAAATTTTCAGTGTCTCAGAAAACCCAAACTGAAAATTTTAACCACAAATTCTTACCTGAAACATTTTTTGATTTTTTTTTTTTTTTTTTAATTAAAAAATTGGAAAATTGAAAATTGTCCCTTTGAAATATTTCACATTTTCCATAGGGGAAAAAATTGGGAGGTCAAAAAGTCCTTGTTCTTTGTGCTTTGATGAAGAGATTTCAGCCAGCTCTAGAGCCTGTTAATACAAGCAGGTTTCCATGGAGACTAGCTATGCGCACAACTGATGTCACCGCATTGTTGCTCAGCGCAGTTCCTCCCATGTCTCCATTCCTCTTTCAGCCAAAGCGGCTTTATTTTTGTCTAATGCCAGCTCAGTGGCAGGCTCTTCGTCAAGGGGGGTTGCGACGGCTCTTAAGTAGGGTGACCAGATGTCCCCATTTTTATAGGGACAGTCCTGATATTTGGGGCTTTGTCTTTTATAGGCGCCATTCCCTGTCCCGATTTTTCACACTTGCTCTCTGGTCACCCTACTCTTAAGGAGACTTCACCACTGCCGAGAAAGCAACTCCCCCCCCTCCTTCCCTCTTCCCACCCACGTGTGCCCGCACTTACGTCTGTCAAGGGCACCAACAGGTGATGCCTTTCCCCTCTCCACCATGTCAAGGCTAGAAAAGGCTGCTGGGAGGGGAACGCTGACAAATAAGGCCCTATGTGGTGGCTGAGATCAATGACGCATTTTTTTATTTATACACACACACACACACACACACATGCTCACGTGTATGTTGCAGTGACTTCAGGGGACTGGAGGGGACTTTCCAGAAGGATTAGCCGAACAGATCTCAAACAAGGTGACACAGTGAGCTTGTCGTGTGCTGCCTCGTGTAGGATGCTTTTTAGAAGAGCTTGCGTGGATAAAGAAAAATGTACTGTGTTCGGGCCAGAGCCTGGCCAAGCTCCCATTGACTTCAGTGGAGAACCCAAGCAGGGTTGGATCCAATAATCTCTATTGTCAGGGCATTTGTTGTTAGATATCGTGGTCGCGCCAGGATTGGGCCACCATTGTGCTGGGCCCCCAGGCTGAGGCCCTGCCCCCAAGATCTTGCGGTCAAAGAAGACAAGTGATGTACCCAGGGTGATGGAGGGGGGAGAGAGAGGCACTGACATATAGCCAGTTTTCACATGCACACGTACAGTAAGTGCCACCTGTCCCCATTTGCCCCTCAAGCCCTGGTTAACTGGCCGGCTTCTCATAGGCATCCTGGCAGAGCTAGGCCCTGAGGAGAGACTAGAAAGAAGGGAGGGGAAGGGCCTTTCTGCTCAGTTCAAGGAGGCCAATTCTGGAGTACGGGGCACTGGTGGGGAAGGCCCAGAGAGGTCTGTGTTTGCAGCTGGCAGACGGGCAGACCCCGCTAGGCAGTAGCCTTGCACTCAAGGGAATGCAAAGACTCCGGTTCTGGCCAGCCCCTGAGTGTGGACAGGCAGGGGTGGAGGAAGCACAACTTGGGGGGAGGGGAGGGTGAGCTTTCCATGTGCTTTCTCCCCCTCATGCACCAGTGCAGGGGCCAGCCACAAACAAGAGGGCTGCAAGGGTGCGCAGGCGTTTCAGGGGCAGCCTTAGCATCTGCCAGGCTAAACCTGCCAGGATCACAGGTCTGATCATATTCTTTCTAGGTCCTCCCTTGTTTTCACAACAGCCACTTGTCTCCGTTCAGATGGGGCAAGTGAGCCCAGGCAGCCGGTATCTGCCGATTTAAAATAATTTGGCAGGATGCGTCCATGCACCCTAACCCGACTGGTGTGTCTGTCCATCCCGCTAGTCGCTCGCCATGGGTAAATGGCGACGTTGTGTAACAACCACACGCGTGGCTTAGTGGCTGCAAATGCATACAGGGCTCTGCAGCACTCCTCAGCGCACGGAGTACAGCGGTGGGGTGCCATGGAAGGAAAGAAGGGCGTAGAGCAGGGAAAGGCTATGCAAGTCATCGAGTTTAGAGAGGGAGCGTGGGCCAGTGGCTCGGCCCCTGGGGTAGCACTTCGGTAGGCCTGGGTTCTTTTCCTGGCTTGGCCGTTGACCTGCTGTATAACATTGGCCAGGTCACTTCCTTTTCCACTGCTTCTCCTCTCACCTTTCGTCCATTCAGATTGTAAATTCTTTGGAATGGAAAGGGGGGAGGGGATTTGTAAAATTTTCAAAGCACCCAAGTGACTTAGGAGCCTAGGTCATATTGAAAATCAATGAGATTTAGACTCCTGAAGCACTGTTGTCCATTTTACCTAGGGCCAGCCTTACTGTGTGTTTGTACAGTGTCTATCACAATGGGACCCTGATCCCACTGGGATCTTAATAATACTAGTAACTGGGGTGCAGGAGCCCCAGGTTCTAGTCCCAGCTCTCCCACTGGGATTCTGGGTGATCTTGAGCAAGTCACTTCCCCTCTCTGTGCCTCAGTTTCCCCATCTGTGAACTGAAGAGAATGACTCTGACCCTGTTTGTAAATCATTTTGCGAGCTGCTGATAAAAAGAACTAGTTATACCAGAGCTGGGTGGTGGTATTAGTATTATTATTATATTACTACAGATAATAATAATGGTACCTAGTGATGGGCAGACTCAAAAATTCCTGGTTCCATGTGGCCAAGCATCCTCAACTTGTAAAGTGAGGTTGACCCATCTCCTGAGAACAGTCCCTTCTCCCCCTCTCTCCTTCTGAATTGAATTCAATTGAAGTATATTTTCTGGCATGACCCAGAAGTGGTGTGGGGAGGAAATGGAGCAACACATTTTAAAAGGTTCAGTTCAAATTTAGTCCTAACAAGTGGGGAAAGCTCTTTAAAAGCTATTTTACCTGCCTTCAAGGGCTATTTCTCATGTGCAGTGTGTGCGCTCTCTCGCTCTCTCTGTTTTCATGGTAAGGATCTGAGTCACATGCCCGTTGTGGCCTATGCCATCACCGCCATGCAGTACATAACGCGTTACTGGTCTATGATACCTAGCAATGTGTACCATATCCTGCATTCTGTGAGCTTCTCACATTTACTTTCCCTTCCACGGCCAGTATTTAGCAAACAGTCTTCTGTGCCGTGGTTACCAGCTGCCCTAGCTTAGGACAGCTGTGTAATTTACCTGCTTCTGCTGCTGCTGCTGCTTTTGCTGGTGGGAGGGATAGCTCAGTGGTTTGAACATTGGCTGGCTAAACCCAGGGTTGTGAGCTCAATCCTTGAGGGGGCCATTTAGGGATATGGGGCAAAAATCTGTCAGGGATGGTACTTGGTCCTGCTATGAAGTCAGGGGACTAGACTTGACTCAATGACCTTTCAAGGTCCCTTTCAGTTCAACAAGATAGGTATATCTCCATTTTAGATTAAAGGATGTACCATGGACTCATCACTACTACCGCACCCCTTGGGAATTCAGTGTTTTCCTGGAATCCAGCCACAACTGGGGCTGGCTAGGAAACAAGAATTCAGGTTTGGGGAAAATGTCAAGGTTTCAAAATCTGTTTTTGCTCCTCAGGGGAACAAAAAACGAGACCTTCCAAAAATGTCTTTTGGTGGCGGGGGAGGAATGCAAGACACAGGCTCTCGGGAAACCCAGGTTCAAGCCTCTTTTCTTCCCATGTGCCGGGTAAATGCTTTAAGCCCCAGGCTATGGAGCCTGCCTTGCGATTGCTGGCCCAATGAATATGTATATGAAGTGGAACAGTTCCAACAGGAGAGGCTGAGAGAGGCTGTCTGTAGGGCCTGGTGGGTAGGACACCTGCTGGGTTGTGGAAGCCCCCAGTTCAAATCCTAAACTGCTTGATGCAGAGCAGGAGTAGCAGTGGGGGTTTTCTGTATCCCATCTGATTAGCATCGCTGCCAAACTATTGGCTATGGGGGGAGGGGTATCTCTTTTCCCCCCACAACCCTGGTTTTGACCAGAAATTCCATCCTGGACCTAAGAAACCTTCCAGACAAAAGTGTAATCCAAAGAGCTACATTTGTGCACAAAGTTTGGTTTGGCGAATCAGCATTTTCCAACGGGGGAGGAGGGGGTCATTGAGAAATTCCCAACCAGCTCTAGTCATAACAGGAGGGGCCCCACTGTGCTTTCAGCCCCTGGTAGCTCTCAGTTCTCAGTCTCTGGAAGTTCCATGCTGAAGGCTGCAGCGGGCTGGTGAGATCAGTAACTTTGGGGGGAGCGGAGGTGCTGGGGGACTGCGATGCTTCAGCATCTGGAACGTGAAAATGGGAATGCTGGTGCTCCCCTGTGGCATAGATGGGAAAACTCCCACCTACAGCTTGGTTGTCTGTCTTGTCCTGTCTCTGCCCACGTACGCAAATCATTTCCTGTTTCTTGTATCGCCCAAGGAATCAGTCTGGGTGGAAGTGGCGTAATACAAGAATAAAAGGCTACTTGGTGAACTGAAAGGCAACACATTTCATACAGATCAAAGGAAATGCTTGAGCCTGTACAGTGGGGCTGGATTCTGATGCACTGACTCATGGCGAATAGGGCTTTATTCCATGAATAGCCAGTGGGGCCACTTGTGGGGCAGGGCACAGCATCTGGCCCAGCATGACTAGCCTGTGGAACTATATAGCCCGATGCAGGACACGAGGCGAATGGCTCAGAGTGCTTAAAAAATGTTTAAGGTGGAGTTAAGTGTGGGTTTCACTCTCTCCCATTGATGACTGATAAAAGCCCCATCGATTCCAGGAGATCGACACCAAGTTCTTCTGCAAACCTTGTTTGTGGCTTTCTGTAAGAATAGCCCCTGCAGTTACGCTAGCTGCGATAAGAAGAAACACGGGCCAGCTCCAGACTGACTGCAAGCTGGGGCCATCCCACCTCAGGGACTCCTGGAGAGGTTCGTGGGAGGTCTGTGGGCAGAACCTGGCAGGGAGCAGGGAGAGGAAAATGGTGACCAGTGACCATTTCACAGCTCTTATGGTCCCTAGAACAAAACATGGATTTTCTCTTGCTTGACAGCCCCAGCTCCTAACCCTGAGGCATTTCCTGCTTTGCTGAGTTACCTGGCTTCAGGAAGGGTTATGGGAGGGGACTAAGGACCAGAGTCTGGGAGTAGAAAAGGATACGTGTGCAGTACATGCGTCTGGATTCATCTAAAGGGGCAGAGGGGAGATTTCTCCTTCTTCCCCCATGCTAACTGACAGATGAAGAGTACCAGACTCCGAGGTGATGGGTCGTGCACCCAGCGGTACGCAGGCCTAAGGGAGAGCATCTGACCTGCTGTCGCACTTTTCCAGAGCTCGGCTCGTTAGACACCTAACTAAGTGGCCGGATATTTCAGCCGAGCGCGCACGTTGAGATCTCTGGAAAGTCTGTGAGTGCTGAGCGCTTGGAAATCTGCCCTGAGCACTGGCCCAAAATCTCAAAAAGCCCAAGGAGAAAAGTGGAACTGGAAAAGCATAGAAGGCGGGGCGTAATGAGGTGCAAATTAAAACATGCCTGACCACTGTGCCTTTCCTTCCTCCCAGCTGTTGGGTGTATCTCTGAGTCTTCGCTTTCACCTACAACTCAGACCACCTGGCACATCCCTTCTGAACGTGGCCCTGTGTATCTCTGATGGCTCTAGCCACCAAGCTGGCCTCTGTGCCAATGGCGCTGGCCTGAAGTCTCTGGGGAATCTATCTAGCTTTAAGGTGGAACCCCCTCAACTGGAATATTGTATCCAGTTCTGGGCGCCACATTTCAGGAAAGAGGTGGACAAATTGGAGAAAGTCCAGAGAAGAGCAACAAAAATGATTCAAGGTCTAGAAAACTTGACCTATGAGGGAAGATTGAAAAAATTGGTTTGTTTAGTCTGGAAAAGAGAAGACCGAGAAGGGACATAATCTTTTATGTACTTGAAAACTGTTGTTACAAGGAGGAGGGAGAAAAATTGTTATTAACCTCTGAGGATGGCACAAGAAGCAATGGGCTTAAATTGCAGCAAGGGAGGTTTAGGTTGGACATTAGGAACATTTTTCTAACTCAGGGTGGTTAAGCACTGGAATAAATTGCCTGGGGAGGTTGTGGAATCTCCATCATTGGAGATTTTTAAGAGCAGGTTGGACAAACACCCGTCAGGGATGGTCTAGATAATACTTAGTCCTGCCATGAGTGCAGGGGACTGGACTAGATGACCTCTTGAGATTCCTTCCAGTCCTATGATTGCACGGGAGGCAAACCCCACCCCTATGATCAGCATTTCCTCCCTTGCTGAGTTTTCCCACCCTTCCGTAGGTCTTGGCATGGAAGGAGGCAATCTGTCCCTATGACCCTTTCCAGAAAAGCCCTTGTCTCCTTGGACCCCATTTCCTCCCCTTCCTCTTTTTGTTCAGTGTGGTATGAACCAGCTGATTCCCTCCTCCTGCCCCCGGAGCTGTATGCGTGATGCACCCAATCCTGCAGCCCCATGGTACTTCTCTAACTCAACTCATTGACTGCAAGGGCTGCAGGATCAGGCCCCCGTTTAAAGGCACGCTGGGATCCTCTGCGTCCAAGAAGAGCCAGGCAGTGTTGTTGGCATGGTACAGTGAGTCCATTAGTAAAGCTGACCCCTCCCCAGGGTCTCCATGGCTCTCCTCCCGCCAGGCCTGGCCAGAGGCTCCTATGGGTGTTTGTGTTGCTGCGAGGGGTGCTCTGAATCCGTCCCCCTGAGGGGGGGCGGAAGGGACAAAGCCGCCTGGAAGCAGGGACTCGGGACGCGCTGGCGAACGAACTCCCTGGTGATGAGGGCACCACAATCCTAGGCCCATGACAGCCTGCACGAGGAATGTGGTGAGAGCAACACAAACGAATTACCCAAGCTCCCTTTCATTTGCACTCGGGGGGGAGGGGTAGGTGGGGGGGGAACTGCAGCTGTTCCCCTTGACTGACAGATGGCAATCTTGCCCAGGCACCTCCACGTACCCTCCTCCCCTTCCTCTCATCTTTCACCCCCTGCTGTCACTGCACGTGTTCCCTGCATGACCCTCCTGGAAACAGCAGCCTTGGCAAAAGAGCCAGTGAAGCCGTTACAGTCACTCTTCGGCGTGCGAAAAGGCCTGTTGGCCCCGGTGAAACCTGCCTCCCTCCAGAATTCACATTTCCTGGCTCGGGTGCTTTTTTTACAAGCTCGTTAAAGAGGTTGGGAGGCTGCTGGACAGTAAAAGATACTGATGTAATTAACACCAGGCTGCCGGGGGAGCATGGAGTGTGTTTCTCCTGCTGGCGGCATGCTCCTTTAGCTGCTGCTCGGTGGCGTGTCACGGTTCTGCTTGCAGCACCGGCTGGAGGGCCGTGAGCAGCTGCCCTGGTTTGGGCATGTAGCCCCTCGGCTGGTCGCCTCTCCATGCATCCGTCCTCTCACTCTATGTGACCGTGCAAGGCGCTCCAGGGCTGTAACGTGTCTCCTATTGCGGCTCAGGGGGGCAAAGTTGCAGGATCCGAGAGTTGGTGGTTTCTGGGGTTAGGGATAAAACAACAGCAGAAGATGCACAGATTACAGTGCAGTCACCAAAAGGCAGCGCAGCCTTCGGCCAAGGTTCCCTCTCCAAAGGGCCGCTTCTGATTGACGCTCCTGCTCCTGGTCCCCAGGGGCTGACTATGAGTTTGTAGGAAGTGCACAGATTTATTTCCCCTTTGGTCTTTTGTGTCAGGTCTTCTGTAACTTTCTTTCTTCATCACTGAGATGTGGCTGGATTATGTGTCTGTTAGAGACTAACCTAAACCAAAGCCATGGATCTAAATGATCGTGAAGGTAGGGGGTGTTTGACGTCCCAGCCCAGATCTAAATTTTGCAAGTACTCTCTCTCCCATCCAGCCCTGGTTTTACATCTGGCCCACCTGAGCCCTGGGTTACGAACACTCCCAAAGTCTGATCTGTTCAAAATCCAGAGCTGGGTTCCAAGTCCAATGCCTGTTTTTGTTTCACTTTAAAATCTAGCTCTGTATGTTACATTGTGGGGTGCAGAGTGATGATGGGTGGGGGGAAGACTTAACAAATCTTTGATAGTTAACCTTTTGTATTGCTGTCTGTGTCTGATTCTAAACTGGCTGTGGAGACCTCCTTGGCTGTAAAGTTTTGGAGGTTTACTTCCACCTACGTGGAAAAAGAGAGGGTGTCTCTCTTACAGGTACTCAGTCCTAGTCAATGCAATTCACCCAGTGGGCAGAAAATCGCCCACAGCCCAGAAGAAATGCTCAGCCTTGAGGATTGTAGTTTTCAGCTGCCCCATTTTGGCTGTGTGTAACGTTTTGTAGATGGGTTAACTTTTGTCAGCAGAGTCTAGGTAAGGCAGTAGGGTTAGTGAGATTTTGTTTGGACTTTCCATGTCTTCAAATGTAACACAATACCAATGTTTTGTGTGCCCCCACAGTGGTTGCACCACATAGAAGTTAACAACCTACCATTGCTGCTAGCTAATGGGAGTTGCTCCTTTGGCGCAAGTGATAGAGGTCCATTGTAGCTGTCTTTTTGTTGTTTACTATGCTGTTGAGCAGTTAGTGACTTCTTTGCTAATTGTGTTTCTTCTGGCACCCAGCAGAGGAGGATAAAGCAGCTGCATCTATTGTCTTTGTGAACAGGTTTGGGGTTTTTTATAAATGTCAAGGCTGGAAAACTTTACTGTGTGAGAGCAGGGGCCAGCCCCCTGCCAGCCACAGGCTTGGGAGGGGGCTTTTGTCTAAGGTGAAAACCGATTTTTTTAATCATCTGGGGAGGAAACAACAACAATAATTAATAATAACCACCTGGAAGGAGCTTTAAGGGATTGCACCTAACACCCAAACACGGTGAAGGGGAAATATCCCCCCCGGGGAGTTTACAGAAGCTGACAAGTGGGAAAATAGACTGGTGATATTCAGACCAACGGAAGGGAATACAAACCATTACAAACGAATCATTAAGCTGCCAGTGGTTACTGCACTCAAAGCTGCCCTTCCTTACTGCTACCCCCGAGTGTAAGCGTGAGGGTCACCCTAGCACTTATAGACCTGATACAGGGAAAAGTTCTTCCCTGCTTACGAGTTTTTATTTCACACGGCGCAATGTCTGAGTTGTGTATGTAGCCTTTCTTACACAGCATGTTTCTACAAACTGCTACAATGGCCACTGCTGATCCTGCTAAGCTGGTCTGTCTCCTTGCTTCCGTGCGTTCTTTCCATCTGTCTGGCTGTCTCTTGTCTTATTCATCCATCGTCAGCTCTTTGGGGGAGGGACCATCTTTTTGTTCTGTGTCTGTACAGAGCCTAGCACAATGAAGTCCTGGTCCATAAGTGATGCCACTAGGTGCTCCCAAAAGGCAAATAGTGTATAATAATGATTAATAATACAAACAGCATTAAATCAAGCTTCACAACCCACCTAATGGTATAATGGTGTGAGCCACAAAGTCTGGATCCAGAGTCAGCTACAGAGTTTGTGAGTATTTGGATCCTTGACCTCCTCTGGGCTTAGGACGAGCAGTGAGATCTGGATCTAGATCCAGAATTTCCATGAAGTTCGTAGGATTTTTTTGGATCTGCTCAAGAGGCATTTCCCAGGTCCTGCTAAGGCTGCGTAAAGGGAAATTTGCCTTGCTCTGTGGCAGAACCAATGCACTGCAACACAGTCCAAGCTGCACCAACTCTGAAGCACCCTGAGTGGTATATCATTGCCCCGTTTTATATGATGAAGCACGCGGTGGTTCTTCTGTGGTCCGTGGACTGCTAGTGGTCTGCACGTCCTGGAGGTGGGCAGGAAAAAACGTGCTGAGAACTCTGGGATGCTGAACCCATGAGATGAGATCTCTCCCCGTTTCTTTTAAGGTGTAGGCCGCAGGCTGGAGAAGCTCTGGAAGCCTCCATCATGGACGGTCCTCTCCAGTTGGGTCAGCTAGTCCCGGGGGGGGGGGGGAAAAAAGTCTAATTTAGCCCCTTTATCTCTTCACGAATCACCTGTGGCAGACTGAGTTTTACAAATGTGTTTTGTTTGAAATTATTCATCAAAGCCTTTGTTGGGCAAACCCCAGCCTGCTGGTTACTCATAAACTGCTCGCCACAACTCTGGTTTTGAGTGTTCACTAGTCCGAAGCTGCTGCTAGAGATGTATATGACTGGTCACCTACCTCACATGGGATTGTTTCTGCTCTCTGACTGCCTGACGCCCAAGTCGACACAGTTTTTAGGATTGCCGCAAAAACACTTTCGGTATGAATGCATCATGGCATGAGTGTTTTGTGACCTTTCCTCTCTTCCCCCACTGGTTTTGCAAGAGAAAACCTCACTTACCAAATGCTCACTCAAAGAAAATGCCCAGGGGTCTCAAATACCGTTGCACCAGAGCTGTGGCTTGATCATAGACTCATAGACTTTAAGATCAGAAGGGACCATTATGATCATCTAGTCTGACCTCCTGCACAACGCAGGCCACAGAATCTCACCCACTCTCTCCTGTAACAAACCCCTAACCTATGTCTGAGTTATTGAAGTCCTCAAATTGTGGTTTAAAGACCTCAAAGTGCAGAGAATCCTCCAGCAAGTGTTCACCATTATTATTTTTGCACGATTCCACCTTGGACAGGATTTCAAAGCTCTTTAGGTAGCTAACAATGCAGAACAGTGTCGAGTCGGATTTACCAAAGTGCCTCTGCGGGTTGTTAGCACTGAACTCTGTGGTTTCTTCTTCTGAAACACCAGGGACTTGCCACAGCAGGAGACAAAATTGCAGACTAGCTGGATCTGTGTTGTGGTCTGCTCTGGGGCTGCCTGTGTTAGAAATATCACTCCATTTTGTTCATTCTCGGTTTTAAATTTTGAGGGAGTCTTTAGTGTTATAACTACCTGTATTAACTTGGGGGAGGAGCTGCAGCTGGATGTCCTAGCCTGCTGTTACATACCCAGCTTTCCAGATGGTCTTGACTCAGCTTCCTGGAAGTCGTGTTCCTTTGCTCAAGGTCACACACAGACTCAGCAACTCAGCTGGAGTTACAACAAACCCCTTGCCTGGCTCCCCGTTCGAAGCTCTAATCACTAGACCTACAACCCCAATGCCAGAATGATTGGGAAAGATGCTGGTATGTGTAATTCAAAAAGACTTTCACCGGATACAGTTTTCAGAAGGTCTCTAGCTGAAAGGGTCTAAAGAGAACTTCCCTTTTCAAAATCAAACAGAGCAACTCTTTTCCCAGCCTGCTTTGGTTGCTTTAATGTCCCAACACAGGGATGTTTGGTCTGTACACAGGGCTTAATTTGGAAGGAAAGAGGTGCCGGGGCTCAAGTAATTTTTTTACTTTAATAGCTCACATGCCAACCCTAGAGGTGCCAGGGCTGAGCCCTGGCACAAAGTAAGCAGCATCCATACGTTTTCTAGAATTGGAATAGCTGTCCAGTCTAGACCTGCCACCTTGCTTGTGGTCTGTGCTTTCTTATAGTTATTTTTTTAAAGACTGAATCATGAAGTATTGGCCATTTCAGGAAATAAATAGACCATCTACCTCTCTTTGATCCTTTTGTGCCTCCTGTCACGTTCTGGGGTGCAACCAGACCAGTCGGGGGCTGCGTTGTGCTTGTCCTGTAACCCTGGGTGCCTTAAAATGCTTTGCTGCTGTTGCTTCCTGTCTGGATGCTCCAAGCCGGCGTCCAAGCCTGCGCTGCGTGTCTGCATGTTAAGCAGCCCTCGTTCAGCGATTCTGACCCCAGCAGCCTGCTTGTTGCATCGCAGCTCCACTCTGGTTTCCACCAGGCTTGGTTACTACTGGCCAAGTGGCCCCAACACACCCCCAGTCCTGCATTTCCCCCAAACCATCTGTCCTGAAGTGTCCAGGCCCCTCCTGGCCCACGCAGGGAAATCCTAAGGTTTGTTTGCTCCTTTAAAGAGACAATACCCAGCAGCTTGCCATATTAACCGGCGTTAACAGTTACTTCCATTCAAGCACAGCACCGGATTGGTTTAGATTAAAAGTGAAAGAAGTTGGTTAATGAAAGGATGTAGGGTAAGCGATGCCAAGTAAAAGAAATAAAGGTAGAGATGGTTACAAGCAAATAAAAGTGAAAACACACCTCTAAATACCAAAACTTAATCTAGCAAGGTGCGGTCTTGGTTTAAGATGGTTTCTCCCACCAATTGGTCTTCAAGCAGTCCAGCTGACTGTCTCTTAGTCAGGACTTTCCACAGAAGTATGAGGTGCTGGTTTCCCTTGTCGTCTCTGGAGAAAGACAAAGGTGGAGTTTCTCTCTGCCCCTCTATATTCCCAAGGGAATTGGCTTTGTCCTAAAAGGCCTCCTTGGAGATTCAGTCTCCTGTGTCTCTCCGCGGTGCAGGAGCCATGTTAATTCCCTGTCTCTCAAGTTCAGACTCAAGATGACCCTTGATAGCTTTGTTTATGTGAACTGAGGTAACCCCCCATTCCTTTGTCTAGGACAGACCAACTGATCCCCTTTACCTAGGCTTGGCTGTCATGTTTAAGACACAGTTCGAGTAACCTCATGCACAGGGAATTCAGAACTTCACCTATAAGATTTACCCGTGAATTTTACAGTGATACGAAAGGCCTGGGCATGTTAGCTTTCATGTGGTACCTCACAGGGCATGTTTTGTACAAATATTATTGCAGTGGTGTGCCGGGGTTGGAACAAGGTGTATAGTGGGGGTGCTGAGAGCCATTGAACCAAACTGTAAACCTGCGTATGCCGGAAACCACTTCAAGTTGGGGGATGCGGCCACACACCCAGCATTCCTAGTTCCAGCACTTATGGGGGTGTCTAGGGCCGCCCCCCCCCCCTTTATTGTCGTATCTGAACACCACAGAGTCTGTCATGTGTTTCCCCTTGCAACGTCCCTCTGAGCTAGGGAAGGGTTTTTATCCCCATGGTAAGGTGGGGAGCTGAGCTGAGGTGACTTGCCAGAGGTCCCAAAGGAAGTCCATAGCAAAGCAGGGATCTGAATGCAGGTCGCCAGCTCCTAGGCTACTCTGTCCTTCCTCCCACCCTGCCATCGGCCTGTTTCCATATGCTGTACTGACTTCGGTTTTGACCCAACGTCCTCTGCAGAGCAGAGCGAGGGCTTCACTTCCGCCCTCCGTGTCCTTTGTGCAGGGATCATAGCTCTGTATTTATTAGGTGGGATATTTTTATAATGTATCTAGTGCCCAAACTGCCAGGGTACCCTTTCTAGCGTTACGGAAGGCAGGATATGGATCCAAGCTGGACTTCTGAACATAGCATCTTTGCTTACTATTGGAGTGCCATTGGCCACAGGGTCTTCCCTCTCTGCCCAATCAGGGCGGCTGCGGGATGGCAGCTAGCAGTATCTTGGTGACTGAATATGAGACTCTGGGGGTTTATGTCATCACTATATTTCAGAAGTTACAGAATATGAAAGATATTGTTACCTAAGAGGCATGTTGCTGAGCCAACTTCTCTGGCCTAACGACACCTTCTTTTTAAAGGTTTTGATGTAATGCAAATTTAAAATAAAGACGGCCCAGTGGCTCGTATTTTACTAGTGATCAAACGAAGCGTGGCTCCAAGCCAAACCCCAGACTTCACAGAGGGAGGACAGGAAAGCTTTGCAGCACATGCAGATCCAAAACTGATCAAGGGAGGGGCCCGAGCTGCAAAGTTCAGACTAGTTTAGGGTCTAGTAGCGTTTGAGGGTGTCTGGTTTTCTGTTAAAAGCAACAGAGGGTCCTGTGGCACCTTTAAGACTAACAGAAGTATTGGGAGCATAAGCTTTCGTGGGTAAGAACCTCACTTCTTCAGATGCAAGACTTTGCAAGATGGTTTTCTGTTATGACTTGCATGCTTAGCGTGAAGCAGATATTTTTCTGACCTAGTCCGTGCATACTGCTCATCTGTATCTTGCTGATGCATGCGCTAGCTATCCCCTCCATGACAGTGGGCCCACGGGAAGCCAGACATCTTGGTTAATAGCAGAGGGCATTCAGGGTCTCCGAAGCTGCCCCATCTGCTGCGAGAGCAGTTCACCCTATGCCTGTAGCTGCAGCACACTATTGGGAGCGCCTTCCATTCAAAATTGCAATTTTAACGTGCCGTATGTACAGGCTGGGGGTGTCCTACTGCCCTCTACTGGATGGAGTGTCAAATTGGAGTACCTTTCGCCCCCTAGTGGCTGCAACCTATACAGGCGGTAAGCCCTATTACTACTACTACTACGGCCACGTCTACACTACAAGCTAGGGGTGTGATTCCCTTGCTGGTGTACGCGTCCTCGCACTAGCGCTCACTGATCTATCATGAATGTAAATAGCAGTATAGCTGGAGCGGTCTGGGTACTAGCAGTGGGGGCATGGCTGAGCCAGGCCGAGTACAGACCCACTCAGCGTGGCCAAGCTGGCACTTCTCTGTCCTTTCCCAGGCTGCCGTGCATGAGGACGTGTACGCGAGCCGGGGAATCACACCCCTAGCTCGTCGTGTAGACATTGCCTAAGGGAGATTTTAACTTCTATGTATTTTTGAAGCAGAAAGCCCTGAGGTGGAGCCTAGGTAGTGAGCGTAAAGCCAAGGAATTGTTAGTGCGAATTAGGAAAAACATTATTCCTTCTACCGGGGCGAGTCCACCCCCAGTGTTTTCCAGACTCCATAAGTCTAGTTAGTGACGCACTGGATATGAATGTTCGAGCATGTTGCCTCTTCCTAAGAACTAGACTCTTCTTAAATATGACCAGAAAAAAGGGTGGAGACTAAAATGAGGGTGAAGTTTACTGTGGTACAAGCAGAAAATTGCACCGCGCAGAAGGCAGGACAGCGGAGTGTTCCCTTGCTGCATGGGAATGACTGGTTCTTTCACCTAAACTTTGCTTCGTGTTTGATTTTTAGAGAGATGATACCAAGTAGATCAGACCCTACATTTAGACTGAAATTTTCAAAGGGTGGGTGTCCAATGAAGCCTAAATATAGGTGGCCCAATTTTTCAGAAGAGTAGAGCATCTGCAGCACCTATGAACTTGGTGCTAGGAGACAGTGCCTTGTCGGAGCAGCTGCTGTTCACAGGATCTATAAAACCAAAATCCTGACCATTCATGGTCACTAAAGATCCTTTAGCTCCTTTTGGAAAAGGAAAGGTGTCAGCGCTGGTATAATTACTAAATTCACCCTGTGGTTTCAGCTGGGGAAGCTATTAGTCCCTTCCTAAAAATTATTGTGTGCACAATGGCTGCCACATTCCACCCCAGAGGTGGCTGCATTTCCATGGGGAATGAGTGATTCCCTTGTGCCTATGTACTCTGAATTATCTGGAGACCCTTGGATGAAAGTTGCTCTCTAAATATAACTTCTTATTGTAACACTCCCATTTTAGTTGAATTTTCCTTTCAACCAAAAAATCAAACACCAAATCCTCTAAAGCTTCTAAATGAGAAGAGAAGGGACGGGTGTAATGTGCTATGATCGGAGAGACTCCCTTTGATGGATGTCGAACCTGCTTATTCTTGTATTCTAACCAGCGTGCTTGCAATGGCAGTCCCTGTGCTATCTCTAGCATACATGGCAATCCTCAGCAGTCAGAACAGGCTACAGGATTGCTATTCGCTGGGAAGAATCCGCGTTTCCAAGGAGCCACGGGCTGCATTCCTCAAAGGAAAACCCGAAGGAAGTGTGGTCAGAGCAGAGAGCTGGGACTCCTGGATTCTATTTCCATCTCTGTCGCCAGGCCCACCGAGGCGGGGGGGGAGGGGGTGTAAAGGGGGCAATTGCCCAGGGGCCCAGGTGATTTAAAAGGGCCCGGGGGCCCCCAAGCAGGGCTAAGGCGGCTTCCTGCCCGCCCTCACTCCACGTCGCTCCCAGAAGTGGCCAGAATGACCCTATGGCCGCTGGGGGAACAGGGGGTTCTCCGGGTGCTGCCCCCGCCACGAGCACCGACTCCACAGCTGCCATTGGCCGAGAACTGCAGCCAATGGGTGCTGCAGGGGCAGTGCCTGCTGGCAGCGGTGCGCAGAGACCCCCCTGGGCCCCCCGCCTAGGAGCTGCTGCCAGAGGGGTGTTCTGGTCGCTTTCGAAAGCCACCTGAGATAAGCGCTGACCCCCCTAACTCCCTCCTGCACCCCAACCCCCTACCCCAGCCCAAAGCCTGCACCCAGCACCCAAACTCTCTGCCCCAGCCTGGTGAAAGTGAGGGAGGGAGGGGGAGAGCAAGAGACAGAGGGAGGGAGTGGGGATGGAATGATCGGGGGGGCCTCAGAGAAGGGGCAAGACAGGGGTGTGGCCTCAAGGAAGGGGCAGGGCAGGGGGTGGGGCAATGGTCTTTGAGTTTGTGCAATTACAGTTGGCAACCCTACCAGGCGGGCATGTGGAAGCTCTGGCTGTGCCGGAAAAGCGTGCCCAGCAGCGTAGCTGGCAGCTCGCTGGGCACCAGCAGGGCAGGCGCAGCACCGCCCACATGTCAGGCGGACCATGTCCGCGGGGGCGCGGCTTGTGCGTGCGTGGGAGACCATTGACTGTTCTGCCCTGGGGCCCGGAATTGCTGTCGGCGGGGCCTGTCTGTCGCTGACTCCCCGTATGACCTTTCGGAAAGCTGTGTCACTTTTCTGTGCCTCGGTTTCCCCATCAGTAACGTGCCTATAGCCAAACCAACCTAGTGTGTGATCTCACCGGTAGTTGCCCAGACACCCTCCCAAGTGTAATTCCTCTTGCACAGAGTCCCACTGAGCTCCGAGGGCCTCTGTCTGGGCGTCAGTGATGGCGGGATGAAGCCGAGAGCAAGGTGATGTGAAACCGACTGGTAATTAATCAAGGTTTGTAAAGCGCTTTATATAGCTCTGTTCACCCAAGGGCCTTAAAGTGTTTTCTCCCCCGCCCCATCCTCCTAACTATAATAAACATCATTTTGTGCTCATTAAATTCAGAAGCAGATAAGCGGCATGTCGTTACACCCATGGAAAATTAATTCCTGAATTTCAGAAGTGTTAACGCATTTGTACATTTCCGGGAATCTGGAATTTCATGAATAACCAAGTGTGCCATCTCTTATCTCCCTTCCAGGGCCAGTTTGCTACAGATGGCTTTGGCCCGTCTCTCCTAGACCTGAGCACAGAATTCTTCACTATTACTAGGTTACTAATACTAAAACACTAGACTGCTAGTAGTTTTTAGCTTGTGCTGATAGCCATTGCAGCATGCGTTGCTCAGTTTGCTTGGCTGGGTGGTGGTATTCGAACTCCCTCAGTTACTGAAACCTAGAGGAAGTTGTCACCAAGATTTTGGAATTTACCAGCATACGACATATTGCTCATCAGCTTCTTTCACGTACGGTAGGAAATGGGTGATAATTCTGAGTGGGGAGCAATAGCCGATCAGCCCAGTGGTGCTGACAACGGGGTACTTCCCTCCCCTTTATCACCCCTCCCAGTCTCCTGGGTTCAGCTAACAAAAGTTTTATAAGGAAGAAACATCCTGCTAGGTCCCCCTTCCAGGATCTGAAGGGGCTGAGGGTTATCCCTGCATTAGTCACCTACTCTGTCTCTCCATTTCTAAGGCACCGACCTCCGTATTCTTTCTGTCTCCGAAATAAACAAAGCCCTAGGTTTTGCCCTCAGTTACACCGATTTAAAGGCGATTACTCCAGATTTACGCAGTCGCTGAGATGAGAACCTGTCCCTAACTAAATAAAAGCAAGCAGGTCAGGATTTAGGACCTGCCCAACCTTTGCTGTTTCTTCACCCGGGACGCTAGAGGCCATCTTCAGCAAGACTGGGTTGGGAGGACCAAACCACGGCGTGTCCTGTGAGGTCATGTGCATGGCAGATTCCAGAGAGGCATCATCAGGGTTGAAGCTGTTACGGGGCTGTGGGTTCACCGGGTACAGGAAGCATCTCGCTGAGACGAGCAGCATCCAGAGGGGTGGACTATGTGTGACTCATGGGACTGTGAAAGAGGTTGCCAGGTGTGTGGTGGAGTGTAACCGGCTGAGGGTGCAGACACCAGCTCCTGCTGCCGCCGTGGGGTGGAGGGGTGCAGAGAAGAGCAGCTATAGTGCAGCGTAAGCAGGATGAAAACCACAAGAGGCCGCCAGGTGACTCGCCAGAATCCCGAGGCAGCATGACACATCAGGGTGGGAGAAGCAGGTGAGGGAGAAGCAGCTGCATCCCAGAGGCACTTCAGGCTGCTAATGAAAGGGGGGAGTGAAAGGTTAATGAGGTTATTCTGGGGTGCCCCAAGCTGGGCTGAGTTCATGGGTCCCTCTTCCCGTAATGTAACCTACTTGTTTTAATCCAAGGTAACTCAGCTCTCACAGAGCTTGTCTACGTGAAGGGGACTTTTGTCCTAGGCTCTGAGGCTAGAAGCTAGTGGAATGAACCCGATAGTCCCCAGGCAGACGCAGGGATCCTTGAACCCAGGGCTGTCAGCAGTAAAAACACAAGCGTCTACCACCTCAACGACAAGAGTCACGCAGCTGTCAGCGTAGCAGGCTGTTGTAGGGGCCAGCCACTAGAGGGAGACCTGATGGCCAATGCTAAGCCAGTGTAATACCCGGGCCTGGGCATCACACGCTGATGGAACAGTGGTTTGGTTTTTTGTTGTATCATTAGGCACCAGGGGCCAGATTCTCAGCTGGTCTAAATCGCCGGAGCTCCATCCACTTCGACGGGCTCTGGCGATCAGTGGAGCCCCATCCATTCTGAGCCGCTGAGAATCTGGCCTCAGGAGATTCCCCTTCCCTCGCTGTCACCAGGCCAGTTTCCCCGGAGTGCTTCTGCAATAGAACTATCATTCCGTCTCCCTCCTCCGCCCACGACTATCTCAGCTTAACACCTCGTCCTTCTGTTGCATTAGCCCGTGATGTTGTAGGACATCCTGGAAAAGATGGAGACGTGAGCTCCCCTGCGACTGTGTGAGCCACATGCAAGCAGGTTTGGCTCTCCCTTCGATCGGCTCATGGAAAGCGTAGGTGTTTGCTTTAGGCTAGGATGACAAGAGAAATACCTTTGTGAGGCGAGGCCTGGGTGGAGTGGGGCGTGACGCAGAGGAAGTCAGCATTCAGGGATTTGTTCTCTGTGTGTGAGATCTAGTCATTTTAATTACACCCAGAGTGGTAACTAACTTTTCTTTTTAATGTTGAGTATTCATCACTGTTAATATATCTCCGTTCTTGGCTAAACTGATGAAGATTGCATCTGTAATTTTAGGGAGCCCAAGATTTATTGCATCAGTGTCTGACTGCAGGCTGGGAGTGCTGCGTAATGTATGACAGAACTGAGTGGAAATCAGATCGGCGTGTAGCCTGGGGCAGGATACCTGGCTTCAGAAAAAGACTGTGGTGAAAGGAATCTTTAAAACCAGGCTGGGGAAAATCTAGTCAATTCAAGGAAAGGTAGGGGAGGTGGAGACAGCAAGATGCAAAGGAGACAGGACTGCTGTGTTTTGTCTGATCCTGATACCCGGGAAGTCATTGGCAAAGCTCCCACTGGCTTCAAGGCGGGCACATGCATGTGCTCTTTTGTCTCGATTTATCTTTACCTGGCCAGTGTAAAGAGATCAGATTAATTTGAGCTCCCACACAGGGTCAGAATCTCTCCAGGGTGGTGCTGGTCTTTTCTGTCCGAATTCCTGGATTAAGTCTCCAGGGGTAGCAGCTTCTGCCAGGGGATGGCGTTTTGCAGGATCTAAATTGATCACGGCTCCATGTTTGAATGCCTTGTAATTGCTATTCTCAGCCTAGCTCACGTGGGGGCCCCCGCTGGATGTTTTTCTAAAAGATCTGCTCTAGGGATTATTGTGGGGCAGGTCTCTGGCCTGTGCCCTGCGGGAGGCCTCACTCGAGGATCACGATGGTCCCTTCTGGCCTTGCAATCTAGGACTCTAAGATTCTGATCGCCTTTACACTGGGCTAAACCAAGAGACACTCCAAATCACTCTACATCAGGAGTTGCACTGGTGTAAAATGAATGCAAGTGAGATGAGACCAGACCCACAGCATGCCCCTCCCTCCCACACTGTACAGAGAGCACTTCCTGCACCTGGATGCACCTTACATTGCTGTCTCGCGCTGCTGCAACAGGGTAATGCCCCAAATACCTAGTGGACCAAAACCACACAGCACAATCCCCCATGTTTCTGTTGGGCACCTAGGAAAGGGTGCCGGGCATTTAGCGCAAATCAAAGCCCAGTTTCTGGTGAGGAGCAGGCACGTATCTTCAGGAGGGAGGCACAAGAACCGTGATGATTGCAACCAATTTTAGATTTAGTTAAGTTTGAAACTGAAAGCAGGAGGGGGGGGGGGGGGGGGGGGGCAGGGGGAAAGGAGAAGATGATCCTGAGCAAAGCGAAACCAGAAAAGACTCCCATCAATTCTATCATATGGCTCCCCTTCACTGTAGCGTCTGTGCTTCATGTATTTGTCTTCAGATCAGGAAGTGCTATTATCCCCATTTTACAGATGGGGAGCTGAGCCACACAGAGAGGAAGTCACCCAGGCAGTCTGTAGTAGAGCAGGGACTTGAACTCAGGACTCCTGGCTCCTGCACTAATCACTGGACCATCCTTGCCCTCTGAGCCTGCTTAGCAGAGATTCACACAGCTCTAGTCAGAGACAGAAAGGGTTTCTGTGGCTTGCCTGGGCACAGACTGGGAATCAGGAAACCTTGCTTCTACTCCCAGTTTTGCTGCTCGCTCACAGCATCAGCTCAGCCAGGTCACTTCCCCATCTGTAAAATGGGGCCGTGACCCTCGGGCTCCTTTTGTAATGGCACTTGGTGATCTCCAGGGGAAACGCGTGATGTGAGAACTCAGCACCAGGATTTCAAAAGTGCTCAGCACCCACTGTGCACCCAGCTTACTTAGGGGTCCCCGGGGAAGTCTGATATTCCTACATAACTGGAGTGATACTGTACACGTTTCGATGTTTTGAAACTAAATTTTTATGTTGATTTGAAATGAAAAAATTTGCTTCTAATCAATGTTGTTGTGTTTTGTTTTGTTTTTAACTGAAAATGAAATGGTTTAAAGTCAATGTGAAACAAAAACAAAATTCTGAGACTTGATCTGGTTTCCGATCTGTTGTGCTGAGCACATCCCAGGGTGACCCCGATTCCGGTGGATGGTCAGTGGGGTGCACAGGGGGTATCTATGCTGATCAGGGGATGGGGAGCCTAGTACTATTTTAGCTCATTCATCCTTTGGCCGGGGGAGATTCCATCCAAGAGTCATTGTCCCGTCTCTGTCTTGCCCCCGATGAATAAATAGCGTCCCTCAAGAATAAGGGCTAACGCTGCAGCGAACAAGAATGACAGAAGTCGTAGCAGGTGGCAGCACCTGTGCCCTATCTAATTCCAGCCCCATCTGCAATACATCCCAGCTGGAGAGAATGCAACAGAAATAGACTCTGAAAGTGACTCAGAGTCAGGGGGGGAAACAGTATGTGGTGACCCTGGCTTCAGAAACATAACCTGCTGCGGGGGAGGGCTAGTGTCTGTGGGGAAAACTTTGGCCCTTTCTGTCAAACAGCTGTGGGTGATTCCCCTTCAGAACTCATCCTGGCCCTCCCCAAAGCTGGCTGCTGGAGTCTAGAAAGGGACGAGCTAGAATCCCCATGTGCTGGAATTGCAGAGCAGCTGCTGTGGTATTAGCGTTTGACATACTGGCTTGTTTCTGGACTAACTTTCAAGTGGCTTCTTCTTTAGAGAGGTGTGTGAGCTTCTCGTACAGGAGTCCTTGTCAGATTCTCTTTTTTTCTCTCCTTTTTCTTTCCTTCCCATTTTCTGGTGCTCATAGAATATAGAATATCAGGGTTGGAAGGGACCTCAGGAGGTCATCTAGTCCAACCCCCTGCTCAAAGCAGGACCAACACCAACTAAATCATCCCAGCCAGGGCTTTGTCAAGCCGGGCCTTAAAAACCTCTAAGGAAGGAGATTCCACCACCTCCCTAGGTAACGCATTCCAGTGCTTCACCACCCTCCTAGTGAAATAGTGTTTCCTAATATCCAACCTGGACCTCCCCCACTGCAACTTGAGACCATTGCTCCTTGTTCTGTCATCTGCCACCACTGAGAACAGCCGAGCTCCATCCTCTTTGGAACCCCCCCTCAGGTAGTTGAAAGCAGCTATCAAATCCCCCCTCATTCTTCTCTTCTGGAGACTAAACAATCCCAGTTCCCTCAGCCTCTCCTCATAAGTCATGCGCTCCAGACCCCTAATCATTTTTTTTTTGCCCTCCGCTGGACTCTTTCCAATATTTCCACATCCTTCTTGTAGTGTGGGGCCCAAAACTGGACACCGTACTCCAGATGTGGCCTCACCAATGTCAAATAAAGGGGAACGATCACGTTCCTCGATCTGCTGGCAATGCCCCTACTTATACAGCCCAAAACGCCATTAGCCTTCTTGGCAACAAGAGCACACTGTTGACTCATATCCAGCTTCTCGTCCACTGTGACCCCTAGGTCCTTTTCTGCAGAACTGCTACCTAGCCATTCGGTCCCTAGTCTGTAGCAGTGCATGGGATTCTTCCGTCCTAAGTGCTGGTCCTTTTACTCCTCCTCCGGGTTTTTTTTTTTTTTTTTTTTGGCCCAATCCTCTAATTTGTCTAGGTCCCTCTGTATCTGATCCCTACCCTCCAGCGTATCTACCACGCCTCCCAGTTTAGTGTCATCTGCAAACTTGCTGAGAGTGCAGTCCACACCATTCTCCAGATCATTAATAAAGATATTAAACAAAACTGGCCCCAGGACCGACCCTTGGGGCACCCCGCTTGAAACCGGCTGCCAACTAGACATGGAGCCAGCTTTCTATCTAGCCAGTGCTTGTCTGAACTGTATCCCCAAATTTTTCGATGTTCATCTGTCACTAAGACACCTGCACGGTGGCCTATGAATTTCCAGGGGTCAATGCTTGGAGAAATATATTGCATGGCATGCTGTCACTAAGTGAGTTCATACCTAGGATGTGTCCCTGCAGCTGTTACACTGGATGTGGAGGACATATTGCAGTATGGTTCTGCCAAAGTAGTCTCATGAGGGAGAAGGGCAAGGGAATGAGAGAGGTTAATAGGCTGTCACTTATGAAAAAAACTATAGACTGTTTGTTTATCTTAGGGATGAATAATGACAAAAGCAAAATACTGTAACTTCCAAACCCTCTTCCTTGTTTCTCTGAGTGGCTCGAGTCCGTGGTTGGAGTTCCCTCAACTCATTGCTTGTATCTTACAAACAGAACTTAAATCAACACAGACAATTGTGACAGCTGACACAACCCACAGAGAGCAGCTCAGCACAATGGCAATGACTTATTCCACCACCACCTCGGATCTGGGGCAGACAGAAGCCATGTGAAAGGAGTGAGTCATCATTTTTTTTTTTCCATTCATCGCGGCTTTTGTCTGCTTGACAAAATGTCCTTTTGGTGTGTTATGGTCTTGACTTATTTTTTGTTCTTCCATTCAGGCCTGTCTCCCAATGACAACATCAACTCCCACCACCAAAGGACTAGAACCTGCATAAACCACCAGGCCTCTGAAGACGCGACTCTGTATCCTTGCCAGGAAACGTGTTCTGCAGGTTTATAAGCCATGGTGTAGCTGGTGTTCCCCGAGGCTTTCTGCCCTCCTTAAAAGCCAGCAGGTGAGAACTCAGCAAAGGTAACCCCTTAGGTAACATCTTTAGGGATGGGCACACTGGTTCAGGTAGAAGAAGCAACAACCCAAACTGGACCTTTGCCCATTGTTTTTGGACATGACTCAATTTAAACTGGACTTTCAGCCATTTCACAAACCTGGAGCTGAACGTTCACTGGAACAGACAGGTTAAAGTTCTGAGAAATTGGGTTAACTCTCTGCTGTGTTCCTGCACCGCTGCCCTCCTCCCAAGTCAGTAATTTGCACATCAGCTTATGTTGTGCCCCTGGACTGCTGTGCGCTTCAGGTCTCTGAGATTTACGCCATGCTTGGCCACAGCCCAACCTGTTCCTTCAGCTTTGCCGACAGTGGGTTAGAAAATCCAAGCAGAGGGGATGAGTGTGGTGAGACCGTCCAGCCGCTTGACGTGGTTTGACTGTGTGTGTGTGTGGTTTTGACAAGGAGAGTAATTGGATATTCCTCCTCTGAGTTAACACTACAAGCCGGGAGCAAAGGGCTGCAGTGTAGCAGGGGTGGGATTTTTTTCTTTTCTTCTTGCACTGTGCACAGTTCTGGTGCTGGCTCCTCCTGGATCAGGGCTATCCAGCGAAGCGGCAACTGGCTTCATAACCTCTTTCCCTTTGTGCTGAAACCCTAACCTGAGGAGTTCTTCAGCTACTCAGGGAATCTTCTAGGTTTCGTCTTCGCCCTGGGGCGAGAAGGTTGCCTATTGTACTTGCCTGTTATGATATGAACCATTCGCTTGGCATTCAGCTAGCGTCACTGAGGCCTGGTCTACACTACGGGATTAATTCGGATTTAGCAGCGTTAATTCGAATTAACCCTTCACCCGTCCACACAACAGAGCCATTTAGTTCGAATTAAAGGGCGCTTTAAATCGATTTCTGTACTCCACCTCGACGAGCGGAGTAGCGCCAAAATCGATTTTGTTAATTCGAATTAGGGTTAGTGTGGCCGCCACCACCGAATTAATGTGGTTAAAATTAATGGGGTAGTGTGGCCGCACACCACCGAATTAATGTGGTTAAAAACCGAATTAATGTGCTTAGTGTGGCCGCGCACAATCGAATTTATACAACCTGTTTCCCAAATTCGAATTATCTAAATTCGGATTAATCCCGTAGTGTAGACATACCCTAAGGGTCAGGCTGCATGGGATCTTCCTTTATCTCTCTCTCCCTTGTTCCACTGACTCAAGCTTATGATGAAAAGCTAATCTCCCTCTTTCTTCTCCTAATACGCTTTTTCTAAAGGGAATCTAGGGTGGGTGAAAGAGGCTGGATTGACATCCCTGGAACCTTAAACCCCATAGTTCTCCTAAGAACAGGTGCTCAGGCAGCAACGGTGTAAGAGTTTACGGGGAATCAACACAGAATTACTCCCTTTCTGCAGTTAGACTAGCCAGGCTATAATGTTAGTCGGGTAGATATCCATGCTCATGCTTGAGGACAGAAGCCAGCCGCTAACTCTCCCCAGCCCTGCACTCCCATAGCCAAGGGTAGCAGAGGGCACCGGTCCCTTTAAGAGAGGCACTGCCAGCCCACCTCTTCTGGAGGTTAGGCCCTGCAGGGGAGAGGGGTTTCTAGGAGATGCACTCTCCCCAGAGTGACTGAGCTGAACGCCCCCCCGACCGCATAAGACAGAAATCACATGGTGGCCACGCTATAAAACAAGCTGCTCTTTGCTCAGGGGGAGAAGAGAGTGGGAGGAGGAGAAGTGTGCACACACTGCGGGGGAGAGAAGTATCCAGGCAAGGGGCTGTGGGGAAGGGTCTGCAGGGAGGGTCGGATGGAGAAGGATGCTGAGGAAAAGTGACGCAAGAAGGAAAAGGCCTGGGGCAATATAACACTGGTTTGAGGGGTGAGCTGTTATTTAGGGGCCTCACGCTGCATTGGCTGGAGGGCTAAACCCCAGCAAGGCCAGGGGGAGAACCTAGACTCCCAGCAGGGGCAGAGGCAAACAGAGGTGTGGACACATGACTACATACCAAGAGAGGAAGAACCCCTTATGGGGAATAACTTTCTTTGTGTAGATTGTAAAGCTGCTTCTGTGACCTCTGGAGATGGATACTGGATTAGGTGAACTACTGGATGTTCCTAAACTTTCCCTATTCTCCTCCCTAGCCTGCCTGTTTGCCCAGCCAGGCCTCGGAGTGGCTGTCTCTAGGGGCACCGAGAGAATTCAGTCTCTCCCGCAGTCCTGAGCCCTGCAAAAAGGGGACTATCCGAGCTCTAGACGCCTGTCTATTGGGAACTGTATTAAGATGGGTAACCTAGCCCAGATACCGTGGACAACTGCGGAGTGCTTTTTGTTCACTGCTGACCCAGACCGCAGCCTACAGATGAAAAACTGGAATCAGTGTAGAGGAAAACGGCCCTGGGTTCCTCTGCTAATCTCTGTAGGCGGCACAGTCCCGTCCCGGCCACTTTTTAGGGGATAAATGAAAAGTATAAAAATATTGGTTGCAAAATGAATAGATTCATAGATTCTAGGACTGGAAGGGACCTCGAGAGGTCATCGAGTCCAGTCCCCTGCCCGCATGGCAGGACCAAATACTGTCTAGACCATCCCTGAATGAGGAGGAGGGTTGGGCTGATCTGAGCAGCAGAGCTCAGCAGTCACACGGAGTTCGTGTCAGGAAAGGGACCGGGAATAACTTGCTGCTCCAGGGACTCTGGAGAAAGCGAGGTGATCTAGCTCCGTAAATTCAGCCTGGGATCTGGAAGGCATGCTGAGCGCCTCACCTTTCTGCCGCCAGCACCGCTGCCAACCACCACGTGGGATAGAGAGGCTGTTTTGGTGGTGTAAAATGCTACATGAAATATGGCTCGCATCCCCTGCCATAACGGCTCTGCTATACTGACAACCAAGACAAGAAAAAACAAGTCCCTGGATTTTTGTCAGGAAAAGTGCACTTAGCAAGACAAGCTGTTGGTTTTTAGTCACTTTTCTAACCATTAGCCAAACTCTTGTGACAAAGTTTCTGAGCCTGCATAGTAGATGGTTGAAGTCTGTGCCTGTTCCTCACTCCCAGGGGCTGCCTAGGAGGAAAGAAAGCAGGACCCGTTATGCCGAAAACAATAGGCACTTACCATGAGGTTTGGCTCTGAAAAGTGACTGTAAAAATGCCATTGTCTGGTTCTGTGTTTTGTTGTTTCTAAATAGAAGTAGAAGGATTTTTTTTTTTTCTAACTGCTGGCCCTGCAGTCTCAGCCTGGGATCTGAAAGTCAAGCTGGCTTCTTTCTTCCTTATGTATCATCACTAGTGATATAAGTGTTTGCAGATGCTACTAGATTCTCAGTGATATCTGTACAATCACATGCCTTCAAATGACACACTACTGGTATGGAACCGGTGTCGTCCTGTTGCCTTCAAAGGGGTTTGCATGGATGATTGGAACTTAATCCACAGTTCTGTTGAAGGAATAGCATCTAGCTAGCAATCCCATATCTATGTTGGCTGCACAGGGCTAACAGGAGTGAAAAGCTGTAGAGACTTGTTTTAGTCAGTGAAGTCAACTCTGAACGCATCTGCTGGTGATCGGAGGTGCCACTTTTCATTTGTCCCCTGTTAAAATAGAACTGCCTTTTAATTTAAAATAGAATCTCCATTTGCTGTAATACCACTAAGGCTTGTGTCTTCTGAAGATATTACGGCATGACAAACGCTTGATGCGTCTACGCATGAGAAAGCAATGGTCCCCTACGCATGCTCCCCGCTGCTTTTCTGAGCAGAATGCACTGGGAAGACGTGTAATAGATGCACGGATGGCATTAAACACAGGTCAGGAAAGGGATTCTCCTGCAGCCGCTGCAGCACGGTAACAATTCCTAATAAAGGACACAACCTTTGGCCGGGTTTTATTTTTCTTCCCTGCTGTTGGCAGAGGTTGGTGTTTTTTATGTGAATGCTTTATCTGTGGCTGAATTTGCCTAGCTCCGGATTTGTTGACACTGGAAGAGGGTCAATATTTCTCTGCAAGAGGTGATGTAAGTGGCTGGCGAGCTGTTGACTCAAAGAGGAATTACTAATTTCTTAACAGCTTGTCAACAAATCTGTTTACACTTCAGCAACCAATGGATTTCTCGAGCTCTTCAAATATAAACTGAGAGCCTGTTTGTTTTACAGGGGCACTGTAAGGTTAAAAATGATCAGCCGCTTTCAGCCCGGGGTTATGTCAGTGCATACACTCACAGGGCGTTCGTGTGGCTAAGGGCACACTGCTGGTCAGTATAGTGAAACAGTGCCCAAGGAAGGGGCACTGGCATGCGATATGCATACCCTCCTCTGGCTCCTTTGGTGGTGAGCCCTGGACACAACTCCCAGCCCTATGCCTGATCTCCGCCATCTTTCTAATAGTGTGTTGGGATATTTGTTTGCATTTAAAGCAGGAAATCCAGGGCTCCTACTGGAATTCCTGAGGAAAGGGTTGTTATCCCTCCTATTGGTTCATTTAAAAATGATTTTACTATTTATCCCATTAACTTTATAACTAACTTTGTCTATCTATGTAGGGATGGGTACAGCTGAGGGGCATAGTAGAATGGGCTACACAGCTGCTTATCTTATGGTTGCTGGTTCAAATCCAGCCCCACTAGGTAGAAAGCTGTTAGTGTGTGGTGGCCTGGGAGAAATGGGCAGGTGGCCATTTTAGTCTGATTCCATGTGTACAGGTATTCAGACTGTGCGCACACAATCCAAATCAGGCCTGTCCCTCTTCACTAGCACTTCTATTCGTTATTTTCGTGTCCCCTCAGAGATACCAAGAAATGTCTTGGTGGAAATGCATCCACTCCATTCCTCCTTGCCCGGACTCGCTCTTGATGGCTGTCTTTCTGGTTGCAAGGCAGGGTAGAATTGCACAAAGGCTGGCCGCGTTAGATGGCTTTTGCACTGCAAAATGCCGTGCATGCCTTTAAGCATTTACACTGCTTCGAAGCAACAGCGACCCAGCTCTGGTCAGCCTCTTCTCTTGCCTAATACATTCTGCAGTGCACTTCCTAACGTTAGCACGGAAATCATGTACAGAAAAGGTTTGCCCTCGGTGTGTGTTTGTTCTTTTTGTTACACTATAAACGTGGGTTGATTAAAGTCCTCTAGGGTAAGCTAGTTTGTAGCGCTGCAAAACTTGAGTAAAATAAAAAATCTGCTCCAGTCTAACACCACCAAATAAATAAAAATGTTTGCAATGCTCTGACATGCCCTCAGAGTCTAAAGAGAAAAGGTTCCTAACCCAGCCAGGCTCTAGGGGCAGTATTCATTTTAATAATGATTTTTTGCACATATGACTGTTGTTCTGCTGGCAGCCAATCTAGATTAAACCTTTTAAATGTTGATGAACATTTTTGTCAATTTCAATGACTAATTGCAAAAATCAAAATGTTTGCAAAATATCTGCCCCGCCACCTTCAACACACACCCAGTGCGTCTGTGAAAGCCCTTTATTCATCCCTGCATTTGGCATTTACCAAGCAAACTAGGGAACGTGGCATGCAGATACCGGTTTGAATGCACAAAAGTCTTGGTGAAAGGCATGCAGCTGACAGTTCTGGGGCCTGAAATCCTAGTTTAGCTCCAGAACAAATACAGCAAAGGCAGTAGCAGGTGGATTCTCCATCACTGACCAGTTTTAAATCAAGATGGGATGTTTTTCTAAAGGATCTGTGCTAGGAATTACTGTGACAATGTTCTATGGCCTGTGCGCCACAGGAGGCCAGACCCTGAGTGCCATGGTCCCTTCTGGTCTTGGAATCTCTGAATCTATAAGGGTATGTCTGCACTGCAAAAAATCCCACCTGCCGAAGCAAGACTCAGAGCCTGGGGCTACAGACTCGGGGTCACACTAAAAATTGGACTGTTGACGTTCCCAGTCGGGCTGGCGCCCGGGCTCTGGAACCTGGCGAGGGGGTTCTCAGAACTCAAGCAGGAACGTCTACACTGGTATTTTTAGCGCCGTAACACAAAACTGAGTCGGTAGACCCAGTCTCTGAGACTTACCGCCCTAGGGTTTGGTTTTTATTTGCAATGTAGACATACCCTGAGGCCCCGGCTGAGATGAGATGAGCCCCTTGTGCAAGGCGCTGCAAAACACACAGACCGTCCTCCTGCAGGAGCTTGCAGTCTAACCAGACAAGATGGATCGAGTTGGGAGAAAAGAAGCAGCGTCCCCATTTTGCAGATGGGGGACCTGTGGCAGAGAAGCACTCGGTAACTCTCCAAGGTCACACAGGGTATCTGTGGAAGAGCTGGGAAACAAAGCCAGATCTCCTGGATCCCTGTCCAGTGCCTTATCCACAAGCCCATCCTTCCTCTCTCGTCTCCAAGAACAAGCTTCACTGCTAATGTTCCTGAGTCCTGACCTGGTGCCTCTGCCCTGCTGGAATGCTGCGCCCCAGCAGCTCCCATTGACTCCATTGGGCGTCACGGCAGGATCAGGACCGTAGTAATTTGGACCCAGAACAATTTCTGGTCCACCTTTCCCTAGAGTTCATCCTCAGCTCAGTGAGTTCCAGCTTTATCCCCCACCGGCTGGACTGGATCTGTGCTGTTACCTCCTTTAAGCTGTACTTGTCTGCCTTGAAATAATCCAATTCACATTTAGCTCAGTTCCATTCAAAATAACCTGCAGCTGCAATTTTTAAGGGTGGTTTTTAACCGAACTCCCTTCATCCCAGGGTGTGTGGGATTTCCCCCTGACGTTTCAAGAGCAGATGGGCAGTGGGAAATTCCTGCAAGTCCCCCAGTGTACAGTTGTTCGGTGGAGTCTTGAAACTTGTATTGTGCACTACCAGTGCATCAGATGTGACTTTGCATCTGTATTTGCGCAGCAGAAAACTTTTTAGCTTTCCTATATATCAATAACTGGCACAAGCTGTATAGTATTATACATGATAGTTATGGCATTCTACAAATCTTTGAACCCTTAGCATCTTCACGGTGGTCCTGTGCTGTGCGCAATGGCCACTCAGAGCTTCACATCAAGAGCCGCCAAAGCAGAGCAAAAGCAGACTCTCCACTAACTTCTAGCAGTGCAGGGACTAAGAGACACAGCAGAGCAGTACTTATTCCATTCTAGTTGTATATTGTGTGAGTACCTTAGAAATAATTGTATTGCTGAAATTTGTTTTATACTGTAAAACATGTTTAAATGTTCAAATATTTATTTGTTCCTTTGTTTTTCTTAATAGAAGCGCTCTCTTTAAGAACAGGGAGGGGCGCTTCATTGAAATTTTTCAAGAGCAATCTGAGATTGATTCTTGCCTTTGTTTCCGGAATATGGGGAGGCTGCTTGTGTGAATTTTGAGCTTTTGGAACTTACAGTTAGGAAATAATTTCTCATTCAAGATAGCAAGCCTCATTCCTGAAGCTGTATCAGTTACCATGTGCTGTAGAAGAGAGTTGTAGTTAAGGTTGTCTGAGCTTTTCCATTCCAAGTCCCCATCTCCAGTCATTCATAACTTTTTGAAACTTTCAGCTACTCGGCTGAAATTTCCCATGTTTGGTCTCTGCACTAACATGAATTTTCTTGGGAAGTTTGGGCCTCCGATGCTTAGCCATTTTAGACTAAAGGAATGGAGGTGGATAAATGCAGAACTCTTGCTACTACTCTTTTTAAACAATCTTAGCACTGCAGAAGCTGTGGATATAAACCTACATTTTACATAGGAAATGGTCTTCACTTCAGGCAAATGGCTTTCAGTGTTGCAGTGAAAATTGGTTTTGATCCAGTAGAGAGCTATAACCCTTTGAAAACTCTCCCCATGTACAGTGTGAGTAGCTGGAATCCTTGTCTTAGGCCTTGTCGCTGATCGAAGGTAGGTTCTGGGAGCCTTTTCATTGACTTCAAAGAGTTTTGGATCAAACTCTACGTACCCATGGAATGAGGCAGGACTTCCAGCCTCGTTCCCTGTGCACCTTGCCTTATTCTTGACGCCCTTTGCACATTTCTTGCCCAATGGAGAAGCTCCTATTTCTTTAATGGGCCAAATGGAATCCTGGCCCCATTCAAGTCAATGGATGTTTTACCATCGTCCAAGATTTCACTGCAGATCTGGGCAGCTCCAAGCACTGAGGTGCTCAGCGTCTGCATCATAGTTTTGGTCTTGAGGCTCATGCCTACTTCAGGGGGAGAGTTCGAATATTCGTCTTTCTTCCTGCCATCTGTCATCGGAGCCCTGGTTGCTATAATCATTTTTGGCGGGTTTCTGAGAGTGTCCGTGTTCGTGCGGGTTAAATCTCCAGTGAATTATTTGCCGAGCAAATAAAATCCCCGGGTCTATTGATTATCTCTTCTGAGGCATTTGATCTATTTCTTTACAGCCAGCTCATGCCCTCTGGTCCATAGGTGTGCGGTTCTCCCCAAGGCCCACTGGAGCTGTGTGTGCTTATCTGCAGAGGTTTTCTAATAGCTAACCCCCGAAGCACTGTATGAGATACAGCCAATGCCCTTGTGGCATATAAATCAGAACACCCTGCACAAATAGATATGTAGATTATTGACCAGTCCCCGCATTCCATACCCAGAGTCTGGGTCAGGCCCTCTTCTTCGGGCTTCGGTTTTATTTCTTCCACATCAAACAACTACAGCACATCAGACCTCCCTTCCCCTAACCCAGGGTCTTCTGCCAGGATCTGTCTGTTCCCTACAGGTTTCCATTCTAGAGGCCGCTTGCTTCAGGTCCTACTCTGCTCCAGGTCCTCCTACAGGAACCAACTTGCTCCTGGCAGCTGCCGCCTGGCTTTTATGATCACCTGATCCCTAGGTGATCAGTCTCAGCGGGGAGATAGCTGATCTGTTACAGGTGAGGCCGGTCCTAGATCCTCTCGAAGGACCAGACACCCCTGTGGCAAGATATCTCGACTGTGACGGTCCAGAGGTGTTTGCCCATCCTGCCTTTTGCCCAGCCCAGGAGCTGTATTGGTGAGACCAGCGGGAAGTAACACAAGCTGACCCACTGCATCATTCAACCCCCAAACGCTTTTAGCTTTGGCCTTTGTGAGAAAGATGAGTCCGTTTCATCTGGTGCGGACCCCCCACCCCAACACTTCTCCCCAGTGTAAATGCAGGGAGGATAGGATCAAACAAAAGAGGCACATTCCCAGCCTCTCTTCCCACCCCCAACGCCCCCCTCCACTGGGGAGACATTCGGAAAATTCGCAAGTTCAACAAACATATGAAATATTCATGAAAACTTGTGCAAAACTGCCATACCATCTCTTTAGCCATATCCCTGTCGGAGTTTAGGATTCAAGTGCTCAGATGTGACGGGGCCGAGGGCCAGATTAACAACTGAAGAGATTTCCCCATCTCTGTTTTTTGCTGAGGGCGGGCATGTGAAATGGGAGCGATGTTTTCCCCCAGAGAAAATGTGATTTTTGTTCCTAGCACAGCATTTTTTCCCGTGTGCCTTGAAGCCTTAAGGTCACTGCACCCAGCATGCGCCAGCTTCCAAGACCACAACCCCAGAGCACCCCTTGATTGAGTCTGGAAAATCCTTTCCAGATAAGAGAGGAGCAATCCTGATAGAGTTGCTGAAGACATCCCACCTGCCCCAACAACGCTTCTTCCTGGCACAGGTCCTCTGTCCATTTCCATCTCCAGTCATTAGCGTTTTCAGAGATGTCTGTGCATCTTCTTCTAGGGTTGATCGACTCCCAAACTGCAAAGCTTTCCAGAGCCATCTGAAGCAGTCCAGTAATGTCCCACGACCCCTGTGCAGAGCACAGGGCACTTTCAAATGACTAGAGCACTTCACATTTTTGTATAATCTCCTTAATGTGGGGGCACTTGGGAGATCTCAGATTGCAGGAGTTCAGGGTAATTTTAACTTGCTGGAGCACTTCAAGTTTCCACAGATCTGATTGTGGCACTTAAGCGAGGTCTGAAGCCTGCCAAGCCGAAGGCTGGATGTGAACGGAGCTGGAGAGTGTCTCGTTTGGCTTCCCAGTGGAATAGGTGTTCACAGCACAAAATCTGCCACCACACTTGGCACAGATCGGCCACCTCATGGGCAGGCCCAGCAGAGGAGTCGAGGATTGAACCAGCCATGGAGGCTGAGCTCCCCTGACATCCCGATAGGAGTGGGTCAGAGTTTGAGGCTTGTTATGGGGCAGCGATGTGGGATGTAGCTGTTTGCGGGACAGCTATGATTTCATTATCCTGGGCTGCCACTCAGTTACCTCTTAGCAGCACTATGTGGACACGTGGTTTTAAGATGAGCTGCATGTCACTTAATATTGTTTTGGGAAAACTGACAATGTTAATATACCACAAACCTGCCGTGTGTGTGCGTGTGTGTACGTATGTACACACACACACACACCCCTACCTCGATATGGAATTGGAGGAGGCCAAATCACTGTGTAGACCTCTGCACACTCTGGTTTCTGCAAGTGTTTGGGGTCTGCACGGTGATTTGGCCACCAATCCTAAGCAACATGAAATGTGGACTTTTTTCATCCCAAAAGAGCAGCTAACCGTCTGTAAGTGGGTGGGCTCATTCCCCAGCCATGCACCCAGAACACTCTCCAGCCACGGGATTCCAGCCCCTTTGTCTTCACGGCTTCAGTCTTATTTCTTCAAAATAACACAAGTTCAGCCTATCAATCATGTGCCTTGCAGCCTGACCCAGGGTCTTCTTCAGGGGCTGGCCTACCCTCCACAGGCTGTCTGCCTGGTGTCAACCCGAGCCCCTCTGCTCTGATCTCCTCCATAGCCCGCTCCTTGCAGAATTACACTCCGCAGGCCTTCAGCTGAACGGGGCGCTTTCCCTTGATCAGGCTGCCTGGCCCAACTGAACTACTTGCTGGTTTTTTATGAGAACCAAGTGAGCTTCAAGCTATGACCTGATCCCTGGCCACCAAGCATCAGCTGGAAGGCAGCTGGTTAGCTACAGATGGGGCTGGGCCTAACTCCCCTTAAAGGGCCAGCCACCCTGTGACACAGACCAGTCATGTCCTAGCCCAGGGGTCGGCAACCTTTCAGAAGTGCTGTGCCAAGTCTTCATTTATTCACTCTGATTTAAGGTTTGGCGTGCCAGTCATACATTTTAACGTTTTTAGAAGGTCTCTTTCTAGAAGTCTATAATCTATAACTAAACTATTGTTGTCTGTAAAGTAAATAAGGTTTTTAAAATGTTTAAGAAGCTTCATTTAAAATGAAATTAAAATGCAGAGCCCCCCGGACCGGTGGCCAGGACCCGGGCAGTGTGAGTGCCCCTGAAAATCAGCTAGCGTGCCTCATAGGTTGCCTACCCCCGTCCTAGAGTAACTGTCTGGGGCCACAGTTCAGGAAAGCATCCCTATGTAGGAGGACACGCAAGTCCCATTGGAACTGAAGCACGTGAGTAAGCGCTTTCCTGAATCGGGGCCTAAATGGGCTCCAGAGAACTGGCATGCTGTGTCCAGGTTTGGAGCCCAGGGACTGGACCTAGTTGAATGACCCTGGGTCTAGATACCGCTGCTCCTCTTTGCTCTGGCTCCTACTTCAGTTTAGGGTCTCTCTCAGCTGCAACAGCAGGAGAGGGACTGGCGCTGGCCCTACTGCCGCGGAAAGCGGGTGGGTGGGATGGGCAGTGCCCCAGCAGTCCCTCCCAAGAGACCCGTGTGTGTCAGAGAGCTGTTAATCCTGGTGCTGCCCCCGAAGGCACCAGATGGAAGGTGGGCCGGCCAGCCACCCCCTAGCAAATCCAGATACTGGGAGCAACTAACCACCTCCTGAAGGTATCTAAAGGGGATGGGTAATATCGACTGTTGCCCTTTTGCTCTCACAGCTGCCCTAAAATATATGGGGAGGGAGATGCAAGGGGTGTTTGTGAAGGAGCCGGGGGTTCTTTGGAGGTGGATGGTCCTTGCTTTCATCTCCAAGGACCAGGAAGAAAAACACCAGCTGGGTATGTTTTCTCCGGTCTCTGTCCCTGCACCGAAGGGATGGTGAGGACTGGATAGGGCCTTCACTTCCCTCTCCTGGGGAAGGAGTGGGGCGGGTCTTTCTTGCCTTCCAGCAGCCTTGAGGAGGGCGTGTACCCAGTGGTCCAGGCGTTTTCCTGGCAGCAAGCTGGATTCGGGGAACGCCTGAGCAGCATGAATACGGGCCAGGATGGCTGAAAATGGCAGATATTCAGGAAATGAATCATTTCTGTGGCCCATCCCTGAAAAATAATGCGGTTCAGTGTGCACAGTATGTACTGTTTGCCCAGAGATTAGCCTCCTGTGTGTGTGAATTCTGGCACGGGAAGGTGCAATCTCATTAGGAAGCCTGAAGTCCAGGAGGTTTCACAAGTGATATGCTGCACCCATGACCTGTGGGCATTCCCACCATGCAGAGAAATGCTGCCTGAACACTGCCTTTTTTGATACCTCTATCAAGGTTGACACAAGAGAAGGAGCTGCAGCGGACCCGCCTAAGATGATCTAATTTAATTAATTAGAGCTGAACTGGATCATTATTTAATGAGATCTAAGACTAATTAATCTTCAGAGCCATGGTGCAAAAGGCACTTTGCTGCTTTTAAAAAGATAATTAAGCGAGGCGTTTACCCAGCGCGCCTCCGCCTTTGGAGAGGAGATTTTCTTTCTTATCTCTGACTTGTTTTTTCAAAGTGCTTTGGAATGAGGAGTTAATTGTCTTGTTGCTGTTTGTGTCTGGTGTAATTGTCTCCCTTTGAAAATGCAGTCTCTGTCCAAGAACTAAAGGTTGGTCTACAGGGGGAAATCAACCGGAAAAGCGATTGCATAATAAACTGTTCCAGAATAGCTCCCATGTGTGTACACTATTCCAGAATAAAAGTTGTTTTCTTCCAGAATAAGTAGTCTGCTTTCGAAGTGCACAAATTATTCTGGAATAAATCACCTTTGTTCCAGAATAGTGTGTCCACATGGGAGTTACTCTGCAACAGCTATTCTGGTCAATCACTCTGTGTACACATGCCTTTAGCCTCATCTTGCTCTATAAGAACAGCAGCATGTTCCCCGTAGTATTTAGTAGTTTGCCTCTGTATTAAAGATTTCTAAATATTATACTATCAGAGGGGTAGCCGTGTTAGTCTGTATTCACAAAAACAACAAGGACTCCGGTGGCACCTTAAAGACTAACAAATTTATTTGGACATAAGCTTTCGTGGGTAAAAAACCCACTTCTTCGGATGCAACTAAATATTATAGTGATCCTGTGTGTGTACCACTGCCCTCCACTGGACAGAATGAGAACTGACCAACTGCGTGTCTCCTGCTTTGTACTGCGGAGCGCTAATGAAGACTCTCCTCCACATCTGTTGATACAGGCCGGTGGATTTGGAACAAGAGGACCTGAGTTCTGTTCCCTGTTCGGCCCAAGTGGCCATGGCGTGTAGCTTAATGTTAAATAGTGCACCATTCGATAGGTATGAAATTGTTACAGTGGGTACAGTTTTCAAAGTGACTACGTGACTTAGGCACCTACATCCCATTGACTTTCATCGGGACTGAGGTGCGCTTGAAAACGTTCCCCAATAACTACGAATCCGCAAACACTGTGCAGTAGCGCGGCAGAGTTCTTGTGGACGTTTGGTTCCAGTGTGTCGTTTTCAGCATCGTTGGAAGGCGCTGTGATGTGCGCTGGCTTGGGGCTATTAAAAAGGTAACCTTTGGGGAAAAGGTTTAAAGTGGTTCTGTCTTTAAAATAACCCTCTTCTCTGTTGTTAAACGGAAAGGGTTGGGGTTGCGTTCTGACTCTCAGCTTGTGCAGTTCACGCATAACTGAGTTGGGAACGTTTTCTGTGCAATCCAGGGGTGCAAGAAACGTGGCATGAAGTGAGAGAGGGGACTGAGGAAGGGGGACAGTTCACCGGTTGGTCACACACGAGCTTGCAATTTCACAGTTTGCCTGTATGGGGGCAGGAGGGGAAAGAACTGGGGAACTGTTAAGCAGGGATTTGAAACAAGGTGGGCGTAGCAGTTTCCTGAACCAGCTTCAGGGAATGACGTGTCGGGTGGTCTCTGAGACGCAGACTGGAATTGGCTGTATCCGTCATTCCTGTGGAAGTCTGTTGCCCGGCAGTCACAGGGCGGTGGTAGGTGTGCACAGGATTACACTCTTCCAGGGCAGCGAAGGCAGCCCGGGAGAGTCACTGAGGCATTCAAAGCCCAATTCTGGATGCTAGTGGGCATCTGGCGTATGGAGGTGCTCGAGGGAGCAGAGGGATTCCCTTATCGGCAGTTGCTGCCACGTCTCAGCATTCCCAGGAGCTCAGCCCCTCTGCCCAGAGCCCGGATCTTCTGCTTATTGCCTCCTGTCAGCAGAGCTGGCTTTACTGGCCCATCCAAGTCTTATCATACGGACTGTAATCTGCAACTTCAGACCATGGCAGATGGGGCTTGGGGCTCATGGTAAAGGAGCCCTCTCTGCGGCTAATGGAAGAGGACTACAGACTCCTGCTTTCACCCCTCAATGACTTTCACTTTCTCCCTTCTCGGTTGGGACCTTCTTCAACAGGTCCCTGTGATACCGGACTCTGGCTTCTCTCACTGCATTCTCCTTCTGCTGGGGAGGCTCCATTCAGGATGCATATTTACAAACGGTGATGGGAGTCAGAGCTTTCAAGGGCAGAGGGAACCATCAATTCACCATAAATGGGGAATCATTGTCGAGTGGGTTTGTTTCCAGTGGGGTCCTGCAGGGATCGGTTCTTGGCCCTACGCTATTTAACATTTTTATCACTGAAGCAGAGAGATCTAAATCACTTGGTTAAACTGAGCACAAGCAAACAAAGCTTTTTAACATGGCCAAATGTAAATGTATGTATCTAGGAACAAAGGTCGTTCTTATAGGATGGGAACTATCCTGGGAAGCAGTGACTCTGAAAAAGATTTGGGGGTCGTGGTGCATAATCAGCTGAACATGAGCTCCCAGGGTGATGCTGTAGCCAAAAGAGTTAATGTGATCCCAGGGTGCATAAACAGGGGACTTTCAAATAGGAGCAGAGAGGTTATTTTACCTCTGTGTTTGGCACTGATGTGACTGCTGTTGGAATCCGGTGTCCAGTTCTGGTGCCCAGAATTCAGGAAGGACGTTGATAAATTGCAGAGGGTTCAGAGAAGAACCACAAGAATGATTAAAGGATTAGAAGCCCTGCCATATAGTGATAGACTGAACGAGCTCCATCTATTTAGCTTAACAAAGGGAAGGTTAAGGGGTGAATTAATTACAGTCTATGCATATTTCAGAGGGGAACAAATATTTAATAATGGCTTCTTCAATCTAGCAGAGAAAGCTCTAATATGAGCCAATGGCTGGAAATTGAAACTAGACCAGTTCAGACTGAAATGAGGTGTAACGTTTTTACCTGTGAGAGTAATTAACCACTGGAACAATTTACCCAGGGTCGCAGTGGATTCTCCATCACTGGCAATTTGTAAATCAAGATGGGATGTTTTACTTAAAAGCTCGTCTCTAGGAATAATGCTGGGGAAGATCTCTGCATTGTGTTCTACAGGAGGTCAGACTAGAGCAGGGGTAGTCCATAGGCAGACAGGAGGTCAGATTAGACTAGTCTGACCTTCTGTGTGACACAGGCCATAGGATTCTGCCCAGTTACCCCTGCATTGAGCCCAATAATTTGTGTGGCTAAAGCATCTCTGTGGGGCTATGTCTCCATGGCCCTGCAGTTTGGACTACGGGGGTGTGAACAGCAGTGTGCTCCAAAGGGCGGCACTGTAATTCCTCCATGTGGACACAAGCTAAAAGGTACCTAGTTCATGTTAACGTCGTCCTCTTTAAACAGGATGAAGGTAACCTGAACTAGGTACCTTTTTAGTTCACACCCGCCATGTCCCCCTGGGGGAGTTAGTGTGCTCTGCAACACACACACACACACACACACACACACACACACACACACACACACACTCTCCCTCTCCCCAAACTGTGAGGCCCTGTAGGAAAGCCCCAAGAAAGGCTCCAGCCTGGATCTGAAGGCTTCTGGAGAAGGAGAATTCACCGCTTCCCTGGGGAGTTTGTTCCAATGGTTAATCCCCCTCACTGTTTAAAACATGGGCATTATTGCTAATTTTAATTTGTCTGGCTTTAATTTACAACTATTAGATAGCATGTCCGCCTCTGCTAGACTAACGATCCCTTTCGTGTCCATGGTCCCTCCCCAGGAAGGTCCTTGTACGCTGTAATCGGCTGAGAGGGTGTGCTGTTTGGAACCAGGGCAGGATTCTGCTCGTTATGGTCATTATCTTATAGATTCGATCTTCGTGGTGAGGGATCCGACGGCTGGCCCGAAATGGCAGGAATCTTGCCAAACCTGCTATTATGGCGAGATTTCTGCCGTCCCTGGCAGATGGTGTGAGAGGGAGAGGCAGGGGCTGGAGGGATGGCAGCTTCTGAACCTAAAATCTTGACTCAACCCTGGGTGGATCCAAAACTGGGAAGATGAGCCCAGATTGGGAGGTTTTGCCCTGCACACCTTCTCCTGAGCGAGTATGGGAGGAGGGTTGGCTTTTGGCCCATCTGTATCTACAACGCTTTCCTTAGTAGGGGTTCCTCAGATCAGCACAATGGGACAGCTCAGAAAAACTGATATTTAAGAGTACAAAACAAATCGTGCCCTCCCTGCCTACCCCCACCCACCCTGATCTAGCTGAGAGCTTATCCCCTGTCTCTTCTCCGAAATGTTGACACTTCAAAAGCACATGCTTGTCCCTAGATACTGCCAGCCTGCAATGCTCTACCTCCTGCAGTAGGCAAATGAAAGGGGCTGTTATTGGGCAGTAATTGGACAAGATCCTGAATCAGGAGGTGTATCTAGAGTTGGCGTTAATCTTTCTTTCGCCTTTCGCTTCTGGGGTCTGTTTTACAGTCACGAATTAAGATCTGCTTAAAAGCCATCATTTTCCTGCCCCATGCTAACGCTGATCGGTTTGTTTCTTAGGAGCAACAAAGCGTGGCAAGGCATGTGGCTGCAATGGGAGAAATTCACTTCTAGGTGTGCAAGACCATCCAAGTGCTTAAGTGTACAGTTGGGAGAAAAAGGTATCACTCCCTACCCCCTACTCCTGTTAAGCTTCTGTTTGTAGACTTAATGCATGTTACGTGACATGGCCTCATTCGCCTGTATGCTGTGGCCCTAGTATATCGGCAAATTCTGATAGGCACTGGAATATTATTATGCTATTCCCCTTTTTTCGCCTGAGCAATTTGGGGTCTAGTGGGTTGGTTGTTAGGAGGAGAAATTGATGTCACAGGCAGGTGTTTCTTTATGTAACTCTGTTTATTTACAAAGAATGTACAAAGTCCTGAGACGAGAGAAATCCAACAAGAGGCGATAGCTTCTTGGCTCCCAGTCCCAAGCCTCTTTCAGCCAGCACGGTGCCCAAAAAGCATGTTCTCTAGGCTTTTTTCCAGGGTCACGCTGCCAGTGTTTGTTCTGGCTGTCTCCTTGGCTTTCTTTGCTCCTTCTGTGTCTCTCTGCCACTTCTCTCACACAAACCGCTCCTCCAACCAATGTGTTTTGCCAGGAGTTCCGTTCGGCCGCATGGTTCAGCTTTTACTCGGGCCTTGCTGGGTGCTTGTGTTTTGGATGGCGGTGCCTATTGTCTCAGCTGTCAGGATCCAGAAAGAGGCTTAATTGTTTCTTGCATTTATCCTAAATGAAGTCTAGTGGCTACGCCCACCAGTTTCAATGTGGTTTCATCCAAGCCCCTAGCATAACAATGCATATCTAGATTGGGACCTTACAGTGCTAGGTGCTGTACAAACACATTGTAAGGGACGATCCCTGCCCTGAAGAGTTCATAATCTAAATAGACAAGGCAGACAAAAGGTGGGAGAAAGAAAGGATTGTTCTCTCCATCTGACAAATGAGGAACAGAAAGATGAAGTAGTTTGCCCAACGTCACACACAATCTGTGGAAGAGATGAGAATTGAAGCCAGATCTCCTGAGTCCCAGCCCAGTGCTTTAACCCCGATCGCTAGGGTTGGTCAGGTAATTTAAAACAACAGTGAGTAATTTATTTAGTGACTGAGGAGGAGGGGAAAAACTCAGGTGAATAGACTTTGATGGAAATATTATTTAAACCAGTTCAAGGGATTCCACTAAAAACATTGTCTCCTGGCCTGATCCTGAAAAAAGTTGAGCACCTCCTAGACTATGCAGAAACTTCTGAGCTCAGCACTTCATGGGGTGAGGCCATGTGCGACGATCTCAAACAGAAATGCCAAGTGTGTGTCTATAGAAACTAGTAATAGACCTTGTTCAAATTCCTCCTCCATTAATCTTCAGATTTATCTAGCGGCATAACATGACTTGAGGTCACCAGTGTTAAGATCAGCCCAAATCAATATCAATATACATTGTTAATGTATCCGGAGCACGGTGCAGCTGTCCTTGCTATGTAGGGAGCATAATTTAATCTCCCCGTGCAGTATGTATTGAATTTATTACTTGGTGGCGTTCAGTGAATGCAGAGTAGTGGGTGGGGAAGATCTGGCTTTTGATTGTGAATTTGTACTACATGCATGAGTAAAGGCACACGTCTGGTGTGCTGACTCCAAGCAAATGGTCTCAGTTCAATCTGTAATCTTATGGCCCTCCTTCTGGTTTTCTTCTGTCGAGGCACTTATATTATTGATCTGATTGGATGCTGAGATTGGTTTGGTGGGAAAAGAGAGAGATCTGAGAAACCACGAGGAATGGAGATTCAATTCAAGTGATCTTATTCAAAATAATTAGCATTTAAGTTTATCTTTTCAAAGATGCCACACTGAATTCTAGACTCTGCCTGCGCAGGTCCCTGATCTGCCTTCCCCACAGGCAACCGATTGCAGAGTGTCCGTGTCAACCTCCCCGCGCCTGGGAAGAGACTGCCTGCAGTGCTGATTCTGTGCTGGGAGCAGTGCTCATTTCCCAATACTCTCTTCCCGGATTGATACCACCCAGGGCAGATTCAGGGACGGAAAAGATCTGACTATATCCTGTGGTCTGGACTAGACAGGGGCATGAGTCCAAGCCCTAGGGGCGAAACCCTGGCCTTATCGAAGTCAATGGGAGCTGACGATAGTTTCACCTCCAGATGGTGTCTTGTTAGACTGCTGGGTTTTGTGGCATTTGAAATCCAGCTCTCGATCCACAGTTTGCATCCCAAGCTCCCCTCGGATGCAGGTGCCATCTCTCAGGGTGAGCTGGGGGCCAATCTTTATTCTCAGTTTAGAGCAGCGACCACACTGCGCTAAATGTTCAATGTAAAGACCCAAGGAAAAACAAAACCAGGCGGAAGCGTAAGGTTGCAAGTGCCACGTACGTTTGCAGAGACACCGACTGCCCTGCTTCACCCAAGGCAGTGGGAATTTGGCCGGTGGGATGTGGATTTTTCAAATGCACTCGACTTTGGTCTAACTCTGCTGCGTTGAAATCAATGGGAGGGGTTTTACCATTGATTTCAAAGTGGTTAAAGTTGGGCCAACACTGGGCGAGTGGTTTTACAAATCCCACCTTTAAATAGAATGTCGTCCTCTGTTCTTCTCTCTGAGATTATCCAGGGGAGAGTTGGGGGTAACTGTTCCCCTGCCCCAAGGGGTTCAGATCATCACCCCCTCCTGCTCAATGTAATAGCTGAGGCCACTAGAAGAGTTAGTGAGAAAACACAGGCGGCAACGTATTCAGTGTGCTGCTAACGCTCTGCACTACTCCCGAGCATAACCTGCCTGGATCTGCAATTTACCTGCTCACAACTCAACCACTCGCAAACCCGCCTCTGGATTCCCCTGAACCTGGACAGTTATAGTTGCAAGTGGAAAACACACGAGACCTGATGGTTTTGGTCCCCATCTAAGCGTGGTATAGTGGTGCTAGCTGAGTTTTGCTTCGAGGTTTTTTTATTCATTTGAACAATGCACTCAAAGTAAAACATGAGGCGTGAACCACAAATGAACTGATGCCCAAAGAAGAGCTCACACAGCACTGTGACCTGAAACCACTGGCTTCCATCTCGCTCCGCTGGGCATGGTGCTAGAACTGGGTGATATTAGAGATTTATGAAGCTGTTTCAGGTGACTTTGACCCTCTTGCTTTTCTCTTGTCTGCCAAATTCCGTAAAATGGTTATTTTTCTCCAGTCGAAATAATGTAAAAATTCAAATGTCAACTTTAAAATTTCAAAATCCCTGTTTTTGTCGCTTAAAATGGGCCCGTTTTCAGTTCGGAGCAAATTGTGATATCTTTGCTCATGCTCAGTGGCGCCTCTTAGTGCATGTGTGATGCCACTTCACGGGAACCAGGTGGAGTAAAGTACTATTCACTGTGGGTAAAGGGTCTGGAATCTGGACCGCAGGTAGGTGGTAGGGGTGTGTGTGTGTGTGTGTGTGTGTGTGTGTGTGTGTGTGTGGCCTATTGCTGCCATTTCCAAAGAAGGGGAAATACAGAGTCCCTGAGTTAAACAACTCTCATATTCAGTCCTGTTTGCCTTAAAAATAACAATGTAGGAAATGTACTGCTGGGGGAACAAGCAGTTTCCCTCTGGACTTGCACTTAAAATGGGAGGCCAAAGGATCCCAAGGGAAGCCAGCGAGTACTGAAATCTCTCAGATCTTTTTAACGGTTGGCATTGTGAAATATTGTTATGCATCTATAATTAGGATGTGTAACAGATGGCTAACGCTTAGTTATAATTAACGTCTAATGCACAGGAAAATAACCCAATGCAGCCAGTGATTCACCAGCGCCGAAAATTTTAATTCCTTCTTTGCTGGGCTTAAGCTTCGCTTGCAGAAAACTGGGACTGCAGGGGAATTCTGTTGCATCACTAATTTCACAGGGACCCTACTCTGTATTAAAAGTTGTGTGTCCAAATGCTTCATTATTATGTATTAAATTATATTGTGCTGTATCACCTGCTTTAGTAGCTTGAAATCCTGTATTAAAGGGGTGCACACGTTGCTTTAGTAGCACACCAGCAACGTGTTACAAGCTGCTGTAGAACAGACGCAGTCCTGCTCTTCAGAACTGATTACTAATGCTTTAGGAGAAATGATTTAAGAAGAGACTTTAATGAGGTGCTTGTAGCATTCAGGTGGGGAAACATTTTATTTATAAAACTATTCTAAGTATTTATTATAGGTAGTAATCGCTTAACACAGCCGTCATCCCTGAGCCGTTAGCATCCCCATGCCATTAGGCTCCAAAGGTTTCCAGTTCCTGGAAGTTGGGACACAGTTGCTGTGAGGTGGCACGTGGTGGTGAAGCATGAAGAGAGGTGTTTTGGTGAGACTTCACGAAGCTGCAATGCAATGCAGTGACTGGCATGGAAGTGGTTTTAGGGCCAGTGAAAAAAGCGTGAGAGGCAGGTTCTTCCCCCCCGGCCCCCCAAAAGAATCTGGGAGCATCTCATAGAATCATCTAGTCCCACCCCCTGCTCAAAGCAGGACCAACCCCAACTAAATCATCCCAGCCAGGGCTTTGTCAAGCCGGGCCTTAAAAACCTCTAAGGAAGGAGATTCCACCACCTCCCTAGGTAACCCATCTCGGCAATCCCTGGATGGCTGATACTAGAGAGCCTTGAATTATACTGTGCAAAGAACTTATTAACTTTTTGCTGCCTGTTCCCAAATTATTTACCAAAAAGCCTTTTCTTACCGTTTGGCCAGTTTGAGAGATAGCCGAGATTCTCATGGATTGTTATAGACCACTTCACACCTCCGTAGAGAGATTGTCCTGCGGTCCCCTCCCGTTTGCCATCACTTAATATCCCTCAGTACCGGCATCAACTGCTTTAATGGAAAAGTAAACAGTAGCACGGTCATTCGTGTACATTCAGACTATTTTAGTGTGATTTAGTTGCAGAAAAGAGGCACCAGTACCATGTGTCCAGCCAGAATCTAAGCTGGTTCTTCGAGTGCTTGTCCATATATACTCCACGTTTGGTGCACGCGCACCCTGTGTGATTAATAGCATCCCCCTTTCCAGAGCATGAAGGGCAGAGGGAGGCCATCCGACCTTGTGTCCCTTCTTCCTTCTCCGGGGCTGTGAAATGGAACTGAGCAGTGACCTTGTCACTTTCACACTGGCGATTAAGAGGGATAGTTCTGTGCATAGTCCCCTATCACTGGGGGTTAATAGTTAGCTTGGAATAGCTTTTTATAGTAGCTTTCTATTCTGGGTAGTTCTTTTTCTCTGTCGTTTAGTTACCAGGCTTCACCCCTTATGGCTGAGCAAAAAATTGCCAGGGTTTAAATACTGCGCCTGACGCAAGGTGACTGCCCGTCACCGAGGTGTACATACTTGGTGCTTGTTTGGTTTGGGCGAGGGGTATATCACTGACAAGTGCTCTATTTTTCCTTCTCTAAAAGAACCCCATACGCCGGGGAGGCTCATTTAAAGCTTTACCTGCTGGACCAGTGGATGCAGCCAGCCTCGGGTCCAGGTAAACAAGATCCACCCAGCTCCAAACAGTCCTCCACCAGAATTGCTCCAGTGACTGCGAGTGCTCTGATCACCTCTAGGGCCCCAGCTCATGATAAACGTTGTTGTGATGCTTCCAGTCCTAAACCCTCTTCGTCAGCAGAGAGGGATAGGGTGCCGCACTGCTTTTCTGAAGAGCAGAAGGACAGGTCTTTCTCTGAGGAACCTGGTGAAAGGAAGAGGCATAGATCACCTCCGCTTTCCTCTCACAAGGCCTAAGTTAGGTCCCTCTGGCGCTTGAAAACCTTCCGGTCTCCATACACCAGTCCAGGCCAAGAGCATCCTCCAGTGGTCTCCACTACTACCTCTATGGCACTGCCGGCAGGGTGCTTGGTACAGACCTTGTCAGCACAGTCTTCTGCATACCGAGCATCTCAAAATGATGGCTCATGGTGCAGATGGTCTCGACACCAAGATTCCTGGCACGGGGAAATTTAGCCATGTCTGCCTTCGCTGAGACACCGCTGTTATCCTCTGCAGTAAATGTACTCTCAGCACTACCGATAGCGGATATTTCTTTGGCAACTCACATTGCTTACAGCTCTGATTCCTGGCCATACCGGGCACATCCATCAGGCTAAGAAACGATTCTCCTCAGCATGGGCGGCGGGTATTGAAGGCAGGGGGAGGCTGTGCCTCCCCAAACAGCCTTGCGTGGCCCTGCCCATGTTCTGCCCCCAGGCCCCTTCCCTTCCTGCTTCCCGGGCTGTGCTGCAGGGGGCTTTCCCCCCCCGTGGCCGGGGCCCCAGGCTGGGGGCTAATGGGGGCTGGCCTGCGCTCCAGGGCTGGGGAAGGGAGGCCGCGCCGCCTGGGGGGAGGTGGGGGGGCGGCTGGCTGCCATGCTGGGAGTGGGGGGGATTCTGGGCTCCGGTGGGAGGGGCAGGGCCTCGAGCAGAAGGGGTGGTCCGGGCTGGGGGCTAGCCTCCCTGAGCCCGGGGTTCACCCACTGCCCATGCTCCTCAGGCCACTCTAGACCTAGATCTCCCTCCCCAGCAGGGTCCACCAACAGCCGCTCCAAGGAGCAATTGCTGGTCCTCAACAACTGCAAGTCTCTCATGAAGAAATCCATCCGTCAGCTGGACTTGCTTCCATTTTCTCCCAAAGAAGCTGTGTTTCCGCCTGCTCTGTCACACCCCAATGACTACAGGGCTTTTCAAGACCTCCTTCTTCGGATAGTGGAGACCTTGAGATTCCAAATACAATAGCGCAGGAGAAATCCCATGTGCTAGAGATCTTGTGCAACTCTATCCTGGATAGGCTGGCTCTGCCGGCAGATGAGAGACGGTGAGAACCTGCACAGCTCCTATGGCAGATGCCTGTATCTATTCCTCTGACATCTGAAAGGACGGACTGACGGCACCAGGGGCCGTCTTTGGGATTTGGATACTTTTACACTCATCCCAGAACCGGATCCCTTTTTCTAACCACTGCTCAGGAGAGGATGAAACAGCAAAGCTCTACGGTGACATCGAAAGAAGAGCCCAAATGTCTGGGGTTTTCCCCCAAAGGACAAAGGAAGGGGCTGCTAGCGTCCATCTTAGACTTGCCAATTACCAGGCACTATGATTGTATCAACTGGCATAAGATGTTGGCCATCACAGACAAATTACCACAGGAGTAGAGAGAAATGAAGATCCGCAATCACAGAGGCTCAGCCGTTGGAAATACCTACGTTTTCTAGAAGGAACTTCACATTTCCAGTACAGGGCCCTCCATTTGGGTTATCAATAGCACATCTGATCTGGTGCCACCATTCGAGAGATGGTGCATATGGAGTGCTACCATGCCACCTCTTAGCTGAGAGGCAACTCGATAAGAACTGCCCATTAAAGTCTGCAGAGCCGGGACCCTGGTTAGCTAAAGGGTTTGGGTGTCCCCTGAGAGTTATGGATAATTGAGACTGAACTACATGTGACTTATAAAATATATCTAATTATACCGTTGTGGCAGCAGTCACCAGATGGCCCTGTACGCAAATTCTTTTTCGTGGCATGCGAGCCGTGCCGTCTTTGAGGACATGCTGTACTGTTGCTGTTTTCTGGATGGAGTGACCTAGGGGGAAAATGTTGCAAACAGCAGGAGAGTTGCTCTCTGCTTTCATCTGTCTTACTAGAGTCGGTTCTTGGGGCGGAGTTGCTCCCTGGGAACAGGGCGTTGGTGTACAGGCTGAGATTCCTGCAAGAGGGAATTGTCTGCATGCCACTTGCGATCACCTATGTTCCAGGGCTGTAAATAGACATGATTCTGTGTCACTGATTTCTTCTCCAATAGGAAACCAACCTGCAGGAGCTTGGTATCTGCTCCTGCGGGCACAGGAGGGGAGAGAAGTTTTTTTTTTGAGAAGGGCCAGAGTTGCAAAGTTTGGATCCGGATTTGAACTTCCCCCAGGTCTGAGGGTGTATTGCATCTGGGTTTCTGGCTTGTCCCATTGCAGAAGTAGAATCTAGATCTGAACTTTGCTAAAGTAGGGGGGTGGGGGGTTGATCAGTTCCCAGCCCTAGTAATTTATACTTTGCTTATGTGTGGCCAGATTAGTGCAGGGAGTTGGAGGATGCAGAGAACCACCGTGCACAAGAGCCAGGCACGGTGGTGACTTCAGCCCTCTAGGTTTTCACGCCAAGAGGGAAAAGTTTGTACTGGGACGATAATTAATAGTCCAACCTTAACATGTGCAGTGTTAACTTGGGTGGCAGCAGGTTAATGAGCCTCAGGCCTACACATTCAGTTATGGTTTATAATCACTGAACTCTGCCCTGCATCTCCAATGTTCTGCCTTTAATGTCTACGCTCCTTATTGTCCTGTCTTTTCATGGGCAGTCTTAGAAGCCGGGAAAAGCCTCACAAGCCCAGTACGGGGAGGGTGTCATGGATCTCAGTTGTACTGGCTCATCCCGTTTTGAAAACGTAGGGTCCCTGGGATCCCTTGTGGACACTAAACCGATCTGCTCCAGCCAGCAGAACATTAGTTATAAATATGTATTTATGAAACAAGGAATCTATTGGCGATCGTGCATGTGTGACTTTCTGTAAGCGCTGGTGAAAGGTGCTTTCCCTGGATGCTCAGGTCTCAGCTTATCGACAGAGCAGGTACATCATGGGCAGAGACAGGTGTGTTCCCTGCCAAGGTGTGTCTCACCTCTGACCTGGAATTGCTCCTTGAGGGCCCTGAAAGGATGGTGGAATTACTATCGCCCTTTCTGGCTTTGGTGTCTCATGTGAGGCTCTCAGCAGGTGATGGTTGTGATGGTGATTTTAGGGGTGTGAAGCTCTCTCCACAGAGACTCATCAGCTTGCTTCATCTCGGCTGCTTCTCCAGCAGTTCTGGCCTCAGGGCCACTCCTGCCTTGGAGCACCTTAGAAAGACAAGGCAGGTGAGATAATATCTGTTATTGGACCAGCTTCTGTTGGCGAGAGAGACAAGCGACACGGCTCTGTGTAAGCTCAAAAGTGTCTCTCTCTCACCAACAAAAGCTGGTCCAATAAAAGAGATCCCCTCACCCACCTTCTCTTTCTCTCTCTCTCTCTCATATCCTGGGACCAGCAGGGCTACAACAACACTTCCTACAAGGAACTCCTTGGCAGGCGTCCGGGAGGTCCGTTCCCATTCCCTGACACTGGTCTTTCACTGAAGCCAACTGCGCTCACCTCCTTGCAACCAGGTCTTCCTTAGAGGCCAGAAACGTCCCAGAAACCATTGCACTGACTGCCAGGACGCCTACTATCAAGTGTCACAGGAATGGGGGAAGAGACGCAAAGGATGTTGGGACCAATCAGAGGAGGAGGAGGCTGAGCATGAGGGTGCGTTACAATAAAGAATGCAGGAAAACCCCCAGGTGCTCCCGCCCCAGCTATCCGGCATCCGAAGCTTCTGGGGCTGCTGGTGTTGGGACTGTACCAAGGTGATACAGGGAAGCCGCCTTCCAGGAGAGTATTGCCCCGTGGGGTTGACAGCTCCAACCTGGGCCTGACCCTACTGCGCAGCGATGCTGTATCTATCTGTGGAGTGGTGTCAGCCAGAATGCCAGACATGCAGAATGTCAGCTGGAAAGGGAGGCCGTGCCCTCCACCTACACAACAACTTCCGTTCCTTTGATATACGATACACATGAGCTGCACTCACTGGGGTTGCCACCTGTCCCGCCATGGGTGGGGCCGTCTCGCCTCCAGCACAACAGCCCCTGTTTTTATCCTGGGCCCGTGGGCCCACCAAGGCTCAAAAATGTCCTTAAACAGAGCTGCTGCTGAAAGAAAGGGAATTTCCCTCCACGGAGTGGAATTAATTGCTCCCTGACCTACTACCAGCTGGGGATGCCTGCAGCCACTCCACTGCACCCCCAGAAGCTTTAGAGGGATAGACCCCTCTCTCTTAAGAGCGAGGTCTGCTCTAGGGATCTGAGTAGTGGACCGGGAGCCAGCATCTCATGAGCTCGGCCTCTGACACTGTAACCCTCTGTGACCTTGGTCAAGTCACTTCCCTTTCCTGTGTCTTATTTTCCCCACCTGGAAAATTACGGCAGTGATGCTTCCCTGCCATACGCAGATGGTGTGGGGGTTAATTAGTTAATGGTCATGACATGCTATGTGGAGAGGGACCCAAACCGGAATCCCAAATCCCCAAACTCTGTGAATATTGGGGGGGATCGTGTCTGGATCTGAGCCGCTTTGTTCAGTCCCCTCTCTATGAAATCAGTTTCACACCTGGAAATCCAGAACCTTCACCCCCTCGAGCTGAAGGGATGCCTGGAGATGAACCTCTCTAGCATCATTTACGGTAATTGCTAAGAGGTGCTGTGTGTCTGGCCCCAGGTTAGCAATGGGAGGCTGGCTTGGAGGCTCTCTCTCAGTGATGCTAATGGCGAGATTGCGGCATTCCTCAAGGCATACCCCAGTTTCAAGCCCATGTCATTTTCAGAGAGTTCCTTTAAAGCTGGGGAATATGTCCCCATTATGCTGGTATGTGACCAGAAAAAGGGGATGAAGTTGGGAATGCCTCCAGAACAGGGAGCCTCCCAGCAGCACAGAGCGGGTGGAATGGCTCTGTGCTGGGTCTCCGGCCAGCCCCCAACCTTGGGGTCAGGGAAATGGAGAAGGGGGCTTGGCTTGGCTATTCTCGCTATTTTCAGCGGCAAGAAATGGCCCCAGGGAAGGGAGCCCTTGACCCCCTGCTGACACTGGGGCCTGATGGTGGTAGGAAAATGGGAACTATGTTTTGTGAAAAGTATCAACATTTTGGAGGGGGGGGGATAGTTTTCAGTCCCCCACCCTAGAGCCTCCTTTTCCCCTCGTTCAGTGGCAAAAAGGCAGAGGGAAGACCGCCAAACTCAGAAAAACTGGAAAATATGTCCAGGATTTAATTGGAAAAATAGGAAAACAGGGGTGGGGTAGGAGGGAACCCGCAATTTTCCACATAAGCAGACCCAGCTGTACTGTGGACTTGTCCCCCAAATCTGGAGGGTGGCTTCAAGCCAACCTGCCTTTCCCCTCACCGTGAGCTGCAGTAGGTTCTCCTCAGCCACAGAGAGAGTCTGAGTGAATCAGGGCATAGAACCCAGGCATCCTAATACCCAACGCTCTGTGGTAAGCACTGGAGAATTCAGCCTCCTTCCCTGTCGGATGAAATGCTCCAGAGCTCACTTGAAACACGCTTTTCTTCCAATCCAAACCCTCACGTGCACTTAGACAAAACATCTTAATCTCTGGGCACTAGGGGAGTGTGGAAGGAGGGAGAGCCCGGCAGCTGTCTGTCTCTCCCAGACTCAAAAACAACAATGCTGGAGTGACACCCTGCATTCTAACCCACCTACACACATACCTCCTCCGCATACCCTTATGCCACCTAATTAATGTGAGACTCCAACTGCAAATCCGTCCCGCAGACAGATCTGCAATACCCTGGCTTCCTTCGCGCTTCTCTAAGGCATGTGCACTCTGCCAGCGGGGAAGTATCATCCCATTGCCAGACTGTGTGACAACGGCCTCTGAGATGTTGTGACCAGCTGGGATATCACAGGCTCTTCTACGCTCCAGCGATGCTGCCACTGAGTTTTACCCTCGTCACAATTGCCTCTTTAATTCCAGCCTGCCATGGTGAAATTTACCAGCCGCAAAATGGGCAGCTGCCCCGCATCTGAATTCTTTGCTCCCCAACATGAGTCTTTTTCTCCCCCTCTACCCAACAGATTTTCTTCAAGGAAGGGTAAGTATGTTGGCTGGATGGCATCACTGTGTGAATTCCACAAGCCGAGCCGCTCTGCCTTCAGGAACGAGGCATTAGCTGTCAGAGGAGGGGAAGGCCATGAAGAATCTCACCAGGTGGTCGAGGTACAAATCACTTTGTCCGCAGTGGTGGTCTACACTTCCATCTTCCAGCCAGGACTGGAGTAGAAGCATCCAAAGTGCGTGGGACAAACTGTTCCAGCCCTGTTCTGTAGGCGAAAAGGTTTGGCTAGATTGGAAGAAGCATCCAGATTTTGGCCGTTGATCCAAAATTCACAAAACTCCGAACCTTTGGGAGTCTCCCCAGCTGTAGCCATGAGGGTTCGGAATCATTCACGGGCCAGGCTGTAAGGTGCATGGCCCTTGTTCAAATCCCTAAGGAAAAGTCCCAGAAAGTTTCTAAAAGGGATGCAATCGCTAGTTGCTGTCTTTCAGATGAGATACAGAACCATGTTCCTGGACCCTTTAAGATCTTGTCGCAATAGTGGGACTGTTTTCAGTGTGAATTACAATTTAAGGACTATTTGATGGCATTCCGTCCATGTGGGATGGCCACCATCTTGGCCAACACCAGAAGCATGAGTCTCTACAGCTTCAGCTAAACTGCCAGGCTCTGTAGCTGAGACTGTAACAGACTCTCCTCCTCTGAGCAGGTCTTGTAGACAGCCTTATGTCTGACAGGGACAGAGCCCTTGACTTCAGTCTCTAGAATTAATTACCAGTCCCCTCTTTCTCCCCGAACTCCACATATTGGAGTTTCAAGCTGCCTGGACTTGGCTAGGGCTCAGGGCTGCAAGTTGACGGGATTCACAATTCACAGATGTTAGGAACTATCAGGCTGAGAGTGGGTGGAGACTGTCAAGTTTTAAATAGCTTCCCTGCCACCCTGGCACAGACAGCAAAGAAAATGTTTCCACATGACACACTTCCAACCAAAATTTCCTACAAGGAAAAATTAAAAAGCCCAGTTCTCTGCCTCGGAAGAGGGCTCCTGGCTTTGGCTCATGAGGTTGGCATTTGCGCTGACATCAGCACCTTGCAGGTGCATTGTGGGTAGGTGAGTTGAGGGTCAGCTTCCCCCCCCCCCTTCTGCTTGAAGATGCAATCCTGTTGGTGGATAGATACGTGGACGCTATTTTTTCCTGCTGGAATCCATTTTAATTTAGCTCCTGATTCATATTTCATTCATTCTCCAAAACCACAAAACCGGGATAGGTTTACAGCACGCACTATTTGAGTGAGACACGGAGGGGGTGAAGCAGTGGCAACAGAGCAGGTTGTTTCCCTGGTACGTTTCCTGGTGGTGAAAAATAAAAGCTTGTTTTGTTTTTCTTGATGGGGTTCAACCTGCTTTTTATCTTTTCCCTTATCAAGGTTAATTTCCTCCTGTGGACTTGACTTTGCTGTTGTTTCCAGCTGCTTGTAACAGCCTGGATTTATTCTTTAATTCCTTCCTGGGAACGGTTTTTTTTTAATGTCCAAGTATATTGCAACTCTGCGTGGGAGAGTTATAAGAACTATAAAAACATACTGGGATTTTAAAAATTCCTTTTTTTAAAAAGGAAAAGAATCCTAGAGAAAAATTGAAAATTTGGTTTCATTTTTCTTTTGGTGGGGTAAAGGAGCAAGAGTTCAGAGTTAAATTTAATTGAGGAATTTCCCTGGGTTTTTGGTCGTTCAGCTTTTGAAACCGTGACCACAACGGACAGTTTAACTGCAGAGAGAGACTGACATGAAAATTCCCCTAGGCAACTCTGTAAACATGTTAGCCCCAGAGGTGGCCATGAAAGCACTCAGAGCAAGATCCGATTCAGTGCAGGCGCGGCACCCAGCGCAGGAAACTCTGGCCATTTGGAGGCAAAGTTGACCAACGAGTACAACGGTTTGCAAAATCCCAGAGCTGCCAAAATTAACCTCTGAGGTCACCATGGAAGGCAACCAATGGCCAGCGAGATCAGAAGTTCAGAGATGCCCGAGATGAGTTCTCGACAACAAGTGTGGCCGATGTGCACCCAAGATTATTAAGGATGTAGAGAGGAGGGGGAAATATCTCTGCAGAAGATGCCCAGCTGGTAAGGAGTGACTGTGATGCTCAGGTCACTTGATGAATCCCATTGGCCAAGCCCCTGGAAGACCCCACCCATTTGCAAGTGTAAAATAAGTCTCTAAAGTTCTATCTCTTGTATCACTTGACCTTATTGCATTTAGCCTGCTGGCTTTATATATATTTATTTGTTTTGTTTTGTTTATCCCTGAAAAGGGATCGGAGGAAATGAATTTTGAACCTGCACCATACACCACCTTGCAATATTACCCTGATCCCTGCATGCAGCGGTGAGTTGGAGTGTGACATAAGTTTCTCCTATCGCAGATTTGATCCGAGTGCCTTGTGTAATTATTATCTTTTCTGCTAGCATGCAGTGGCAGCTGGGCTGCATGGGGGAAAAATGTGCCACTCGCTTCATGCTCGGTGAAGCTGATTATTATTTTTGGCTTTCTAACTGGTTATTGTTTAATTATAGGCATCCGTTTAAAATATCTCCCTTTTCCCCTTTGGCTACAGAAAAGATATCTGATAAATAATGTGAAAGCCAACAATATTTTTGCCTTGCGCTTGGGGTTAGACTATTACTGTGCTTTGAGAAGTGTCAAAAGTCCTTTAATTGTATATAGATTTATTTTTTAAATGAAAAGGCTCCTGGACAGAACATAAGCATTAGTAGAATACCTCGAGTTCTGGGTATTTAAAAGACGAACCAAGTAAGTTGTGGAGAAGATCCAAACTGTAGAAGTTTTTTGCTATCTTTCTGAGAGAGTCATTTCCAAAGAATATTTTTGTGCGCTGCTTAATAGTGAACATTATGGCTTAACAACAACTCTTATTTTTAGTGTTGTTAAGCTGTTTTATAGCTTTCCAGATGATGATAAAAGCATGTCACAGAATGGGGTCTCAGTGCATCAGATTGTTTGTTTCTTCTAACAGGCGCTTGCTATATTTAAACATGCAAATGACATGCAGACGGTATTTTTCCAGTCATAAAGCGAGGAGAGGTGAAGTCCTTTCATTGTGATCTCTTGTGGAGACACTCCTTGAAGGATAGCTTCTGTCTGGATTATGAGAGCCTGTTGGCCAGATACTCCAGGGTTAACTTATCCTTCAGCGCTTTGCCTAATGAAGGCTGCTTATGTTGCAGGGCTGTCTGTTTAAGTAAGTGCTTGGTTACTGTCACATAACCCAGGGGATTATAGAAGCTTTGTGATCTCTTTTTCATTAACAAGATTTGCCATAATGTTTTTCTCTTCCCCTACTCCACGCTGATACGTACCCAGGGCTTGCCCCATGTGATGAGCCCTGTGGGCAGTGTGGAAAACTGGCAGGGGGAGAGAGAGAGCCTGAGGTTTGGGGGAAGGAGGAGGGCTGGTGGTGAGAAATAGCAAGCACTCCTTGGCTGCGCTGCCTTCGTTGGGGAATGTGGAACATAGCAGGAGGGTATTGGTTTCCCCTGTGAAACCTTCCACAACAGAAGTTGTATTGCTCTTGAGACAAACTCCGCCAAATTCTGATCTCCATGAAATCTGTGCAATCCAACTGACCTCAATGAGGGTGTGCTTGGTGCGAAAGAAATACAGTGAGAGTACCTACACGGGGAGAAGATTTCTGAAGATCGCAAAGAACTCTTTAATCTATCAGACAAAGGCAGAAGGAGATCCAGTGCCTGGAAGGCAAGGCTGACCAAATTCAGAGTAGAAACCAGGAGCAAATATTTAAAAGTGAGGGTAATTAATCTCTGGAACAACTTGCCAACGGATGTGGTGAATTCTCCATCACTCAAAATCTTGAAATCGAGAATGGACATCTTTCTAAGATGTATGCTGTAGTTCAAGCAGAAATTCAGGGCTTCACTGAGTGAAGTTCTCTGGCTTGTGCATCCAGGAGGTCAGTCTGTCATAACGGCCCCTTCTGGCCTTAAAAATCTCTTTAAAAGCAAATCCTTGGTCTATAGCTTGTGGCCCAAGCTTTGCGCCTTATGGTCACACTGAATGTTTGCGGATACGTGTATAAATAGTGTGTGAGGAGGGTGCAGGGTGACTTGGGACTGGTAATGTGATATCAGGTCCACAGCTCAAGTCCAGCCCAGGTGAGTAATGCCCACAGATCATAACCATCTCAAGGCTATTTGCATGGAATGAGAGGTGAGCTCGGTCCAGTTCCGAGTCTGCATTATAAAAGCCACCCCTACCATTGGCCTCTGTGTTGACAGGCTCAGCAGAGAAGCCAAGGTCTACATCTTTTTCCTTCTCGTTCCTCCACGAGGGGCAAGGCACGTTGACTGAACGCAGAGTGGGCACACTTATCTTGCTACTGCCTGAGCTGTGCTGATCCTGTGGGTAAGAGGACATAACAGGATCTTTCATAGTGAAGCTGTCCGGGATTTTTCCAGTGGACGTTTTCTGTTGGAAAATGCTGCTTATGAAATTGAAATGTTTCCCGGGAAGTCGCTGTTATTAAATGTTTCATTTGGATAAGGTCAAAGTGCTTCTTTTTGACCTTTATAGGAGGATGATATTATTTATATAATACACAGTAGAAAATCAGAATGAGAAAGTTGGAAGGAAGCATTTTAACTGCATTGAAATGAGACGATGCTTCAATATCGTTGTTTTGATATTTCCTAAATGAAATCCTGGGGAACTTTCGTTCTGATTTGTGACGAAGGGAAATTTCAAAATGTCAGAATTTCCCCCTGAATGGAAGTTCCAAGTTACAACTAGCTCTACTTCATGAACCCCCCCCCCCCTTTTTTTAATAAACATATTTAGTGCTAAGTATGCAAATCCTGCTGCAGTTAGAACCGTTTCTCACTTTGATTTAGGGCATTTTCTTAAACACGACCTCCTTGTTCCTGTGTGGGGGGGCGATTGTGGCACAGGTTGGTGAGGGGACATGTCAAAGGTCATACAGTCAGTGGCAGAGCCTGGAATAGACCCACAAGTCCTCTGATTGCCCAGTACAGCGCTGGCTCTCCTAGACCACTCGGCTTCCTGTCCTACCTTCCTGACGCTCTTGCAAATACCCATCTCACAACACTTCTGAGGCCATTGACCACTTGCTAAATGCAGCAGGTGAAACCGAGAACACTCGTGGGTCACAACAGCAGAGATGAGCTGGGCTAGCTGCAGCATATGGACCTCCCTTGATGAGCAGAATATATTGCTATGAGCACGTCAGTGCTCCGTGCCCTGAGCTCATGGCCTTGATAAAGAAATGGACCGTTCGACTGGACTATTCCCTGTGCAATAGTGAAGACGTCCAAGGTAGAGCGTGTAAGTGGGTTGCAAAAGGAGCAGTTAGCAGAAGCGGCATGTGGCTAAACTGTTTCATGTTTTCCCTCGAAAGGATAAGATCCCAATGGCTGGTTAATGTCAAAACCAATTAATTCAAACAATAAAATAAAAGCAAGGGTTCTATTTTTGTTATATTCCAAGAGAAGGTCTATAAAGAGTCTCTAAAGGTAGTTCAGCTCTCTGACCCAGATCCAAGGTACTTAACCACATGCATAACTTTAAGCACATGATTAGTCTCAGTGAACTATCTACTCATTGTAGTCAATGGAACTACTTGTCCATAAAATTACATGTATTCTTAAGTACCTTCCTGGATCAGGACCTTAGATATACTAGTAACAGGTACTACAGAAAACCTACAATAGTTGTGAGTCATCAAATAATCTACTTCTCTAAAATAGATGGGGGTTCCACCTTTCAAGAAGTGTCTGCCTAGCTGCAGTTGAAAGCTACTAATGTAAAACCAGGAAGGCACTGTAATTATGATCAAAGTCCCAACGCTTGGAGCTATATAATTAGTCCTTCTCTCCAAGCCACTTTTTTCAGCTTAAGTCTAGCTGGGGGAGTGATGTTTACAGATAAGTCACTCATGTTTTTGGAAATGACGGTCATTAGACTGTACTTTACCTAGAAACTCTGCTCCCTTTGGATTATGTTTTTCTTTGTAAGAGACGCACCTGTTAGGAGAAACAGATTAACATCCTGCCTGTCCTCACATCTGGCTCCCTCTTTGCTCATGTGACTGCAAAATCTGTTGTCTCAAAGTTTCTGATTGCTGGCGCTTCGTAGGTATATACTGGGGCAAACTCACCCTTGGTGTAATTCCGTTAACATGAATGGACTCACCTACAAACTGCTCTTTCTTCTTTAATTTTAGGCCATATAAATCATACTGTTGATTGGCTTAGAGCCCACCCTTCTAAAACTCTCACTAATTGCTTGGGCTTGAGAAACAGTCCTTGAATCTCATTGATAACTTCTAACCCCTGTTGAGTCTATGTCAGAAATATGGATTCTTAGGTTTGGTCACAGTCTTTTTTGACCAAAAGACAGTTAAATCTTGAAGTTTTTTTTAAAAAAGAGGTTAATGGAAAAATCTCCTCCCAAAAATTTGTTAGGGTGCATGGGAGAATGAGGAGGAAGAGTTTTAATAGCTTCTTTTAAATGAGTGACCATGACTTAGGTTCATGGATTTCAATTACTGGAGAGATGTGGTCTCAGCACAGGCCTGGTAACCAAAACTCCTGAGTTTCTTAGATTCATTGACGGGTCCGTTGTGATCATCTAGAACACAGTCCAGAGAACATCCCAAAATAATTCCTAGGGCAGAGCTTTTAGAAAAACATCCAAACTTTAAATTGAGCTGGGATAGAGAATCCACCACGACCCTTGGCAAATTGTTCCAATGGTTAATTACTCTCACTGTCAAAAATGTGCACCTTTTTTCCAGTCGGAGTTTGTCTAGCTTCAACTTCCAGCCATTGACTCATGTTATACTTTTCTCTGCTGGACTGAAGAGCCCATTATTAAATATTTGTGCCCCAGGTAGGTGCTTATAGACTGTGATCAAGTCACCCATTAATCTTCTCTTTGTTAAGCTAAATAGATTGAGCTCCTTGAGTCTGTCCCTATAAGGCAGGTTTTCTAATCCTTTAATCATTCTCATGGCTCTTCTCTGAACCTTCTGCAATTTATCAACATCCTTCTTGAATTGTGGGCATCAGAACTGGACACGGTGTTCCAGCAACTTTTGCGCCAGTGACAAATACCGAGGTAAAATAACCTCTCTGCTCCTACTTGAGTTTATGCATCCAAGGATGGCATTAGCTCTTTTGGCCACAGCATCACACAGGGATCTCATGTTCAGCTGATTATCCACCACGACCCCCAAATCTTTTACAGAGTCACTGTCTCCCAGGATAGAGTCCTGTAAGCATGGCCTACATTCTTTGTTCCCAGATGTACACATTTACATTTAGCCATATTAAAACGCATATTGTTTGCCTGCCCCAGTTTATCAAGAAATCCAGATCACTCCGAATCAGTGACCTATCCTCTTCATTATTTACCATGCCCCCAATTTTTGTGTCATCTGCAAACTTTATTTAATTCTAATCTTTACGTCATGTGTGTACGTGGGCAAGTAGCTTAACTTCTCTGCTGTAGCTCCCTCATGCGTGGAATAAGAAAACAATGTTCCTAGACTTGTTTGCCAAATAGAAGTGTTGTGAAAGTTAATACTTATAAGGTACTTTGCAGGCGAAAAGCCTTATATGTAAATGCTCATTATTATTCACCTGGGGTAATAAAACAGAGATTTCCATGTTTGTGTGGGAAGGAGGCCCATTTGGATCCAAAATGCAGGCCCCACCTTGTAATCAGGGACAGCCGAGAGTTATGCACAGCACAGAGATGTGTGCTGTGTCCCTTGTCCAGGTGTGAATCAAAAGGAAAGTTATTCATTCAGTGGACCCATAGTCAGGGCCAGCCCTAGACCAAATGATGCCCCAGGCGAGAAGCGTCTTCAGGTCCCCTCCCCTCAATTTGTTAAACTTTTGAATATCTTACTTTGTATTGCATTTGTAGCCTGTTTCATGACTTTGAGGCACAATTTGCATGAATGATTTATCCTTGTCATATGAGACGATAAATTTGCTAACAACAAAAACAGCACTCCGAGCCCGGTGCCCCGCAAGCCCGGCACCCCAGGCGGTCGCCTGCCCCTAAATCTGGCCCTGCCTGTAGTAATTCTGGCACAAGTCGCTCATATTTCTATTTAAGACAAGTTGGGTGATATGATGATGAACTGTTGTCAGAATAATATTTAAACATAGTATCTGAAAACAAAGTCAATACCTCACTCTGGCAGACAGGGCTAATCTGGTTCCACAGATTTCTTGCTTGTAGACAGTTGTACTCCTTACTGCTCACCTTAGCATAAATACTACTATGCCAGGGCAGAACAATCATCTAACCAGTCTGGTATCCTGCTTGTGGCAGTGGCCAAAACTTGCTGCTTGAACTGAAAGCTCCAAACCCAAATGAAGAAAACCATGTGGCTTGTTATTAATGTATATCTGACAGCGCCTGCTAGGCACTAGGTGCTTTCCAAGCACGTAAGGAGGACGGTGCCTGCTCCTGATGACTAGGGTGATCAGACGTCCTGATATTAGAGGCTTTGTCTTATATATGCGACTGTATCCCTCCCACACCCGAAAAAAAGTGTCCTGATTTTTCACACTTGCTATATGGTCACCCTACTGCTTAAGCCCCTGGCCAAAACTACCAGTGACTTCAATCAGAGCTGGACTGAGCTTGCTCCACAGAGGTGAGGGGTGCAGGAGAGCTGGTTTTCCTGATCCTTCCCTCCTACCCCCCCATGGGAATTGCTTGAGTCTGAAGTCTTATGAGCCCTTGTCGTTTGTATTCTAGCCAGTGTAACTGTGGGGGCTGTTCTCCTTGGTAGAAGTCTTGAATGGCTGATCAAACATTCTCAGGGCACATCACCCACCACTGCAGCCAGATTTGCATGAGAGTTCATTCTTGGTGTGTTACACTCAGGTGAAAATTTGGCCATAGGTGTCACAACAGGAGTTGCTGGGTGAAAACTTTTGAAATCAGGTCCTAACTCTTTTTAGATCCTTATACCAGTAAATTATTTGCCATGATAATACCCTGTAGCAGAGAGTTCCACAGGTTAACTGTACACCGCATAAAGAATCAAGCGAAACCTGTTTCAGTTGGCCACTCTAAGACCCGATAAAAATCAGTTTTCAGAGTAGCAGCCGTGTTAGTCTGTATCCGCAAAAAGAACAGGAGTACTTGTGGCACCTTAGAGACTAACAAATTTATTAGAGCATTAATAAAAATAAAAGATAAAAATCAGTGTGTTAGCTGAGATGACCTAACAAAGGGGAAACACAAATGAGTGACAGGACAACTTTAGGCTCCTGATGTCGATGTTTTCTTGTATAGGTTTCACTATTGTTTTTTAAATGTTGAAGTCCGTTCATTGAGTTACCCCCTTCTTCCTGTATTGTGAAAGTGCAACAGAACATAAGATAGGTCTTCTCTGTACCAGACATTATTGCTAGCCTTGCTTCTCTTGAGAAGAATAAATCTTTAAATAATCTTGATCCTTTTTAATTTCTCTGTTTATAGAAACCCCGCTCTCTCTTCCTGTCCACCCACCCTGGTTTGGTGTTGCCCTTTTCTGGACCTCTTCTCTCTATGTTAGGGAGACATTTTTGTGTGGCGGATACCACATACTTTTCATAGTCATTGCCAAAGTGCTTCAAGTTTTGACCTTAAAACCTCGCACAAACTGCCCCGAATGTAGTAAGAAGGTGCCAGTCTGCTTGGAGATCTCTTTTGTGTTCCGAAAGGGATTAAAGTGGAACTGAATTGTCTGTTGTCTCTGTTTTTTCTGGTTCTAAAAGGGGATGGATGGAGAATTTATAAAGTCTTTGGGGTGGTCCTTTTTGCTCTGGGGAGAGAATCCTTGATTCACGGGCTCCTCCCCCACCTTTCCACCTCCAGCAAGGCTGAAAAAATTAATGACTCAGACACTCAATGGCTCATCTATTTAGATGTGCTCATGATGTTCATGGTAAATGCCATGAATATAATCCCTCATTTATGTAAGGAGGGAGGGATAGCTCAGTGCTTTGAGCATTGGCCTGCTAAACCCAGGGTTGTGAGTTCAATCCTTGAGAGGGAGCCACTTAGGGCTCTGGGACAAAATCAGTACTTGGTCCTGCTAGTGAAGGCAGGGGGCTGGACTCAATGACCTTTCAGGGTCCCTTCTAGTTCTAGGAGATAGGATATCCCTGCTAATAGTTAACTTGCCATGTCCTCTTTCTGCAGCCACAATGATTTACAGCCCCAGATCAGTCTTTTTTAGCTGCAAATAAAAGAAAAACCCCAGGTTTGGGCTGAATTTGTAGGATGACCACTGTGTGCAGTTTGGAGCAAGGTGGGGAATCCACACAATTCCTGTTCTGTAAACATTTCTATTCGTATTAGGTTTTACAGCGGTTCTTCTCCTGGCCCCCCACCCACACCTTCTCTGTCTTCAATGTTATATTTGTATTCTTGGAAATACCCTCTCAGTCCCTTCAGAACAGTGCAGGCCAGATTTACAAATGTATTTGGCACCGAAAGAGGCGAATGGGCACCTGGTGCCATTTACAAAAGTGCCAATGTCACTTAGGTGCCTAACTCCCATTGGAAGCCAATGAGAGTTAGGTGCCTAACTCGCTTAACAGTTTTGTAAATCCTACTAGGCTTCTATCTGCATTTTTAAGTGCCTAAATACCTCTCTACGTCTGGTCCCGTGCGTTCAGAATTTTAACAGGGGCTGCTGGGGACTGCACCGCTGCTACAATGGGGATTCATAGATTCATAGATTCTAGGACTGGAAGGGACCTCAAGAGGTCATCGAGTCCAGTCCCCTGCCCGCATGGCAGGACCAAATACTGTCTAGACCATCCCTGATAGACATTTATCTAACCTACTCTTAAATATCTCCAGAGATGGAGATTCCACAACCTCCCTAGGCAATTTATTCCAGACTCCCGAAAGGGAGTCTTTCCTTTAAGATGTGGCTCTTCAGGCTAGAAGAAATACGAGACATGGCCCAAATTACTGCCTGAATTCGCCAAAGCCAGGAGAAGAAAGCTGGGCCTGTAACATATCATAGAAGAAAACCAGCAGGTGTGTGACCTTGGACTCAGCCTAAAATACCAGCACAAAATGAACCTGGCTTTCCAGGGAAATAGAACATAGATGGGCCAAGTCACTTCAGAACATACTCAGGTGTAACGATGCCACACGAGGCAGGGTGTAGAATGACTGGCTCGTGTGTGGGTCTGCATGCTGCTTGCTTAGAAAGTGCCCGATGCTGCCTCTCTTACTGTGTGTTAGCAGTACCTTACTCTGCAAGTATTAGTGGGCAGTACTTGTGGAGGAAGGTACTCCACACCCTGGGGCAGAATTCAGCCCAGATTGATTGCCGGCACGGCACCAAATACTGGCTTGACTTCCTCCTTCCTGACTGACAATGACAGCCGGTCAACGCTTTTCCCATTTAGATTTTTTTTTTTAATGAATTCGTTTGTTTAAATTAAAATGGCGATAGAAAAAGCCCCTGAAAAATTCTGATGCAAATGAAAATATTTTTAATGTACCAATTATAATAATAATTGCAACTGTTTTGGGGTGTTCTTTATCAGCTATAATACACATCAACAAATTTGAAAAATGAGGAAGAAAAACATTCATTTTCCCCCCAGCTCCAGTGATAAAGGGTTGTTAATACTCATCTTTTTTTCTGTTTACATCATTTACTTATATAACTTCATGTATATTCTAAATACCTGATGGTATCACTGGCCTTCTTGCTATGACTTATAACAGACTCTAGCTCCTTGCATAGAGACGTAGGGCTCCTCTGTTATTAAGTGCTTGACCCTCGCACGTGGTACTATATAACTATTGCTGATTCATGGTTAGTAGGTGGATTCGGTTAGGTCCCTCTGCATATGAGGAGCAGCTGCCTGTAGGGAAAAACCCTGAACTAAATTGCAAGTGTTTAAATATTCTCATTTTAGACAGCAAAATAAGAATACTTTAATATTTAAAAAAACAAAACAACCCTTCTCTGGGGGAAGGCTCCATCGGCCATGGGGATACAGCAATAGATGCCCTGGCACTAGCCGCAAGCACGTTGAAGAACTGCACAAAATAGAAGTTGGCAACATGTAGCTGATCTGAACATCACACGTTTGAAATGCTCAGCTGTGTGTCATAGATCCTAGACAGCTAATGGCGATTCTCCTGTAGTGTAGGAAGCATGCTCCTGTGCTTTTGGAGCAGAAGGATATGGGTCCCATCCCTGCTGAGTGGTGCGTAGCTTAGTGACCACCAGGAAGTCTTAGTTGCAGTATTGCCAGCCATAAGCATTCCCAAATCATGAGTCAAGCACTTAAGTCATGGGATCAGTTTATAAATCATAAGATTAAAAAAAAATGTGGTGTTCTTTGCATTTGCCTTTTAACTTTTGAGCCTTTTGGGTTCACTTTTGCAAGCTTTTCTCCAGCACCATGAGGCAAGAAACTAACTTTTTTTAAAATCAAACCTGAGATTCTGGTGTATTCACATGATCCCAAGAGCTGGTGCTTTAAGAAAAGCACCAAATATCATGAAACTCACCATAAAATTGTGAGAGTTGGCAATACTACAGGTGTCTATGGGTTCATTGTGATAGAGGGGTCCAGTCCTACAAACACATACCACCAGGTATAGTTGCAGCGGTGAAGGAATTGGAAGCACTTCAGGTAGCATATAGCAGTACACTGACAGAGTTTGTAGCAGGTAGCTTGCTAATTAGTTCCTGAACACCCTCCTGCTTTTACTCCTCTTTTATATTTTTGTCCTTCAGGAGCCCTCACCAAATGTAACAGAACATCTTATTTTCTGTTGTCATCTACCAACTAATGGGAATAATTTTATTTTGGTTGGTTTGTTTTTATCCTCCAAAGCACATTGGATTTCAGCTCATTGGGGTGGGGAGGGAAGTCAGCTAAGTGGAAGAAGCCAACTCCCCTGCACAGAATAAAATGACAAGAAACAGAATCGAGACCTTGCATGTACCATCTGCTTTGCTGATGTTTGTTTTGCATTTTAATATAATGATACACCGGGAGACAGGAAGCTATGTTTTACAACTTCCCTCTTCTACCGAGGGATGGGAATTTTCAGCATTATTTTTATAGCAATTCAGTGTGACCAGGCAAATGTGAGAGAGGCAGTTAAATAAACCTCCTGAACAATTTACGGAGCCAGGAATTTGTGTGACAAAAACCATGGCTACTTTCTGAAAAGCAGGTGCCTATGGGAGCCAAAGTCCTACCTGGCTCAGCTTACAATGTCAGAAAGCTGTGAGCAGGGGACGCTATAAGCTATATATGTGATGTTCTGTGTCTGGGGACTCTGTCCCTCTCTCCTAAGATTATATGTAGGAGGCCAAATGCCCTGAGTCCATATATAATGTAACAGTGCCAAGAACCAAATGTAGCCAGCATGATTTCACCTGCCATGCTTCCTTCATGGCGTGGGTCCCCTCTTTATACTAGGGCATGATGTCATCTCGCCAGCCTGTCACTCTGGCCTTCTCATTGCCACTGAATTTAGAGAATGTCTGTCTTGCGTGACCTGGGATGATAACAACTCAGCACCTGCTGTCCAATGTGCTCCAGTGTCTCGTGTCCTCACCAGCGTACAATCTGCAGAACTTCAAGCACTCGTATAAACACAGCCTGAGATTTGCTTCAGAAAGGGGCTAGTCGCGGCGGGGGAATTACTGTAAAAACGTTCCACACTGGGTGGAATGTATAAGTCACCTAGGGCAGTGGTTCTCCACGACCGGTCCGTGGACCGGCGCCAGGCCCTGAGATCTCCCGGACACAGTTTAGGAAGGCAGCAAACCGGTCCCTGGTATCAAAAAGGTTGAGAAACACTTGCTTAGGGAGTGTCTCCTTGGAAAAACAGGGAAGAAGCTGCCTGCAGATAATCCACTCTGGGTTTTGTACTGAGCTCAGTGTTGGCTGGGACAGGACCTGGGGGAATACACTGCAGGAGCAATCCGTTAAGCCCACACTGTTTCCCTGACAAGTGGCGTTCCCATCACCTGGGTCAGAAGAGAGTGCTAAGGTATACAACAGGATAAGGAGGCAGAAAGGAGCTTTGTGGCTATAGCTCAGTGTCCGAATTGTTTCCCTTCAGGCTTTTGGATGAGTTTATTGCTTGTGAAAGGGCCTGACCAGAGGGACCTGGAGGCTGATCTTACTTGGCCAATGCACCGGTACATAGGCAGTAGCAGTATAAGCGTCTCCCGCGGGGACCTGCCAATGTGCAACACAGCCTCCTTGGCCTCCAGAGGAAACGTAAGCTGAGGCTGTGACTTGGGTGACCAAACAGCAAGTGTGAAAAATCGGGCTGGGTAATAGGAGCCTATATAAGAAAAAGACCCCAAAATCGGGATTGTCCCTATGAAATCGGGACATCCGGTCACCCTAGCTGTGACTGAACACATGTAGGTCAGGCGCTAGGCGTAGTCCTCTGCATTAACCAGTGCAAAGTATTCTGCAGGCCAGCTCAGCTTAGTCTTGACCCTACAAACACTTACACAACTAAGTGCTCAGTTTTATGCACGCTGAGTAGTTCCAGGGATTTCAGTGTCTGGGTGTGCTTTTGCAGGACCAGGTCACGAGTTGTAAGTAACTGCACAAAGTAAGGGGTGGGGCTTGGGCCTGGGCGTGGGCATGGAATGGGCTACACTCTGTATAGGGCATGTGAAATACTTTGGGAATTTCCTTCAAAAGATTCCATAGCAATGTCCAATTTTTAACAGTGCAGTGATTCCAGCAGAGCTTGTCTGTATAGATCAGTGGTTCTCAACCAGGCTACGCGTACCCCTGGGGGTGCACAAAGGTCTTCAAGGCGGTACATCAATTCATCTAGATATTTGCCTAGTTTTACAACAGCTCCATAAACAGCACTAGTGAAGTCAGTACAAACTAAAATTTCATACAGACAGTGACTTGTTTATACTGCTCTGTATACTATACACTGAAATGTAAGCACAATAATTTATATTCCAATCGATTTATTTTATAATTATATGGTAAAAATGAGCAAGTAAGCATTTTTTCAGTAACAGTGTGCTGGGACACCTTTGTATTTTTGTCTGATTTTGTAAGCAAGTAGTTTTTAAGTGAGGTGAAACTTGGGGGTACGCAACACAAACCAGACTCCTGAAAGGGGTACAGGAGTCTGAGAAGGTTGAGAGCCACTGGTATAGACTGTGTATGTGTTTGTGTACACTAAGCAGAGGATTACAAATACCTGATGTTGTCTTCTTAACTAGAAGCTATCTATTAACCATAGATCCAGGACATAAACTACATGTTAATCACGTGAGAATTCCTGGCTCTCGGTCCTTTGCTCGGACCGGATTGTGCTTTCTGAGAAGTTACATTTACACTACGTACATTGGTGTACACTGTGACTCTCCCTGCCCCAATACACCCATTATTTAACTGGGTGTGTTTTTTATTGCAAATAAATTTCCTCTTCCTTAACCCTGTTATTCTTTGGGATGAATATTCTATTGGTCTTTAGTCCGCAATAGCTGATAGTTCGGGCCCTACCACATTCACAGCCATGAAAAACATGTCACGGACCATGAAATTTGGTCTCCCCCCGTGAAATCTGGTCTTTTGTGTGTTTTTACCCTATACTATACTGATTTAATGAGGGAAACCAGCGTTTCTCAAATTGGGGGTCCTGTCCCAAAGGGGAGTTTCAGGGGATCGCAAGGTTATTTTAGAGGGCTCGTGGTATTGCCACCCTTACTTCTCCACTGCCTTCGGAGCTGGGCGGCTGGAGAGCGGCGACTGTTGGCTGGGCGCCCAGCTCTGAAGGCAGCGCCCGACCAGCAGCAGCGCAGAAGTAAGGGTGGCAATACCATACTGTGCCACCCCTACTTCTGCGCTGCTGTCTTCAGAGCTGGGTGGCTGGATAGTGGCGGCTGCTGACTGAGGGCCCATCTCTGCAGGCAGCAGCGCAGAAATAAGGGTGGCAATACCATACCGTGCCATCCTTCCTTCTGCGCTGCTGCTGGCGATGGCTCTGCCTTCAGAGCTGGGCTCCCGGCCAGCAGCCGCTGCTCTCCGGCTGCCCAGCTCTGAAGGCAGCGCCACCACCAGCAGCAGTGCAGAAGTACGGGTAGCAGGACCGCAACCCCCCTACAATAACCTTGCGCCCCCCCCCCCAACCCACCCACACAAACTCCAGGACCCCTACAATTACAACACCGTGAAATTTCAGATTTAAATAGCTGAAATCATGAAATTTACAATTTTTAAAATCCTATGACCGTGAAATTGACCAAAATGGACCGTGAATTTAGTAGGGCCCTACTGATAGTCGCTCCCTTTTATCCACATTATCCTGTATTTTAAAAAAGACAACAATAACCTCCCAGATCCAATGGGCAGCCCCTCAGGGCCGTGCCTATCCTGATTTGAACCAGACACTGTTGTAATTTAGCTGGAGGTGTCTGGTTCTCCTTTTTCTATCCACTTTCAAATGTCACCATTCTCCACTGATGGAATTGCATAGTGTTAATTATGAGCCAGTTTCAAGTAACGTGACTATCTTGCTGAAGATCGGATGCAGTTGGCTGAATTGTCTTTACACTAAGTACAATAAATAGTTTCCTGTTCTGCGTTGTGGTCTGTGTGTGTGTGTGAGAGAGAAAGACAGACATAGATGAATGAAAACTGAGGAATGCTGATTGCTAGAAGAAAGGCTGGAAATGTTAAAAGTACACCCACCACGAGTGCTGAATTCAATGGTCTGCTGTAAGTGCTGCAATCGGGTGACTGCTGTGCTCACAGAAAAGTGTCAACACTAATGACAGGAAAGCTTTAAAAGGGCTGAGGTTTTGTTCAGAAAAGCACCTGAAAGTTTGGATTTTTAGCCCGACCCTATCCAAACCTGTCAGGTTTGCAAATCTCGGCTCTTGAAATCAATGGACAATGGTGATGGTTGCATGTACAAAGTAGACATAAAATTGTACTCACGGTTATTGGCAGGGCCCTATACTTTTGAAAATAGCCCAGGAAGTCTAGCCGTGGTTTTTTTTAACTTTTACTATTTCCTCTGGCTCCAACGATCAGTTTAATAAGAAACACAATGGTTGTAATTTTTAAACTGTTCTAGGCATTTAAAAAAAAAAAGGCTAGCCCCCTTGACAATGTTTCTTTTGTAAATGGATGAATTTTGTGTCAAAGCCATTCTGTGATCACAGAACACTGCCGCATAGTAGAGATCTCTGAGGCTCCTTACAGGTTTGCTGGCTGCTTCTATGTGCACCTATTGAACTGTCTGGTGCAATCCATTATGAAAGACGGATCAGCAGGTTGCTTGTTGATGTGGAGTTAAGCGCTTGCCCAGAGGCATCGAAAGACGATTCCTTTTGATTTTAATTGTAGCTGTAAAATAGTTGTGAATGCCATTGTTATGAGGAACATTAATGTGTGACAGCTCCTTATTAAGCAGCGATGTCCCAGTAAAAAGAATATCCACACATGGCCGTATTCTGCATTGATTCCACCCTATGTTGGATAAATGCAAGACAGCCCAGAAGTCGCCCCATTGTATTTTAGAAATGTCACCAGGTAACTATGTTAATTGCAATGACTTGGGAGTCCATCTTGTCTCAGCTCTGAATCCATAAACCTTCTCTGCCTATCCAGACTGCAGCACAAACAGTTCTTCTACAATCAAGTCTAAATGCTCTTTCTGCTCACTTGTTTGCAGTGTTATTGGAGCTGTTTTGGTCCCAGGATATGGGTGAGATATAAAGTTATTGTCCACCTCATCTGCTAACGTCCTTCTTTCACCATTTCCCGGGGGAGAATAGGAAGGCAATTCATTTTCTTAGAGCTGTGGGGTAGTAACAGTTTGTTGGGCTACCTAGAAAGCGGCTGACCTATCCCAGGGCTTCCAGAACCAAAAAAGAAAAAAGTCTGTATTGGTCAGGGAAACAGTGCAACATGGTGTTCAGTCACAGTGGGGCTAGATTGCCTTGATGGGAGCTGCTGGGGGAAAATCTGACCTTTATTTAGGTGCCTAAATAGGCGCTGAGGTCATGTTAAAACCTGGTTCCTTTTGTGAGTGCTGGGCATTGAAAAATCTGACTCTGTGCTCTTGAGAATCCAGCCCAGTGGGTGCGTGTCAGGTCACCGGCCTTGGCGTGGCTAGGTGGCGCTGGTGCATACTTGTGTGTTGCTCTGCTAAGAGGCCTGTTTGGAGCAAGGTTTTGGGTGGAGGTTCCTGGCATGGTGCAGAGTGTTTAGCTTGCCTGCTCTGCTAAGCACTGAAGGACGTCGTGGGAGAAGGCCTTTGTGCCTGCAGCAACACTGGGTCATTTCCAGGCAAACAGAGAGCTGGAGGTAGAGTCCTTGCATGATTAAGAACACAGCTTAGGTGCATTAATGGCTGCTACAGTTTAGATTCCTCTTACTTTTGTCTCTTGTGTGGCAAGCAGTGTTTCCTTCCAGTCTGCAGGAGTATGATCATGATGTTGTTAGATTTTGGGCCCATTAGGGACCCAGTGCCAAGCAGAGGTTGAAGCTTTAGGAGTGCCTTTTATGAGTTAATTTACAGAGAGATACAGTAATGCAAACTCATGCATTTGGATTTAATTTAGGGGAGAGCTCTGTGTGTGTATGTGTAAGTCCATTTCATACTGTGCTGACTTTGCTTACATGAAGTTATGTTGCGGTCTAAGCAACTGTTGGATTTATTACCTGGACTGATTGATATTTATACTCAATATGTGGCCATGTTGTGGCATTGCACTGGCTCTGGACTTAATTTACAATACTGTTTGCAGTACACTCTTTATTCCATATTTGTGGATAGTACTAATGCTCTCCAATATCACTGGGTACATTGCGTACGTAGGACCAAATCCAGTGTCCCCAAGGGGCTTAATGGGAGTATTGTGTGAGTAAGACCTGGGTAAAACTGAGGAATTGGCTCATTGTCACTGTAATTGCTTCAAATGGGGAAAATAACAGGTGGAGGCTAAACCTAACTAAAACAGACAAATATATGTGGCTCAAACAAAATGTCCTTCTGTTCTTTTTGATTTGTAGGACCATAGCTTCTAGGAGCCCCGGTTGTGGATGAAAACCCCCCTGTGTTAGGCACAAAAACAAATACTGAACAAAAAGATGGCTGCTGGGCTATAAAGCTTCTGTTGTTTGTGGAAACCCTGCATAACCCATGAGGATCTGTTTCCTTAGTGAGTAATGCAGGCCCCAAAAACTAATGGCAGTAACACAGGAGAGTCTGATAAAGGGGTTCTTATCCCTTTGTTCTATGGGCAAAGCTTTCAAAACTATAGCCAAAATGTTCTAAGTTGGGTGCCATATTCAGGCCGGTAGTCATGTAGGAAATTGTGGGTTCTTAGCACCTCTGAAACTTGGGCCATTTATTTAGGGGCTTGACTATGGATTTCAGTGCCCTTTTAGGAACTCTAGTTGAAAATATTAGCCTAGGGTACCAAACTGTGTATCTTGAAACAGGATCAGCATCCAGACAGCTCTTACAAGAACACAGACCGGGAGGGCAGTCCCCTGCTCTCACAGGCAAGGCCCTCATAGAATTCTGTTCATATCAGATTTATAATAAATTTCTGCTAAAACCCTGGAGCCACAAACGCTCAGGTATTAAGGTGATGAATGGTCTAGAAACCTATGAATAAATAATTATAAAGAAAAGAGATCTGAAGCTCTAGTTCAGTGGCTTTGTGATGTTGATGGACACTCCCCTCCTATTTCATCAGGAAAAGTTTGGGCTGTTAGGACGGCTTTAAAAGATGAAAAGGCTGATGACCAAGTTCCAGGTATCACTGGACAAATATTTCAATGAGCAAATTTAGGACATAAACAGATTCAGATAGAATGCAAGTTTCCAGTTTTGGTGGGTTTTTTTTTCTGGAATTTGGATAAAATTTAGGGTGGGATTTTTAAAAGCACTTATGTAAGTAACTTGGGAGTCCAAGTCCCATTTTCAGAGTTACCTATGTGCTTTGGAGTCTAAGTTCCACTGAAAGTCAAGTGCCCAGGTGACTTCTGAAAATGGGACACAGACTCCTCAGCACCTACCTAGGTGTTCATGAACATTTTACCCTTTGTGCTTTTGTTCTGCAATGTAAGGGAGATTTTTCAAACCAAATATTTTGCCGTTTTCTTTTGTTGGGAGGAGGAAGGTTAAAAAAAACCCCAAGGATTTTATTTTGAGAGCATTGAATTTGAATTTTCCATTAACTTGAAGATTTTTTCCCCTGAGAATGTTGTGCAGATGAGAGCTTTTCCTGTGTTAATTAAAGTTCTCCCCATCTCCAGCTGGACAGCATTGTTAAACATCTCAACAACACACTTGGGGACAGGATCTATCAGAAAAGTGTGTGTGTGTGGGGGGGGGGGGGAGTATTTAAATAGCAAAAAAAAAAATGTTTATTTAATAAATAAAAGACTGGTGGGTAGGTTTTTCTCTTAAAGTCGAAAACTGGAAACCCTCTCTGTAACATTTAACTGCTGGAGTGGTGGTACTGAGACCCAGCTCTTATATAGCACTTTTCATCCAACCACTTTGCAAACATCATTATCATTGTTTTACAAATGGGGAAACTGAGGCACAGAGCGACATGACTTGCCCAACATCATCCAGCAGGCCAGCAGCAGAGATGCTGTTAGAACCCTGGTTGCCTGATCCATAGGCCACTGCTCTAGCCACTCGGCAGCACTACCTCTACCAACTAAAGAAATGCCCATAATACCTAATGGGAGGAGGTCACGAGTGACAGTTGTCAGGGTGATTATGATGAAGCATGGAGGGCAGACGTCCCAGTCCTCCGTGGTTTGCTGGTGCCTTTATTATGGCTCTTCCATTCCACCTGCAGACGTGGCTGTCCTTGGAAAGCAAAGGATGATTCCTTGCTCTCAGCTCTGGTGGATCCCTGTCTGAGGGGACCCTCGCTCAGGTTACTGTCACCTGGTTGCAGTCCGCAACAAGGTAACATGCACTAAGAGGGTGACATGAAGTGGAAAATGTCACGCCTCCTATGGGTACAATAACACCCCAGATGACTGTAACTGAAAGATGCTGGTGAATAACAATAATTTTTCAGTTTGTGAATGTGTTCGTTCTGCAGCGGTTTTGGCTGTAGCTAGTTTCACCGTTTCTTTTGTGCAGTCAGTTTCTTCTTTGCAGAAAGAATCCTGACCAACAGGAGAACAAAACGCCCCTTTCCTCCTCCTCTGAAAAAGGAATTAAAAAAGAAAATCAGGACATGCTATTAAAGATGGTTCTACCAGAAACCAGAATTGAAAAGTAGTCAGTGTCCCTTTAAGGGTCTCTAGCTCCTATCCTAGGCTGTGCATGATTGATTCTGTAGAGATGCCTTCTTGTGTTGCACAGATATTTTGCTTGTGTGACTTGAGCCCAGTTCCTCTCTCCGGCTCTCCCCTGCCGTTGCCGCTCTCAAACCTGCCCTTGTTCTCTGTGCGCAGCGCTTGGTTCACCTTGAGGCAAAGGAGTTCCTACCGGATGATAAAACTCCTAGCCCTGTCCTGCTGCCCTTCCATGCTCTTCCCTATGGCACAATCAGTTTCCCAGCCCATAGTCCCTGTCCTTGTTCTGATTCCCCAGGTCTCGTCTGGTTTGAGTTCCTCCCCCCAAATTCTTTGCTGTTGTCTGTGTGTTTTCTGGGATGATGGTAGCTGAGGATCTGGGAAAACCGAATCAGGCCCTAGCGACCCAAGAAATACAGGAAGAGCTGTGACTTGTGCAAAGAAGAAACTGACTGTACAAAAGAAACGGTGGGCATTTTTTTGCTACGAAAACCTCCATTTTGTTGAGGATTGCTTGCCCTTCTCCATAGTCACATCCCCCCCTACACCATGGCTACCTCAGTTTCCACCTGCAGGCATTTACAAAATAAAGGTCATGGGCCCAGACTGTGGTGGGGGAGTCCCAAGGTATTTGGAGCAGATCCCTGAAGTTTGGCTGCTGATTGAAACTACTTGGATCTGAAATCTGGGCTGGAAACCTAAGTAAGAATAAATAATTGTGTGCCATCCAATAATGCCCACTGCTGCCGGGCCAGGAATCCCCAGACACCAGTCTCTCTTGGGGTCCCATGAGTCAAGCTCCTGAAATTCAGGGGAAGGTAGGGAAACAAGGGGAAAAAATGTGTGATCCAAGTTTGGGGTGGTTCCTTGTTTTACTCACATTGGTTCACTAGGCCTCAGTTCCGAGGCCTGTCAGGAAGTTTAGAAAGCGATGAAGCATTTGAGGGAGGGGGGAGGGGGAAGGGGAGGAGATTCAGGAAGCGTCTGAGACCTAAAGTTAGGGTCCAAATCTCTGGCCTTTCACAGAATATGCAAGTGTTTGGATCCAAGGGTTTTGTATTGGCCTGTCTTGGAGATGGGGGACGATGGCAACATTCAGATCTGAGCGTCCCCAGGCGTTGGGGTGGAGGGCTGCTTGCACAGGGACCCATCCCTGATGCAATATGCCTGTTTGGTTATTGCTGGCCTTTAACAAGCTTTTCCGGCGTGTATATTGATGGGTGTGTGTATGGGGGGGGGGGGGGGGGGGGGGGGGAGTGAGCATGTCCCAC